>NC_141757.1:72503619-72817938 GCF_982258835.1 Parasteatoda tepidariorum
AATTATGTTTGCTTTATATATAGTAATAACTACATTTATTATTCGTCAATGTAACTTTTGTCTTTGTATGCTTTCTACTTTATGAATTTTAGTTACCTAATTATTTACATTTTGCAATGTTTTCATCTATGAAATTTATTTTTTATGGTTGTGTGTTTCATTTCTTTTCAAGTATTAAAAAAAATAAAAATATTTGTCTGATTTCATTATTTTATCGAATTGTTGAAAGAAAAAATTATTTATCTGACTCTGAAAACTGTTATTTTGATTAGGTTCATACATTCTATGAAGCAGTTGGACACATGATCAGTGCTCAGACAGATCAAACTATCCGAGAAAATCTAATTGATAAATATATGCTTCTGCCTAATGAAGGATGGGATTCCATAATCCAACAAGCTACTAAAGTATGTTTATATTATAGGAAATATTAATTTGTTCATTAGCTTCTGTATTGAAATTGTCTATATAATATATTAAGACTATCAACATGAACAGAAAGTAGTAAAATCTAAATTTTTTAAAAATTTATGATACGAAAATATAGATTCAATTCAAGGCAATTATCATATATTGGTTATTTATTTGTATTTTTGTGTGTAATAATGGAATGAATAACTATCATGATTAAAATGGTAAATACTAATATTCAGGCACCATAAATTTGTGTATTTTTTTCCATTTGGCTTAGTTTAATACTATTAATATTTGTTGCTGTCCAAAATATTTTGTTTATCAATTAAAGTAAATAAAATGATTTTTTAATGTTGCCAGCACTTTCTTGCTAGCCAAAGAATTGTTATGGTTCATTTATTAACAAATTATGAATATGTTATACTATGCTCAGTTTTAGGTTTGTGATTGCCTTGTGTTTACATTTTTTCATCCTTAAAATCTATCCAGGGTTAAACATAGTGAGCGTATTATTTTTTTAAGTGGGTGCAAATGTGGGTTTTTTCAAACAATAATAGCAGGTATGGCAGACCTCCTATTTTTGCTTTTCCTATTATTTCAGTATCCCCTTTTTTCCGAATTTATTACTTTATTATATTTAAAAAATCATCTGACATTTCTAGTGATAGCCATGGAACAGAATTATGACTAAAGGTCAATTGTAACTGCACCTGTCCTTTTCAGTGCATCAGCTGTGTCTGTTCATGTCCAACAGGAGTGAAGGAGAAGTAAAAAAAAGAATAAGATTGTGATACACATATTTTTTTTTCTAGTTTTGATTAATGTGTTTGCAAGTTGTTGAAACAAAAGTTAAATTCTAACTAGTATTATTAATGCAGAATTAGTTTCAAAAAATGCTTTTCGCCCATTTTGGAGGGGGAAAAATGCTCCTGATTTTTCTATTCTTCAATCGGGTAGTTTGTCGGTTGGTCTTTTTTAAAAAAAGTCTGGATTTTTTCTCGAATTGGTAAAATCCCTTTTAAACGTTTTGAAGTTTATTTTTAAAGATTTTATTTTTGCTACTTTCTTAATATTTATAATTAAGAATTAATATTAAAAGCAGTAGCTTGGCACTTGGCAGGGTTGCAAAAAACCCACCTACCCAGTAAAACCCGGGTGGGTTTCACTGGGTAAAACCCACCTTAAAGTAGGCTTGATTTCTTTTTTATCCTCTGTTATATTAAAGAACTATTCTATTGAAATATATATGTAGTCTAGCTTAAAAAAAATTAACGTATAGTGAAGAAATTATTTGTGTTAAAGACTAGAGAGTCACCTTGCTGGCTAGATTTGACTGTATGGCCATTGATTATTCAGTGCCATTGATTCGCTTTCTATGCAAATAAAAAAATCTTCCCAAATATTTTTTAAGATTAAAATATAAATAAAAAGTAATCCTGTGTTAAAATAGGTTTCAAATGTGTGGTGTATGTGAGTACGTATAACATTTTGTATCGTGATGTCAGAAGAAACTTTTTTCAGACTATTAATTTATTTGTATTAATTATTAATTACCTATATGTTAAGTCAATTTATAAAATTGTACTTAATTATTAATATTAAAATTAGCTCTTTTAAAGTAAGGTATTTATCCGTGCCCTCTCTTTTGAAAACCCCCCATTAAAACATGAAAAACCCAGAAAAACCCGAGTTTTTTGCAACTCTGGCACTTTGTGTCAAGAGCATGGTTGAAACTTATATCAGAGTAGTTTTAAACATGTCATTTATTTTAAATATTAAATTTGTTAGTTCAATTGAATTTTTTAAAATTAAGCTTAAATAAGAATTTATTTTTGTGATTTTTCTACTGCTTTTATTAGTCTTGATTACCAATCGAATTTTTTTTAAAATGTCTTAAATACATTATCTTTTCTAGTCCGTTGATGTTTTGCAAGATGATGAGGCTGTGAAACGACTGGTAAACATTTTGAAAACAAATAACAGGGCATGCAAATCTTTGTTACATCCATACGTTATTCAGGTAATAATTATGTTTAAAATACAATATATGCTTGAATGTTTCTAACGAATCAATACAATATATGCTAAATATGTTATCTACCTAAGTATGTGCTTTTTAAATGGCAGAATTCCATGAATCTCAAGACCAAAGATTCAGCCATTCGCTGACTTATAATCCGAGTCCTGCTAGTGTAAAATTTTATATTTCGCAAAAATCTCAGTAATGAGGCATTTATTTCACAATTTACAAGTACCTGCCTTTTTTATAATAGAGTTTTCGCTGTCATATCACAGTGAGATATTTATGCAGAAAACAACTGTGTAAAATTGATAGAATGAGAAGTAATTCTTGAATCTTGTACAACAAGTGAGATAAAAAAAGTATTTTAGCTATCAAATGTGCAGTTTTGAGCCAAATAGTAGGTTGCTTAGTGTTTTAAAAAGTGTTGAAATGTATTTATTTTTTATTGTAATTTTTCAATCAAAAGCCCTTAAAGACACTCTTTTTCATTGAGTGTTTTTAAAAGTTCTTAATTTTCCTTTTTCAAAAATAAAATTTTTTCTTACCATGTTGATTTTTGCCAAGAATTTAGCAAAAAGCGTTTTCACGTTCTATCAAACGTTATCAAGAATTCATTCAGCTGCTATAAATTTTGGTGTGCCTATTGTCTGTAGCGTAAATAATCGCAAATAATTTTGCATGTCTTGATAAAATGCTTGCAGGTTCGCATGTGTATATACTATGCTCATAGCTGCCAAGTCTACTTTATTTTCCAGTAGGCCTGATTTTTGTACATTTTAGAAAATTCCTTACAATTGAGAAAGCTCTTTAAAAAATCCCTTTTTAAATAGAATTTTTAATGGAGATTATTGCTTGTGCTTGACTACTTAAATTACTGTCACTAATACATAATAACTCAAGCCTCGTTTATAAAATTAAGTTGAATTGACTGCCTATTACTATTCAAAATTATGAATAAGCATAATACCTGACATTTCAAGATCATTTAATGAGAGATCGTAACTGGAAAACTTGCAGTTTTTTATTTTGATGGCTATAAAAATCCCTAAAATTCTCTGTGTGTAAAATATTTAGTATATTTTGCAACAATTATTAAGAAATCTATATTTTGTAAAATCTACTTGATTTGTTCCTAACCGTGCTGGCAGCTATGTAACCTATATTCTGTGGGAAGGATTCTTGCATTCTTATGTCCAATACATCTGTATTTTGTCTCGTGTCTGCTGTATTTTGCAAGATATTCTCAATTTCTGAAATTGAACTGAACAATCTCACGAATTTTCGCTGATCACGGAAGCCAACTAAGCATTGCTAAATTCCCCCCCCCCCTAATACCGAAAGAAAACTTTATTTCTGTTGTTAATTTCATTGTTGGTGAAACACCATCGGATTAGAATCATGAAGCTTCATTTTATCAATATTTCAATTTCCCTTTGATTAATTTATTTTAATAACGATAAGAATTATAGAGATCATAGTCAATTAATTATTTGTAAGATTTTTTTACCTGATAGACAGTTTACTAATTGCATAACATATTTTTAAAACTTTTTTTGCTCATTTGTTTTCATTATTGTATTATTACTTTGAAAATTTTTAGTGTTCCTAATTTGTCTTATGAAACAACTCAAAAGTATTTAGAGGGAGTCTTTCAAAATATGAAGTGAGGGGCTTTCTCTATTTTAAATGCAGTTAAAAATATTATATTATTCAGATTACCATTCCAAAAGAATTTGAATTAATCTTTCAAAGATTTGATCAGAATGTGTAATACAGTACGACCTCGAAAATCCGGACTTCTGAAATCAGGAAATCTCTAAAATCTGGACTCATACGTCCAGTTCGTCTACTCACCAATTCTACTACCTTATTTTTCCCCTTGTGACGAAAGAAAACTGGTTCTTGAAGCTTAGAAACAAGGACAAGTTTTTTCATCCCCCAACAAAAAGAAAAAAGGGACTAGTATCAGCTGGTACAGTCTAGTCTAGACTAGAAGCATCTGTTTCAGTTAGAAGTTGAAATTCAGCTCGCGCTTTAAGCCTATATTTTTAGTTTTAATTGCTAATATTATGTTACGTAAATGATCGATTACAGGGGAAAATGACGAAAGTTTGATTTTTAATGTCTCTTATTTATTATTTAAAGAGTATATTTATGCTAAAATTTACGTCAGAGGTCTACATGCGTGCGTTTAATCGCGAAATCGGCCTGGCGAATTCGAAACTTCGATAATTCTATCAATTTAAGTAAGGTGTCTAAAATCCGGAAATTTCGGAAATCCGGACCTTCCAAACCCCCCAGCAGTTCGGATTTTCGAGGTTGCACTGTAATAAGCATGGGTGCAAGTCTTCCGTCGCCAGGACGGATTTCCGTATTTCGAAAATGTCCGCGGACGGAAGCAAGACGGAAACAAGACTGACTCGAAGATGGAAATCGGAATTTTTTTTCCTTTTGTCCTTAAAAATATTTTATCCGCCAGGACGGATTTCCGTATTTCGAAAATGTCCGCGGACGGAAGTAAGACGGAAACAAGACTGACTCGAAGATGGAAATTGAAATTTTTTTTCCTTTTGTCCTTAAAAATATTTTTTAGGTCTACGTTATTGGTCTACTATCTTATGTCCTGTTGTTATTTTTTCAAAAGACATGAATAAATATTTTTTGTACAGTATTTAAACTTGATGTATTATGGTAAAGCTTTCTTAGATAGTTTGCATATGCCGAGGGGGTATTGTGTATGTTAGGTATTTCAGTCAAAACATTTTCAGTCTTGGCCTTTTTTCCAACTTGCACCCATGGTAATAAGTAATAACTGAATTTGATGAATAACTGAATTATTGCTAATAGATAATTTATTTCTGAGTGCAAATATTTTTTCAAAAAAAAAAGAAAAGGAAACTAAATAAATTATTATTTGATAAACAACTTGAGAGATTTTTTATATAATTTAAACTAAAAATTATGAGAAAATAAACATTTAAAGCTGCATTTTTTTTTTAAAAAAAAGAGTTGTTTAAGAAATAATTTTAAAAATTTAGAATATTAAGAAATTGATTAATATCTCCCCCTAAAAAAAATGCATAAATTGAGAATAATCCCTAAAAAGTAAATATCTGTAGTAGTAATCAGAATTAAACCTATAAACACATATGATTTTAGCAGTGTGTAATTATTATTTAAAAAGTGAATTAATTTTTTAAAAATGGAATAAGAATAAAAAGGCTGTGTTTTCAAGGGATGTGTGGCTTATTTTTACATAAAGGACAAAGAAAGCGTATTTATAGGGATCAAAAGGCTGTCCCCTTCTAAAAATGCTTTGGGAGCACACTGGAGCTTTAAAAATCTAAATTAAATAATCAAATTCAAAAATGGAGAATTATTTTTCTCCTGTAACTATTTAAAGTTCAGTTTGATAAATGTTTGCAACAAAAATTATTAAGCTGAAAGTTGCTGTAAACTTGCAAATTCAACTGCTTATTATAAATTCTAATTTTAAGACTGTTATTGATGAAATAATGTAAAAATTTCCTACTTTACATTAAAATGTTTCTAAATTAATTCTTAGTCAGGGTTTTTCCGAAAGATGTTCGATGGTTTAGGGTTGAAAGCTGAAAATAATGAAAACTGCTGTTAAAAATAATCAAATTTGGCAGCAGCCTTTAATTTGTTAACAAAGATTGCTTTATTAATCGAACCTAGTTTGAAAGTAATGTATATAATTGTTATTATTGCATATTTTAAACATTCAGTTGATTTGAATGAATTATTTCTTAGCTTGGACGGATATATTTAGACATGTTGAATGTCTATAAAGTGATGAGTGAAAATATAATTTCATATATAATGGAGCATGGTGAATCTGCGATGAAGCAGTCCAAAATACGAGGAATGAGAAGTGTTAAGAAAGAAACACTAAAATTAATATCAGGATGGGTTAGTCGCTCTGGTGATCGACATATGGTAAGCAACCTTTTCTTTCATTTGTGTAAAAACTGATTTATTTGTATTTATATTATTTTGTTTTTAATAATTTCTTCATAGTGCTTTTTTACACATCTAGTATTAAAGATGGATTTATAATTAAATTGTTTGGAAATATTTTTATAAATATGATAATCAGTTTTTAAAATTGTTATTAGTTGTCTTTTTTCTTGTTTGGAAACATTTGTAATGTTCGCTTTCTAGTATTCACACTGGTGACACTGGTTCACACCAGTCACTTGACCTCAGTTACTCTTAGTTTGCACTTTAATTTAGGAGCAATCAGTGCAGTTAGCTAAAGTTCTTTTATCTTAAAGTTAGCTAAAGTTGCCATTAGCAACCAGAAGCAGACAATCTCCTCTTTTTTAAGAATCTTTGCTTAAAATGAATTAACTATTTTATTTATTTTTTGGGTATTTTATTTTTGCATTGCTTGTTAAAGAATGAATATTTCTAGACTTTTAAAGCCGTTTTATAGAATAAAGCAAAAAATTGTGCACCTGGTGTATGAATAGTTTCAGTTAATCTTATTTAGTTTTTACATTTAGTTGATGAAAATTTAAACTTCTTCCATATATCAGTAAGAAAATAAAGTGTAGGAAATGCTGATAAATTTTTTGTGTAATCTGAAAAAAGGAAACAAAACTGACTTTTTTTTGAAGTTTTAAAATATTAGTTTCCAATTGCTTTTTTTGTATGAATATTTTATCTCTATTGTATATTATGTTTTTTGTTGTAAATTTTAATCTTATTTCATGTAATTTAAGTATACATGAGATTTTTATGCTCAAAGAAGGCCTTTAAAACACATGAGAGGAGGGGATGGTTCAGAGTTGCACTTTGTGACTAAAAGGGACTAAAAAATTTTGTTAAAAAGTCTGACATTTATGAACGTACTCAAATTTTTGGCTCCGTTTCATTCTCAACAAACAAAATTTATCACCTTCTGTCTGAGCTAATCTCTGTAAATCACCCACTTTAACAAACATTGGTTGTATCTCTGGTTATTTTATGACTATGCATAACTATTATTAAACTGATTTGAACTTAAAATTATAAATGCTGCTAAATTTCTTGTTAGAAATTTATAATTCTTCGTGTTATAGGTTTTGGATAATTTTATACCCCACCTTCTTGATGCAGTATTACTTGATTATCAGAAATGTTCTGTTCCTGCAGCTCGAGAACCAGAAGTTCTTTCAGCTATGGCAACTATTGTAAATAGGCTGGAGGTAAGATATTTAAAAAAAATTTGTTTTTTTTTTTAAATTATTGTTTTTATTCTTTTTATTTGTCTTGCTAATTTCTTTGATTTTGCCAGAGTTGAATGATCTCTTGGTAACAGAATATTGTTCTCATTGCTGTCAAATTACCTTGATTCAGCTTTTATGATAATAATAAAAAGAGGAGAAAAATGATTTAACTTTCATTTACTTTCCAGTAAATTCATTTTAAAGTCTAGTTTCTAGTGTATTGTCAACTTTTTTAACCCTTAGGTTACATTGAAAAGTAGAAAATCTTTATACTTTAATAATGAAATTATGCAATGAAGGCAAAATCGATGACAATACATTTCAATCAATTAACAATGATTGCCAAATTTTCAGAAGTGTATCAACTTTCAATTTGAAGTCTGCAGTATATTTTTAAAACCATATTTGTTGTTTAAAGAAATAACTTTTGATGATTGAGTTCATGCATCAGCATTATCCTCAAACATGCTTCAAATTAATTAGGAAATTAAATCGAACAACAATCAATTCTATCTTTTACTATCAACTTTATACATTAAATTATTTTAAATTTCTTGTTTTTGAAAAACTAATTTCTATTATCTAAATGATTTTCCAACCTTCAATTATTAGGAATATTTTTTTTATTTTAAAGTAAAAATGAAAATTAGGTCATTTTGGGATAGTGAATATCTGTAAATGAATTGCTTTTTAGCTGTTAATCTGGTTGCGGAAATCGGAACTGGCTAGTTATCGAATTTCGTGAAAAATTAGTCTTTGTGTTTAGGTGGTAGGCAAGTTAGTTTTCTCAAGCAAAAATGTGCATAAAAGAAACACATCTGTCTTTGTTATTGCAGGTAGATAAGCAATAGCAGTGGATTAGTTAAAACACTTTTTGCAATAGGCATATTGTTTAGTAATACAATGTGAAATTTTTTTTCTCAATGAAATAACAATTGTTTTTATAGGGTCACATTACTTCTGAGATACCAAAAATCTTTGATGCAGTATTTGAATGCACACTTGATATGATAAACAAGGTAATATATTTTAAGTATTCGAAAAATTTTATATTTCAACTCAGCTGGGTGATTTATGGCTATCATAACATTTGTTTAAATTTTCTCTGATAGGATTTTGAAGAGTACCCTGAGCACAGAACAAATTTCTTTCTCCTATTGCAAGCAGCTGTCACTCATTGTTTTCCTGGTATAAGCAAAATCCTATATATTCTGAATAGCATTTTTTTTATCACTGCACTTTATTTGCAATTTTATTATATATAATTATTATTTGTTCTCTTTTAGCTCTATTAAATATTCCTGCTACCCAGTTCAAATTAGTTTTGGATTCTATAATCTGGGCATTTAAGCATACTATGAGGAATGTTGCTGACACTGGTAAGAAAATTAGAGATAGTATGATACCTTGTTAGTTGTAATTTAGTTTTAATTCAATTAAAATAATGATTTTTTCAAAAGAATTGTTATCAACTTATAATTTTGCCTATTTTTTGTTTTTTTAATATTTGTAACTGTTGTATTTTACATAGTTGCTAAATTTAATGCTTCTATTAAAAGACTATAAATTTCTACTTGAATTGATAAACTTGCTTTCAACTGATTTTGTTCATCACAACTTTAAAATATTTCATGCAATTATATAAAGATCTCCTGTATTCACAGTTTATATTAAGGAATATTAAAAAAAATAAAATGATTGACTTTGAGTATATTATCACTGATCGAATAATGTTAAACAGTGGCATCAATGTTATTTTGTGAATGATTTAAAATTTCATTTCTAAGAATTAGATTTTATTGTTTACATTAATCTATTATCATTATTTGTACTGTCTACTGTTACATTAGTTTATTTTTTTGTATTTGTGCTTCATTTTTGTGCAATAATCTTAATAACATGTAAACTACTAATTTTTTTCAATATGCTTGTTTAACTTAAGATGTTGCTGAAATTTAACATCTTAATTTAAATACATGTAAGCCTTGGTTAAGTGGATACTTGTGACAAAAAGGGTGCGTTAATAATGAAGGCTCA
This sequence comes from Parasteatoda tepidariorum, assembly GCF_982258835.1. Lineage (NCBI taxonomy): Eukaryota > Metazoa > Arthropoda > Arachnida > Araneae > Theridiidae > Parasteatoda > Parasteatoda tepidariorum. The sequence goes on from NC_141757.1 coordinate 72,513,328, forward strand.
TGCCATCATTTGTCTTTAGAATAATTGCTATCATATAGAAATAAATAATGATCTATAATAACTAATTACATTGTTTGTTAAAACGTAATGGAATTACAACATTTACAGTACAAACGAAAGATGTGATTAAAGTTAGATTTAAGTGGCTGTTATTTTAAATCATTTTTGGATGGATTAAACTGTCTCAGTTTCTCAAAACAAGTTGGAGCTTGACATAATGTTTTCACTATTGGTTCGTTTTCAGAAAGTATCAGTTGAGAATCAGTTTCTTCATTATCACACTCAAGATCAATTATTTGTGAACATTTAAACCAGTGTTTTGATTAGATTTATATCCGGGTGAGACATTGCATTATAAAGAAAACAAACTGTCCTTTTTTTTTTTGCAACTCTTTTTTTTGATTAAGTTCCAGAAATCTAATCCATGATCATCTGAGGTTGCTTTCCATTGTGTTCCAAGCTTTGATAAACTAACTAAAAAGGCTCTTGGTCTTTTGTCATACTTGTTTAAGGTAAAAACACCAGTCTTTCTTTTGAAATTTTCTCTTCTTCCCACTTTAACCTTTTAAACACAAATTTTTTTTTTTTTGGGTTATTCCCAAGGAGAAAAAAGAAAAAAAAAGACACTATCTCAACAGCATTTAATGTCCCCAGGTGTGTAGTCTTTAAAAAGGAAGGTGGCATCTCGAACCACGTCCATGTTCTTAATTTCTTAGCTGCCTCTTTAGTCTGGATGTTTGCTTCTAACTTAAAAGAACACTTCTATCGAAATCCGGGTCGATTTTCCTAAACATTCTGTATTAGTTCTCATTTCCATTTTTACACCTTAATTTCATTAGTTTTTCTCTATTTTTAAATGATGTCTGCAGCCCAAGTCTTTCAAATTTTAAAGTGTTACGTAAGTTTTCGGACACACTTTGCACTTTTAACGTTCAGAACACTGAAACTTCAATTTTTTCTTTTTGAAGTCAAAAGCTTTACCAGGCTTTATTGAACAAAAAGTTTGTTCAAGAATAAAAATGTTCTAAGAAATTTTATCTCAAATAATCTTTCAAAATAATTTTCAGATATAGCTACAGCAAAGGAAAAATGTTTTTTCCTATTTATACAGTTATTCATGTTAGTCACATGATGCCCAATAGAGGATTTGTCCTACGTCAATTTCCCAGTCAGATACAATTATTAGATTTACGTTCCCTAACATCAACCAAAGTCGATTGATAGAAAATATGACGCTTTCTTGAAAGTAAATATCCTGTGATGTATCGAAAAAAGGGAATGGCAAAACCGGCTACAGGCTCATTTGTATTCTCAGTCGATAATTTGTCAAGAGTCTGTATAAATGTTTGATTTATATGAACACCTTGATAACTGGATTTCTGTTCTCCTTTTTTAACCCAGCTGTGTTAAGTACAAATCAGAGGTCAAATTTATTAGATGTGGAAAGAAATGTTCAGTGCGGAGCTAAAAATGAGGACATTTATTGTGTCATTTCAGCTTAAGATCTCATTACCCATGATACCTATATAAAAAGGTCAAAACATTTCACTGTTCGAAATATTCTATTTGTTCAAAATATTTTATTCGTTCGTATTTATTATGTTCGAAATATTTTATTATTTATAATTTTCTTGTCTTTCTTTGCAAATTTTTCTGTAATAAGGTGACGGAAGGATTGATTCTTTAGTAGAGGGGAAATAGCTTATAAGTATATTTAGTTATGAATATGGCAAAAAATGTACACATTTTAAAAAATGGTGAAAATATGCAAATACTTATCTGTTAAAATTTGGAAAAAGTGGCATTCAGTTTGAAAAAATTGAGAATTACGCAATGGGTAATAAATGACTATCTGTTATGTGCAAATGGAATATAACGGTTTATTCGTTGAAGATTAATGGTGAATTTTAAAAAAAAAAGTATGTTTTGTCGAAGTGTTTGTAACCTGAGATTAAACTATATATTTTAAATTCCAATATAATTCTTGTTCAAATTCTTCCAGTTATTCAATTTGAGTGCTGTGATTCTTTTCTGATTAAAAAAGACTAAATCAACCTCAGAAAACAAAGGCATTTGTTTCTTTTTTATGCAAGTGTTAAATCAAATTATAATAATTTTATTAAATTTAGGTCAATTGAAATGTTTTTCTAACCTCTGTGACATTATTAGTATACTGTTTATTGTTATTAAGTTGTTTTTTTCTTTAATTTCTTTTCCAGGTCTTCAGATTTTGTATCAATTATTACAAAATATTGCTCAAGAAGAAGCGGCAGCACAAAGTTTCTATCAGACGTTTTATACTGATATCCTTCAACACATATTTTCTGTGGTAACAGATACGTCCCATACTGCAGGTATACAGAAATTTTTCAGTTTTTCTTTTATCTTTTGACTCTTATTAACATCTTTTGTTGGTTAAATAATGTCATTGTACCAAAATATTTATATCAAGGCCTAATTCTTTAAAAATCTTTTTTAAAAATAAGTAAATTTATTACATTTATTAGGCATTATTTCACTCTAAAAAGGGAAAGCTGTTACAATATCCACGCCTTCCCTTTTTTAAAAAGTATTGTGCTTCAAAATGACACTCTGTCATCAAAACAAAAATAAAGAGAAAATTAGAAATATAATGAAAAAGATTTAATAAAAATTCTTTGTATATTTTTAATCATAGAAGCTTATAGCAAGAAGCTTATAGATAAAATTATAAACAAGCAAAAGAGAGATCAGATTATAATCAGAGGGATTATCAATATCTGAAATAACCAATATTGATATAATGGTAACTTAATGCTTTTAAGTGCAATTATTAAGATTAATTATTCATACCTGCTAACTTTTACGTGTAAAATATACGCATTTCCAGTTATCTTTATGCTTATATTTTCTTATTATTTTCCCGAATATACCCGTTTTAAATGGCACTTTAGTTAATCTCCGCAATTACGTATCTTGTGTAAGGAATATGTTTCCTGATTGCTCAACTGCCTCTGCGGAAGAGAAGTGATACGCAAAAATATTTCAGTGAAAGCAACCTTCAGCAAATAAACTTTAAACAGATACTGTTTATATAGGCAAGACTTTAACATTTCTTGCAGAGGAGTTATGATCTTATGTGCAACTTTATGTTATAATTATTTTTGTTTAGATCACTATTGATGAGCATTGCTTTTAAAATTTAATTCGGATCGTTAATTTTAAATATGTTTTCATTATGATAAAAGAACAAATTCTGATTGCCGAACTTTTAATGCAAAATATTCAAAGGAATTTCTGTTTTTAAAACCACCAAGACTTAGAAGATAAGTACTCGTTCTGTGAGATTTGCCGTTGCAATGTTACCATTTCTTGCGGTGGAAAGTTTGATATTTCTCGTTATGCTGCATCTATTCCGCGCTTAAAATCTGCTTAATTCTTCAACACAAATGAGATGGATTTTTAAATAATGATGTGTATGTAATTAACACTGTAATGTTATTTACATCATTTCTCATAGTGCATAATGTTCCACTTATGCCCTCTGATCATGCAAGTCAGTTATTCTGTAGAATATAACCAAAATCAAATATTGTCAAACAGTATGGATGTGGTGAAACAAAAACGCCTGCTCTTATTAATCAAATGGCTACTGATCATTTTAATACAATGGTTAAGTTGATGCAACATAGTTCGTTTTCAACCGCCTTTGATAGCAGTAATCATACCATAATTTGTATCCAATAGTATTCCATTACTTTGGATACGCATTAAAACGCTTTCATGTTAAAGAAGCACACAAGATATTGAAACATGTTTGTACTAGATGACTCTCTTAGGGACATAGTTTATCAAGACTAGTGGAGCAGTGTGATCCAATTTTAAGTTTTTTGAGTCTGTAAAAAAGCACACACTGACTGGAATATCAGCAACATGAGTGCAACCAAGGTCAAACACTAATGAAAGTTCTTCAGATAATAAACAACAGAAATTTGATTCAGATAAATATTCCATAATTCTAAGCAGGAGAAAAATTATATAAGTTCCTTCCGAAAATAAGGCATACTGCTTTTTTCACTTCTCTAGTGTGTCTTCATCCGTTTTTTACAAGCTTTGTTTATAAAGAAACAATCTTTTAATGAAAGAAATTGTTTTTAAGTATTTTTGTTATTCATTATTTTTTAGGATTAACAATGCAAGCAAATATTTTGGCCTATATGTTCACCATAGTTGAGAATGGCAAAATTGTTGTTTCTTTGAATCCTGCTGATGCAACTGCTGGTGGAATTTCAAATGTAGTTTATATTCAAGAATTTGTAGCTCATCTTCTGAAAAATGCTTTTGGCCATTTATCAGAGTAAGTTGAATTACACATGTAATCTGAACATAATCTGTTTGTGTCTGTTGAGGGTGTTAAGCGTCAGTCATCAGGACTGAAATCAGTCTTGAGAAAAAGTCTGGTCTAAATTTAGTCCTCCAGTTAATATATTTTTTCAATTTATTTTTTAAATTTTTCAAAAAATTTACTACATTGATATATTCTCTTCCTGGTGTTTTGAAATACCTGGCAAAGTTAAATTATGATTTTTTTTTTAATGAAATTTTTAGAGCTAATATAATAAATTAATTATGATGAAGTGAAAAATAAGTAGATATATGAATGACTTTAAAAAAAAAGTTATGTATATATTTAGTGATTCTTGTAAAATGATAAGCTAAGTTAACTGTTATGTTTGTTTTGTTAGCTGTAAAATTAGATCTATAAAATAATATGTGGGCCATTCTCATGGAAAGATACATTTTGCAGTCAATGAGCTATTTCTGAAAATTCTTCTGAACAACGCTAAATTGTTTTAATTAGTCAAATAAGTTCAGTGTTGGAATTTTTTTTTTGATAGAGTAACACCCTTGTATGTTGTACAGTGCAGAACCCATTATCCGGAAATCAGAAAACCGGAAAACCAAAAAACCGGAACAAAATTCGTAAATTTTCCCGCCATTTTTTAAAAAAAATTTTTTTTTTTTCCTCTTAGGATTTTAGGATTTTTCTTTCTTTTTGGAAAGATGTTTACCTTACTATCATTTTGGAAATAATCATTGGTGTATTACTTCGTTTTTTTTTTTTTTTTTTTTTTTAAGATTACTCCCAAATATTATTTTTTTTAGTTGGGTTTAGCAATAAAAAAAACTGCTTTTTGTATCGATTCAGAAAACCGGAAAAATCAGTTATCCGGAATAGCGATGGTCCCGATTGTTCCGGATAATCGGTTCTCTACTGTATTTATAATAAATTAAAAATTGTTATAGAAAATTAACTTATTCAAAATAGCCTGCTAGTGTGCTTGGGGAATCATCAATTATTTAAAAATGAGTTCAAACTTCAGTCATAAGTAGATTGTTTAAATGTTTCATACATAGTAACAGGGGTTGCTACAAGGCCTGAATTTACCAGAGAGTTTGATTGTGGGGGAAAAGAAAAAATGATGACTAAGGGCCTTTTTAGACAAAACTTCTAAAATAACCAATCTTAAAATTTACATGCATTCTAATTAGCGAATGAAGTATAACAGTGAGACTAACATCATTTGCTATTACTTGTCAAAATTCCCCTTTCAGCATAGTTAAAACTTCTATAGATTTATTAAATTAAAACGTTTGCTTGGGCAAAATACTTTTTAGTTCAACAATCTCTTGTTTAAATATGCAAGACGTATGGCACTTTTGCAAAATATTACTGTATCAATAATCTTCATACTTTGTATCAATATCTATATGTTAAACCTTTGCTTGAAGAAATTTAGTCTTTTACAAATTTCAGAGATGCCAACTATTACGGATTTGCCGTAATTATTACGGATTTTATGACAACATTACGCTATTACGGGCTACTCCCCCAAAATAACGGAAAAATAATTTTTAACTCATCCAAAAGTTTCATTTTTATTCTATAATTTTTCCTTTTAAGAATCATTTTCATTGAATCGTATTGGTTGATGAGGACGGTGATCCGAAATGCGCTTTTGGATGCAGTGAGAATGCTCCTTATAAACGTGGTGCTTCTAACTCTCTCTTTAATGACGTCACGTTTTCGATCCGTCATGTCAACAGCACAGAAATAAGCGGTACTTACTGTCAGCGTAAACAAGCGCTATTTTTAACGAAGATTTAATGAGCAAAAAAGCCAGTATATGTGAATAATCTAGCACTCAATACAATGGAACGTCAAGCAAAAAAAGCAAAGGCAGGACCATAGAGTTGAAATAGTAGGTAGAGGAACCAAGTCCGCTTTATTCCTTCCGAAAAGACACGCCACAGATAGCAAGCAAAGAGTTACAATCACGTGATGGAAAGAGTGCAATACTTGGCGCAGTATCACAAATGTTGGCGCACTAAGTTTTTAAACAGCTTTATTTCGATATTACCGATGCGCAAATAATCGGAGCATTTGAAAGACAAGTTTTTAAACAGCTTTATTTCGATATTACCGATGCACAAATAATCAGAGCATTTGAAAGAGAGAAAAAAAATATTATTTCGTTAATCATATCTCTTTAATATTATTAAATGGGTTTTTAAAACATGAGGAGTTTTTTTTCTCTTAACAAATAATTTTTAATTAAAGTACTGCCTTTATTTAAAAAAATTCAGTAGTTCTCGTCTGTACCCTTAACACTATTCCTTAAAATTTATTCATTATATAAAAATAAAAAACGATATTCTGCATCACTTATATTTATTACTATATTCAGAAAATTTTTTTTAAAATGCTTTTATTGCAAAGACCTATTTTTTAAAAAAAAATTACTAATATATATTGTAATAACTATTGTTATTTTTTTAAAGAAAAATAATAACTTCGATACAAAAATCAGGATTTTTTTTAATTCTACCAGGGCTTAAAATGTGAATTTGAAAATGTTGCCTTTCTTTTTTAATGAAACACAAGTTCGTTTAAAAAATAATTTTAATCTTTACGTTTTAAAGGTTTTATCACTGTTAGATAAAACAAATTGTAAAATTAAACAGATTGTCTGAAAAAAGTTCGATGCTTAGAAATAACGTTAATGTTGCAACACTTTTATCATTTTTATTTATGCTCACCAAGATACTGCTCGAGAGGTAATATCAAATTTCGGGAAAAATAGCTTCGGGGAAAATAAAACCCGTTTTTAGTGGAACAGATTAGTTAGAAAACATATTTTTGATTAAATTTAATTACGTTTAGAATTTTTTATATATATTGAATACATTAAATTATTTATACAATAAAGATTATTTACATTATTAATTTAAAATTTTGACTTCTTCTTTTCCTGACACTTAAAATAGATATTTTCAAAAATAAACTGCTGTTGCATTTTAACTTAATACTCAACAATTTGTCTAAATATGAAATAAAATATTTATTCTAATATAAAAGTTTTCAGCTCCGAATAGAGAAAAATATAAGATTAAAAGCATTAAACTAATCAATGAAAATAATAAAAGAGTTTAATTAGAAATTTTACTTTGTATTTCATGTACAATCTAATTCCATAAATTACTAGGAAGTTTAAATTGTACACACAAAGAGACTAGTAGAAAAGCTTTCGAAATTTAAACAAAAAATACTTAAATAAAAGAGAAAGCAATTAGAATTTTTACTTTGTGCTAAATGTAGATTGAAACTAATGACGAACTTATAATTAAAATATCTTACTTTTATTTGTGATAGAAATTGCAATTTATGCAACTTTTTATGAGGTAAATTTATGCAACTATCATAGGTCAATGTATATTTAATAATTTTTATACAGAAAACCAGTATCTTAAAAAGTAGCAGTTAAAAATATTTTACTTTACAAATAAAAGAACCATAATCATTTTATGGACATTAAGAAAATTACAATGCCCATCCATAAAAAATGTAATTTTCTTAAAAATAGTAAGTGCATTTAAAACTATATCTTTTAGCCAGCTGCAAATTAAATATATACAATCTATATAAAAGTAAAAACAGTTGAAATTTTACAAGAAAGGTTCACGATGCTAAATCTTTGCACCACAGCCAGCTGTTAGCCTTGGTCGTCTGAGCAGTTTATTCCATACCAATGCATAACATGCGCTAATTTATTGCACTAATTTACTCCTATACAACTTATCCACTTCTATGTTATGTTTTCTAAATTTGTTGCACTAAATCAAACTAATTCTACGCTTTAATATACTAGTAAAATAAAGTATTTCCAATATAGCAACTATTTTTAAATAAAAAGAAGATAAACAAGTACTTAATGATTATATTAAATATACCTTAATTTATTTTCTGAATAGTACATAATTTGTATTCATTTAATGTATAGTAACAGAATTATATAATTTTATTAAAAATTAACACTAAAACTACTATACACTATTTTATATTTAAATACTAAATATATTTCATAGAATTTAATTATTCATCAAACATATAAGAATATACAAATAATTTGGTTTTTAAGCATTCCTATGTAATTTAAAAAACACAAATTCTTATGTACCATATTTTTTATTTAAATATTTATATTTAGAGGAAACATTTTAGAACAAGATAAATATTGGGTTTTAGTAATCAAGAGGTAAAGATATACAAAATCTTCAGAATATACAGAAATGATATCGACATTTAAAGAGAACTAAAACAGAACCGAATGCTTACTCAACTGTTCCTTGGCGCTAAAGTATCTCGCCAAGGAAGCCAACAAAGCTTTGCAGCTATTTCAGCTAAAAATAGAGTATATATTGAAATATTCTTAAACATTATAAGTTTAAAGTTTAAGAAACAATAAAAACTTATGTTAAATGCAAAAAAAAGTGAGCAAAAACGAGCGTAATTGATTATTAAAGCAAATAAAACATGATTATCAGAGCATGACTGAGTATCGGAAAAATTTTAAAATCAATTTTAAAATAGAAAAAGTGAAAAAAAATGTCGCCCTTTCTTGTAAAAAGTTATCGGACAGTCCCTAGAAAACTTCTTCGTGCAGCAAAATGCTCAGGACTTTTGTACCATTCTTATTTCTGAATTAAAAAGACAGACAGTTAATTGCATCAGACGATCGCAATGCTAAACGAATGGACAGAAATCGAAGCGGTCTCAGTGAACGGCAAGTTTGGGCTACAGTCACGTGACTTTATCTTGTCCACGGGTCGGGGGTTATTCTACTCTCTCTACCCAGTATTTCAACTCTATGGGCAGGACTGCCATTGGCGACTAAAAAGGCTACTAAAGCGACTATTTTAAAGCAATAGCAACTAGGGCGACTATTTTAATAGAAATATGAGTAAAAACAACTAATTTGCAATGAGTTGCATAAAATCGGCGACTTTTTAAGCTAATTAGCGACTAAAATTAAGAAAAACTTCTTGAGTTTCCCTCTTCCCCCACTTTTTTTTTTGCTGCATGTTTTCGTTTCATCCAAACTTTATTTTTCCTCACTGAAGTCAAAAGCAAGACAGACAGACATGTTTAACCAATCACTAATGGAATTGGAATTTGTCAACAAAAAAGTGTGTTTCGAAAGGAAATTTTCTGATGCTGAGATAAGAGCTGCAAAGCAAAGTACTAAATTAGATTTACATATAACAGATAAATAAAAAGAAAATTTATTGAAGTTTCAGTTTTTTATTTTGTGTTCTATTATACAAGTATGTATTTATGTACCTTTTTAGGTCAATCATAAACTCAAATTTTATCTTTTTTTAAACAGAACAGTTTTGGAATATGAATTATTAAAATAATTATATAATGAATTGATTCTTATTAATTTTTAATTTATAGTACCATCAAAATAAACATTAAATCTTTAATATGAAAGTTAAGAGGTAAAACTTTATTATTACTGAGGATTACTGAAAATCATTATAAGTTATGTGTGATTATTACTGAAATCATAATTTTCAAGTTGGCATCTCTGAAATTTTAATGTTTAAAGTATTTTTTGTTAAAAAAAAAAAACGTATGCTTGATTGTTTATTAAATAAAAATACATTTCTCCTGAAATGTTGCATGCATAGCAGAAATAGGGTCTGAAATTTTGTTGATATTTCCTAAAAGAAAATTTTTTGAATTTTACTTCTAAAACTCAGAGGGAATCCTTAACTGTCTGATTTTAAAACTTAAAATTTTGGAAATTGTAGTACAGTACATTCTCTATCTCAAAGTTGAAGGGATGCTAAAAGTATTTCGAGATAGCGAGTTCAGAATTAAAATTTTTTTTCTAAAATGTAGAAAAATATATTCTAATATATTAAGTAAGACAAAAATAATTAAGAATTTCGTTTACTATTTTGAAAAAATTCGACATATCAGGATTTTGAGAAAGTACCAACCCTTCGACATAGGAATTCAAGTTAACATTTTGCCAAAGGGAAAAATATTTTTTTGACGTAACAAGATTTTTGAGATATCAAAGTTCGCGATATCGAGAGTATTCTGTATTTCTTTATTTGTATATTATATTTTTCATGAATTACATTCAAATTTTTATAGGTAAATTTAGATTTAATGTTCACAAATAAAAATTTTAAAACCTAAAAATTTAAGTTCTTTGTCAATAACTTTTTTTAAAGTTATATTTTTCACACCAAAAGAATCACAACAAAAAAATTTAATTTATCTGAAATAATAAAGAATAATCTTTCCTTTCTAGTTCTCAGATCAAGATCACGGTTCAAGGATTTTTCAATTTGGATCAAGATATTCCTGCATTTAAAGAGCATTTACGGGATTTCCTTGTTCAGATTCGTGTAAGTAATTACGCTTATTTAAGTTCTCCGCTTATGATCTGCTGTTAATTGTCAAAAAATTCAAAATAATTGTTATTGTTTCAAGTTAGTTTAATTTTGTTATGTTTGTGACTTAATGCAGTTGAGTGTCTGTTTACATAATGCTCTATTTAATGATGTGCCCTTCTTCATTAAGGTGTAATTTGTTATCCTGCCTCCTTCATCATGCAATGAGTCTTTTAAGGGGGAAGTTTTAAATGTGGGACATTTTAATTTTTTAAAATTGTGTTAGAATTTTAATTCTAAATTCTTAAATACGTCTGTTCTGCCTTTCAATTATTTCTAGCTTTGCAAAGTTGGTGTTGTGTTTTTATCATTTCATTGCAGAAATTAACAATCTTTAAAATTTATGTTATTTTTAGTATCCTTCTATTAGTTTATAGAGCTATAATAAAAAACGAAAATTCTTTCCTAAACAAACACAGTTTCATAGAAATATGACCTACCTTTATGTTTTTACACGTTCTATTTAAAGCCATATTTTTTACAAATTAGTAAAGTTTTGCAGATTCGTATCACTAATATACAACACAAACTGCGTTTTACTTAATAGTTCAACTACTACTGCAATTTGCTGTTATTCTATGCTGTATTTATGGAAATCTCTCTTGTATCATAAGTCAAGAATCATTTTATTTTGTAGGAATTTGCTGGGGAAGATGACAGTGATTTATTCCTTGAAGAAAGGGAAGCTGCTCTTAAGGCTGCTGAAGAGGAGAAAAGAAAAATTCAAATGTCTGTTCCTGGTATTCTTAACCCTCATGAGGTGACAGAAGAAATGCAGGACTAAATCTGTGTGTATAGATTCTTTGTTGCATAAATACTGTGCTTTTATCCAACTCAGAGCATTATTATCTTTGCCATGTTCTCATCTCTTACGACTTCATCATGTGTTTGAATCCTGGACTAAGTTATATTTTTAAGGAAAAAATGAAATTTGTTCAGTTTTTTTTCTACTTTATTTGTGAAATTAAAGGGACAGAATGTGTGTTTATTGCATATTTGAGACGAGAGAGAATGCTAACATCATGTCCATATTTTGTAGATAATCAAACATTTAAATCGTTACTGAGTTTTTTTGCAGCAACTGGTGCTTGAAAGTAATTGTAAAAATAAAAATGGAAGGGGGATAAAATTATCTGTGTGCATGTTTTATAAATGGATGAGGTATGGCGAAATAGTTGTATATAAAACATCACTCATAGTATGAAACTAAATATTATATTGAGAAAGTATACGATAAAATCTCATTTTACTTGTAAAAATGCTTTTTAATGTATTTGTGAAAATGTCTGTGGGAGTGATCTCATTATCAACTTAAAACCGAAATATGCAATTTATGCCTTCCTCTTTAACTTCTGCTAACATAAATTTGTCATAAGTTGTTTTGGTTAAGAACTAAAAAAATTTTGTTTCACAATATAATTTTTTTTTAAACAGCTACGTTACCTATTTATCACAGGTATGTTATTTTGTAATATAGTTATTTTGTGTGTATGCGTGTGTAAAATTCCCTCCATAATTTGAGTGATAGTTACTTGTGTTGCACCAAATTTTGTGTTTCATTTTATTGATTTTTTTGTCTGAAGTATTTTTAATGGAATGAGAGTATCATTATCTGCTTTTCCACTAAAAACATGACATTCATCTAGTAAACTAAGAATGGTGTATGATTGATGTTTATATAAGGTGTCTGTAGATTATGTTAAACTCTGTATTAACCATTATGTGTTCCTTACTACTATACATGCACAACCTGTTAAAAGTGAAAAAAATTAGCTTTTGAGGGGCATAATAATTTTTTATTTTTTTGCGTCAATAGGTAATATCTTTTTAGTATCTGATATCTATGTATTTTCTAATTAAAAAGGTCTGTATAAATGATTTGCTCACTTGTTTTTTTTTTTTTTTTTTTGTAAAAAGTAAATGGCAGCAAGTTTTTAAACTTTTCTTTATTTGTTATAAATAAATTACATCTTCTAACTTGTAAATAAATCTTTGAACTACATTTATTTTAAACATATCTGGATTAAAAAACATTTAAAGGAATATATAAATATTTAAAATGTAAGAAAGGAATTTATTTTTAGTAATTAAGTTTAATTTTACAAATTTTGGAACCACATATTACCATTCGAGGGCCTCAGGTTGTGCACCATTGAAATAACACATTTTTGGCATAATTCATGAGACACCACACATTACTTTCATTTATTTTAAAAAATAAAAATTTTGGTTTGAGTGGTAGAGTAAATGCAGGTCATAAGTTTACAATGTAGTTAATACTAGTTGCTGCTCATTTACCCCTATGGGGTATATTTATACTATGCATTCTCCTTTAAAAGGAAAACTCACCTTTTCTCTTCATTTGACATTAGTAAGTTTTTATCTTGATTACCATTTTTTTCTTCATAGTCTCCTTTTAAATTTTATCTATTTTTCACCTTTAAAGGCCCATAGCAGGATTGGCTTTGATATGGTTTTAACTATGCTTTAAATTATCAAATCAAATAGTTATGTCTGAAAGTTACCTACATCAAATAATGTCTGAAACCTCTAATAAAATGTATTTATAAGAAAGCAGATTCAGTTAGTATGTTTTAAATACTGAAAATAGTTTTTTATTATTGCCAGATTGATTTGTTGTGTATGATTGAAATTTTTCGCAATAAAATGTAAAATGTTTAAAAATAAATTTAAAAAATTTAATGGTGCGATATGCCTGTTTGTAACTGCTTAGTAACTTGAGCTAATTAGTACTCTCCAAGTATTGTCCCGCTGAACATTTATCTAAGTTGAAATGCTTATGGAACAACTGATTTAGCAGTTAAAAAAAGTAAATAAGATTCAGATTCATTTGCATTTTTTATTGATCATCATTGTATCTTTTAAGATTTTTCAATAAACCTCTATTATAGTCTTAAATTAGTTATATTTACATGTTACCATGTAGTAAGAGATTTCTAAAAGCTAACTAAATCTAAGTTTCCAAAATAAAATTCTAATTGTTTTTATATAATTTAAATAGATTGCTTTTATAATATAGTAGACTCTTGATTACCATGATGGTTGAGGAAGGCTTTGTCCTAGATAAGTAAATATTACATATAGTGGAATTTAGGAAAATTTAAAATGATGACATTGTAAAATTATTATAGTATAGGATATTGATAATTTAATATCAAAGAAAGGAATCATAGGTATTTCGGTAACAATGGAGTGCAATTAAAACGGGAAAAAAACTAAATGTAGTTTACATCACTGCTTTGTAAGGATTGAAATAAAATAAGTATTTAAATAATAATTATTCTATTCATAATTATTTGCAATACAATTAAAAGGGGGGGGGAAGTAAAGTTCACATCACTGCTTTATAATGAATGAAATGAAATGATTTTTCTTTTTCATTTATTCTTGGACAAATTGTTTGTTTTATTTCATTGCTTGAATTTCACAAACAAAACAGTTTCTTAATAAAGTGCATATATCAATTGTTTTTGTTCTGCAGGGAAAGATTACTAAGGTTTTTTTCTTAGCTGTTACAGATAATCCCATCACTTACAATCTGGAGTCTACTGTACTATTTAAATAATCAAACTTTGAACAACATTTACTTGATGAACTTTAATGTTACAACCTTGCCAATTACATTTGTTTTATACAGATTGCCAATCCTGTTGAACAGCCCCCTAATTTTTTTTCTTTCTTTTTTTTTTTTTACTTTTTCCTAGTCACAAGAGATTCTGATTGTTTTTTTTTTATCTGTTAATAACCAAAGTTTAAAAATAAACTTAACTAATCTTCACTTGGGCAATTAGCAGTAATTAATTTTCTCTGCTCTCTCAAGCTGACAAAAACATCTGTACTTGAAAAAGTTCTATAAATATATCTGACTCACCAAAATTTGTTATAAGTAATGTCATGTGTTTAGTTTATAATTCACTTTTGTAAACAAGCTTGGAAATTAATAAATTATTATTTGACAGTGTAATGAATCTTTCATTTATTTTGTCTAAGTTCAATAATAAGTCTTGCACTAAAGTAGAGTGAGACTCCAACTACTATGGATTCTTCGTAGTTTCCCCACAATTTTGCTTGTTTCTGTGAACTACATAAATTAGAACAGGTATCTACGTAAAAGTCTGATTTTTTTATAGTTTTATTTGGTGGATGTTAACTGTTATTTTTTTTCTATTTCCCAATGGCTTTCTAAATTCTAATATGTAATACGATATTATTACGAGACATGAATTTAGAGTATAAATAATATATTACTTTTTGTTTAGCCGGATTCATGACAAATTTATTGTAAATCCATGTCATTTTTCGATTGCTTATGGAAATTATTTATAGCCATTTACCGAGGTTTACCAAGTTTCGATATACCTAATATGAAAGACAATCTATGCATACAGGTTTAAACATTTGTTTTTTCAAATTATGAAAATTTCAGTGCGGTAATATTTTGACACAGGAATTTGGGTTTTCACTTGGGGGCGTGACTGATTTGCGATGATTCTATTTTCTGCTTGATTTATGCCAAACATATTCTTAAGCCCCTATTCAGAAAAATTCTAAAAATTTAAATTGAAATAAAAAGTTTTCTTAGCCCAAAGCTTTTCTTTTCTTTTAATGAGGTCCAAAATTATGTCGCATATAAAATAATTAAATACACAGCTTGTATGCGACGAAGCGTAACAGGTAATGGAACTCTTTTTCAAATTTTGTCGAAAATATCGTTAAAAACAAAAAGAAAGTTAATTCAAGACAGCAGAACAAAAAGTCAATTAAAACCACATTTTTTTTGTTGGCTCTTAGCCATCTAAAAAATGTAGTTACTCTCTAAAGTAATTAGATAACGTGATTTTTATCAGTAATCAAAAATCCTGGATGACAATTGCAAATTTTAAAGCCTATTTGAAAAAGCTAGTACGATGCAGAAGGGAAAATGAAATACCATAATCTTCATAGACAACTACTCATTCCGAAGAGAATAAGTTTATTGTATCGGCATGGGAATTAGTAACACCATTTGTAATTGCTAGTTGTTTGCAAAAGGCTGGATTCTCTGATGGAGATATAATTGAAGAGTCTGGCTGAAGCTGGAAAAGCCAGTGAGAATTTTTATAACAATTGGAAGTAACTCCAAAATAAACTTAATTTCACTGCATTGTTTGAAGAATATGTATCCTTTGATGTCGAAATTTCGCCTTGTGATGTGCTTACATTCGAAGATATTTGTGACACTACAAATGACACAGAATTGAGTGAAACTGAAGAAGATATTGTTAAACCACATAGTCTTTCTTATGCCAGAAAAAGGGTTGGAAACTTTTCGCAAATTTATTTACAGTGTTAAAAATATATGCGCCCCGAATGTTCAAATATTCACAGCAGTTGGACAGTTTTCAGTTAAAGGTCTGTGAACAAAACAAAAACAAACTACAAAATTTTTTCTCGCAAAAGTCTCATCAATAATTTTAAAAATGTGTGCATTGTGTAAATAACATTGGATGAAATAAAATAAAAGGTAGGTAAATTTGTTTTTATTAGCTATTTTTTCTAAGTGAATAGTAAAATTAAATATTTATTCCATTATACTAAATCTGTAATATAAGTTATACAATTTTAAGAATGTTATTTTTAACTTAATCAGGTTCTGCTGTAATGTATATATATATATGTATATTTCATTAAAAACTAGATCATGATTGTGATTTGCCAGGTTTATGTTTTGACGTAACATATAAAAAACCTGTTGAAAAGTTGAAATCTGTCAAAAACCTGGGACAAGTTTTTATTCTCATTGGGGACATTTTATTAGATATTAAATAAAGTACAATATTTGCTGCTATGCTACTATAATTATGATTTATATTATCATTTATAAAAAATACAGCCAAAATTGTTGAAACTATTGTTTTTTTTAAAAAAAAAGCTTGGTACTCTTCATACTTTTAGGTTAATATCGTTTGCTATATAATAACTATTAAATTTATATTATTGTTAATGACTATGAGTTGTTAATTTATTATCAATCTAAATTTTGATTTAAATTTTTTTATGCCACAATTTAAGTAGAATTTTTAGATTAAGTAAAACTAAAGTGGTTGCCAGTAATTGTTTGATCTCAACTTATGATTTTTTAAAATTCTTAATAGTTATTACTTACATTGCAGGGGAGTAGAATATGTCGAATCTTGCGAACGAGTTTTGTGGATAATTCAGGCAGTGAAAATTTTTCCTAGATTAAAAAAAAAACATTAAATGCCAATTTGTATTTATTACTTTAAATTCCTTTATTATTACTATTTCAATATATTTTTATTATTTTAACATGTATGTTCACATTCAAAAATTGTAAAAAATGAAAATTTTTTTCTTTAATAAATTTAACTTTCCAAAAATATTTAAAAAAGTTATTGTACTTAAAAAAAAAGATACACTAAAAATTTTGGGAAATTTCGATTTGAATTTTTTTTTTTTTTTCTATCTGGGGAAATATTAGGGTCTGAGATTCTTTTGCACTTCTGCTTATATTTACAATGCATAAAAAAAAACGATGGACCACCCAGAATAACTTTTGATCTTCATGTTCTAGGACTCAATCTTAATGATTCCAGGAATGACCTACAATATGCTAATTAATAAGTGCTGATGATATATGTTTGTCCAAAGATAATTCCATGTAAAAAATAAATTTAAGCTAGTATTTATTATTTTTTTATTATATGTAATAATAGTCTAAAAATTTTGAACTGTTAAGTAGATAATTTTTTGCATCACTAAAGTATAAAAATTTTAATTAGCAAAATATAAAATTTGAGCAAAATCGGTTCCCGAGAAATTGAATTTTAAACATGACTTTTCTAAAATGTTCATTAATTATCAATATTTAGTATGATTATTTGAATAAATTTCCTAATTACATGTTATTTTATTATGTTATAATAGTTTTTGTATGTCCTCATTCGAATAGCTTTGATTTTCGGTCTTGTTCATACAAAACTGAGATATGAACTTTGTGTACAGCGAGCTTCAAAACTGTTTGTAATCGCATGCTTCGGGAAATAGAGGAGTTAAAATGGGCGCAAATGAAAATTGATTTTACATATAAGGAATAAGATTATTGTTAAGTGTCTTTTGTATAAGATTGTTTTTGTATTTTTATTTTCATAATTTATAAAAATTGACGTAGGATAAATTGCAATTTGAAACATTTATAATTATTCAATATTTTCTACACCAAAATTTGGGTTTTTGATAATAATTTTCAAAAAAAGATAAAAGAAGGAGTTTAATATTGGAATATATGATTGATTGATTTCTTTTAATTTTATATGTATATTTTAATATTTATAATAGCTAATAATTGTCTTTACTTCAAAATTTTGAGTTGACAATTGTCAAAAAAAAAAAAAACCCTTAATAACATAACGGTTGAAACTGTCAATTGTCAAAAACTTGCCAACCATGGTAATGGCTAAAGAATCTTAAATAGCTGGGATTAAATGAAAACGATATCTGGAGCTTGTGGCAAATCAAGTCGCAAATACATTTGAATCTCTTCTAAAAGAAATTCAAATTAACTACTTCAGCAGTCATTTTTAACAAAATATCAAAAATTGATTCATTATTCATCAAACAGGTAACCATTATTGTTTGTAAAGGTTTTCAATTTCAAAATAAGAGAATTAGTAACAAATTGATAAATATTTAATCTATGTTCTTATGTATTATATGTCATTGTCTTTAAATAATACAATGAGACTATTTTGAAATACTACATAGGAAACGAACTAATCCTGTATGTGTGTTAAGATGGACTAACTATCAGAGAGCATTTTTATCTAACGGAAATTGGTTATTTTGTCTGACAGGTAACAATTATTGTTTATTATAAAAGTTATCTAATTTTATTAGCAATTTTTACAATGTCTACCTAAACAGTTCCTGTCATTACTTATGATACGTGTAATGGTTCTGTGAATCTTCTTATGTGTTAGTACTTACGCCTTAAATGTGTTAGTAAGCAAATGCAGAATAAGTGCTTTTAAATTAGCCATTTTGCTGCTTTATCACATAATGCTAAAATCACTCAAGAGTGGTGCAAGGTATACTTTTCTTTACTCATGCATGGTAAAAAGTGGGCACCTTATTAATCAGACTTGATTCCAATAGATCTTTCAAAGAGTTAAAGGTTTCTATTGAACTTTTTATGATGAGGATTGGAAAAATTCTTCCCCATAGAATGGTTGTTTTGATTTATATTAAGATTTTTTTCGTTTAAGCCAATTTTTTATCATTCAATTAAAAGAAGAGGTCAAATAATATTTCATGATTTAAATTAAAAGCAACTAAATCACTAAAAACTATTTCATTAAAAGTTTTTTAACTATTAATCAATATTTTCAATAGGTAATTTAAAAATATCCATTTTTGTTCCATAATTATAGTAACATGATGAAAAAGAATTTTAACTGAAGGTTTTAGTTGTTTTATGCATAACAAGTTTATGGCTGTGCGAGTACTAAACACCATTGCTTGTCAGTAAACATAAAAATGCCATGCATAATCCTCAGAAATGTCAATAAAAGTAATTAGTTATTGAGTTTAGAGTTAAATAATTCTAAATTCGATTACAATTATTTGTTGTAAAAAATTTAACATTTATTGAAACTTCCATGCTTACATCCTTATTCAATGCTATTTTTTTTGGCTTAAAATCTAATATTTAACATTAGAATTGAAAAGTTTTCCAATGAAAAATTGCATGGTATAGATAAAATACGGTCTGGCAGACTTAGCACTTCTGTGGTCTGTATGAAATTTTTAGATTTGTATTTACTTAATATGTAAAACAAATACAGTCAGGAGCTTGCAGCTCCACATATGTGTGCCTTGGTTTGTATGGCGAAATTTATGACAGCGTAGTAGTCAAGTGAAGTTTCAAGTATTCAATTTTATATCTGTTTAGTAATATTTTTATGTGTATTTTAATTAATTGTTTTATATTAAGGTATTTTACTTACCTTTAATTACTTTAACTTTTTGTGTTTTTTTTCTCCAGAATATTGAAATTAAACCTCCAAAAATTAAATATTTTTTTATAGTCTTTTTCTTTTCAATAATTATTTATTTTTCGTTTGCATAATTAAAATAGTTAAACTGAGATTTCATGCAGCAAGGCATTGGTATTGCCTCTCATTGTAAAACAAGTGTATATTTTGAAATTTTTTTTTCTAAGTAATTATTAAATCTATTGCTCATTGTATTTAAATCTACCATAATATAAACTGCTGTTTGTAGAAAATGCAACACCATGAAGGAATCATCAGAATCAAATGAAATTCGCAGCAAATGTCAATTATAGGATATTATGCAAATTAATAAAGTTTCAGAGCCATCGCGCGTGCGTGGCGCGCGCAGCGCCCTCTGAATTGATGCTGAAAGCGTATAAATAAAGTGCTGTAGCGGGACGTTGAAAATAGTCTATGATTATTTGTTAGTGGCAAACGTTTAGTGAGACCTGAGTATGCCTCCACGACGGAAGAATAAGAAATTCAAGCAACTTACGGAGTTTGAACGAGGGAGGATAATCGGCCTTCGAGAAGGAGGATTTTCCTATCGCGCAATAGCAGCTCGTATGCAGCGGAACAGTTCCACAGTGATGCGAGTTTGGAAGCAGTGGACCGACGAGCACCGAACAACTCGAAAAACAGGCACTGGACGACAGAAGGTGACGTCAGAGCGCGATGATCGACACCTGCTCCGCATGGCGGTGAATGATCGCACAGCTTCCTCCAGGCAGCTGGCAGCACATTGGTCTACTGCTACAGGTGTACAATTGTCGGCTTCGTCAATTCGTCGTCGTCTGCTGCGCCGTGGATTGCGTGCAAGGGTGCCATTATACAGGATTCCCCTCACGGCGGATCATCGACGGCTGCGTCGGCAGTGGGCTCTTGAGCACAGAGACTGGCGAGCTGATTGGCACCAAGTTGTCTTTTCAGATGAATCACGCTTCAATTTGTGGACCCATGATGGCCGTGTTCGTGTTAGACGTTATGCCGGTCAACGCTGCCTTCCTGAGTGTATTATTGAACGACATAGTGGTCGAACACCCGGAGTTATGGTCTGGGGTGCGATTTCGTATCATGGACGATCCAATTTGATACGAATTGAGGGTAATCTCAATAGCAACAGATACGTCCGTGAAGTGCTACAGCCCGAAGTCGTTCCTTTCCTTCAAGGCATCCCTGGAGCTATCTTTCAGCAGGATAATGCACGCCCACATGTTGCGCGGACTGTTAGGGACTTCTGTTCAGCACAACGCATGCAACTTCTTCCTTGGCCTGCTTATTCGCCGGATATGTCGCCTATTGAGCACGTGTGGGATATGGTTGGTCGGCGTCTCACTCGTGATCCGCGTCCTGCAGTTTCCAAAGACGAACTTTGGTTGCGCATACAAGCGATATGGAATTCTCTTCCTCAAGCAGATATTCAACATCTGTTTGATTCCATGCCACGTCGTATAGCAGCACTTATTGCAGCGCGTGGTGGCTGCACCAAATACTGATTTCGGACGCTTAATTTGTTTCTTTTGTTTTGAAAATTTCATCATTTATTTGTATCAGTACAAGTCGTTTCTGCATTAAATTTCATTTGATTCTGATGATTCTTTCATGGTGTTGCATTTTCTACAAACAGCAGTTTAATATTATGCATGGTTGCTCCTACTTTTTTGTTTATCTCATCATGAATTATGGTAGTAAAATTTCGGAACTGTATAATAATTTTTTGCTATATTTCTTTATATTTCAGTAGTGAAGAAATTAAACTGAAAGTATTTTTTAAAATAAAAGAGAATTAAAAGATTTAACGGAATTTTTTCTTCTTCAAAAAAGCTAGCTTGGTTTTTATTTAAAGGAAGAACATTTCATTAAAACTATGATTTAAATCATAGTTTAAACCACATTTGTTTAATTCTCTTTATTTAGATATAAATATAGTTTAAAATTAAGTTGTGATATTTTATTAACCATTGAAATGTTATTGTAAATAACAAATTTCATTTTTTATTTGTAACATAAATATAAAAAAAATTACCTTAGAATTTACCTTAAAATTGTTAGCATGCATTTTTATGAATTGCAATGTTGACTGTTAAAATAATCTGAATTTTTAAAGCCTTCTCATCGACACTTTTAACTGTCATTCTGTGTCCATTTATTGTATGTTTAAAGTGTGAATTTCTTTTTTGGATTGACCAATGGCCATTTTTCTAGAAAAGAGTTGCAACTAATTTATAATAAAGATTTGATTTGTTCGAAAAATTGTTTATAATTAGTTTTTAAATCTGATTCTAATCATGCAAAAAAAAAAGAAAAATTAAGTATTTAAATATAATTTTTATCTAAGTAAGTTTTGTTGGTAATGAAATCAGAAATAAGCAGCAAAAAGCGAGATATGGAGATTGATTTTCTGCAATCTCATAAAAACTAAACAGAAAATAATGTAAATAGTTTTTGAGATATTGATAAGAGGAGGCTGAAAATTAACAATTCCTATGATTTCTATGTGCTGCGCGTTTTATTCTTTTGTAAATGTTTTAAAAATCTGAATTTCGATTATTTGTTTTAACTCATAATTTTATTGTTCTGAAATTGAATAAGGTTCTATTTTTGGTTTTAGAAACGGCTAAATGGAGAAAGTTAACTTTTTTTGAAAAGTCTATTCTATACAAAATAAATTTAGTGAGTGAAATCTATAAAAAAAATAGCTTCTTTTTACAAATACTTTATTAATGAATTTTTTATATGTACATTTCCATTTTTACGCAAATATATCTTTGTATATATACATGGATAAGTAAAAATATAATCCGTCTTAGATATTTTTGCCTCAATTTTTACTTGTTTAGATCATTCAACTTGAAATTATATTCAATACAATTCATTTTCATCCAGTTTTTAAATTATTTCTTTTAACATGTGTACTTATTTTTGAAATTGAAAGAGATGTGTTTCTGGACTTTTCTTTGTTAGAAGTAACAAAAGATTGTCTTCTCACTGACATACTCTCACAGCAGTTGCATTTAGGTGCAATTAAACAATGGCACATTGGCATTGGATGCTTTTTACGTTGTGTTCCACGCTATATTCAATATCACAATTTCTTTTAAAGATTTCTGTTCTAAAGCAGGGATATGGCTCTCAGCGTTCGCATGAGCTGCGTAAGAGCGGTCGCCAAGGTCGTCGCACGTTGCATTAAAACACTCATTTTCGGATCATCTATTTTCGTACCTATCGCATGTTGGGCAGCTTCAACTGTATAAAAATAGGATACGGCCACTTCTTTGAGTTTCTCTATAAGATACTGAACAGGTTCTCCTGGCGAGCTTCGTATAACGACTAATTCCCCAATCGCCGTCATACGATTCAGCAGGGCGACACAAATAGCCATGTTTTCGATCATTTTTTCAGATGATTCCATGGCACTTTTAACAAACAGTTTCGATGAAGTCACAAATTGACGTGACTCGTTCACCAACGCGTCTTTTGCGATAGTGAATTTTTCACGATCGATGGCTACCTCATTGAGTTTGGAAGCGCTTAAATTGATCTTTTTCAAATGCATGACCATCGCAGAAATGTCCTTTTGTGCTTGCTGGAATGGCCCACAGGATTGGCTGCCCGATATCACATTTCTGTCACTAAGTCCATTCATTTGTTTGCTATTTGGAATGCAACCGTTTGAAACTCTTGGATCCTTTGTGCTTTGCAAATCAGGTCTTTGCTTGTCAGCCTTTGGCAATATGAAAGCATTCGTGAAGCCATTAATGTGGTTACCTGGATTAGAGCAATCCCCATTATAGCCGCTGTCCCTTTTTCCGACTTCGCTTGTGTGATCTGGTTGTAGATTGGAAGGTTTCGGTAAAACAGCATTTTTCAATGGACCTCGATTAAAAGATCTACGTAGTCGATTCTGAAAGAGAAAAATGTAAGCATTGAGATCACAGCAAACAATTATAAAATATTTTTTTTTCTCTTAAAAAGTTAAAAGGGGAAAAAATTATTTCAATTATTTATTTAACTTTTTACAAAATATTACATTTTGGTGTTATATTTAAAAAGTTATTTAAGTCATTGAATGTAATTTGCATTGAATGAGTGTTAACATGCAATTATTTATTCACAGAGTAATTAATGAATCAAAAATATTTTCATAGAATGAATTTGCATTAAATGCTTCTTCTTTCCCCTATGAAATCAGTGCATAGCAAAGCCTACTTTTTATATATAATTTCAGAAATTGTTCTAGCTTATTCCAGCTAGCTTCTCTATTCTTTTTCACAAAAAGTCTTAATTTCTCACATAAATTATGTGTATTGATATAAGAAATTGTTGAATTACTGATTTTAACTCATTAACAGTTTTGCACGTAAAAAGTTGCATTTTAATCTACAGTCTTCTCCGCAAATCAAAACCGGTTTTCATATTTAATGGATAGGGGAGAAACATTCTCCCAATTTTGCCCATTTGCTAAAATACCAGTGGGTTAAATTATGTGTGTTGATTTAAGGAATTAAAATTTGCTAAGATCTTTTGATTTGCACTACAAGGGGTGATCAAATGAAAAGGTACGAAACGACGTAAAAACGTAACAATTAAATATTTGCATATTCCGCTATGGGAGAACGTAGCGAGACATCTCGGGATGCGATTGGAGTCTCTGACTGGGATCGGAGCATGCGCTGGTGCCCGCATGAGCAGGAGAGAGCAGAGGCTCTTATCAAAAGCGGCGTCCAAATGATGCGGCAGTCCATATGAGGACCGGATGGCGTTCGCGTTGCAAAATTCGACGATTGAGGAGCAGCGAGGTGTTATCCGATTTCCTCGAGCACAGAAAAACCATTACCTCCGATGTGTACTGTGAGACACTCTGACGCCTACGCAGATCCATCAAGAACAAAAGACCGGGGCTGCTCACGTAGGGTGTGGTTCTGCTCCACGATAACGCGCGTCCACACGTCTCCAGACTCACACATATGGAACTGGCCAAGTTCAAGTGGCAGACGTTGAACCATCCACTTTACAATCCGGACTAGTCACCCTGCGATTTCCATGTGTTTGGTCCACTGAAGAAACACCTGAAAGGGAAGCTCTTAAACTCGGACGACATACTCAAGGACGTGGTGAAGGACTGGGTCTCGTCAAGACCCCAGGAATTCTGGGAACAAGGAATCCTGCGGCTTGTTCATCAGTGGGATCGCTGTGCACAGACCTATGGTGTATATTTTGAATAAAGTCTGCATTTGTACCCACCGTGTCGTTTCGTACCTTTTCATTTGATCACCCCTTGTATTTTTGGTTTTTTTGGACACTTTTTTGCTTTTATTCCAAGGACCAACCTCTTTTTTACATTACAGAAATTAGTAAAAGACAGGGTAGATTTCGAAATCGCTGAGTCAAGGAAGAAAATATTTACAATTTGTTTTTTCACTTTTTTGAGATTAACCAATGAGGAGTCATGAATCAACAAATTGGCCATTGAAAACCATTCATCCTGAGTAAGTTGAAGTTAACATAGTTTCCTAGTCTGTGGTATTGTAAGTTTTTCATAAAATATTGAGCTTGGCTCAGTACAACCGCATCTTACACTCACATAATTGTATTCTACATTCAATCACTTCACTTGCCTTTATAATAATTATTTGTAATGTTATTTTGCCTTGTGTGGCTGGCTATACGAAAATTACCCTTATAGTAGTATTTTATGGTTATATTTAAGATATTTTTTATATTTAAAATTATTTAAGATTTCTATTGTAAGGAAGTAAATGTTTAAAGTTATTTTAAAAGTAATAAATGGGTAAATGAAATTAAAAATATGAAAGAAGGTATATTTAGCACACCTTTAATGATTTCCAATCGTCCAATCTCAGTTTACAGTATTTTGTTAAAATTTAATGTCCGTTTTTTCTAAAATTAAATTATGTTTTATCAACGTTTTATAATCATGTTTCAACTCATAGTAGTTAAAGTTTGTGTTTAATTTTATAAAATATAAAGTTTAAATTAATTTCATTAAATTTCAAATTTTCCAACCCAATATCTTTCATATTAGTTATTACTAAATTTTTACATATTTTGCAGCAATTGTATTTAAATTAAATATGGATTGTATAAAAAATACTCAGAGAAAAATAATAATATAAGTAAAAAATATGTCCCCTTCCACCTACAGAGTTTTATGTTAGGCAGGAAATCGACATGGTATTTTAGTGTGGAAAGGGAGTAATATACAAATATGAAGCATCATAAGTATGGGAACATTTCTGTTGTCTAAATTTTTTGACTTCTTTTATATTTTAATTATTTTTAATGATATGTGAATAGCATTGGAACCATTGAAACTAATATCAGTGTTTTGTAGCAATATTTCAGTTCTTTTATGGTTTTGATCACCAAAAATGTCATTATACTACATTTGTTAACTTTTTGATAATTGTTTTTTTTTTCTCGTGAAAAGCAAAAATTTTGGTCTTGCTAGTACTTTAAAACTGAAATTTCATCCCTTACATCAATCTACAAGGAGTGATCAAATGAAAAGGTACGAAACGACGTAAAAACGTAACAGTTAAATATTTGCATATTCCGCCATGGTAGAACGTAGCGAGACATCTCAGGATGCTATTGGAGTCTCTGATTGGGATCGAAGCATGCGCAGGCGCCCGCATGCGCAGGAGTGAGCAGAGGTTCTTATCAAAAACGGCGTCCAAATGATGCGGCAGTCCGTATGAGGAACAGAAACTCGAGCACAGAAAAACCATTAACTCCTATGTGTACTGTGAGACACTCCGACGCCTACGCAGGTTCATCAAGTACAATAGAACGAGGCTGCTCACTGAGGATGTGGTTCTACTCCTTGAACGCGCTTCCACACGTCTCCAGAGTCACACACATTGAACTGGCCAAGTTCAAGTGGGAGACGTTGGACCATCCGCCCTACAATCCGGACATGTCGTCCTGCGATTTCCATGTGTTTGGCCCAC
Organism: Parasteatoda tepidariorum; assembly: GCF_982258835.1. Classification (NCBI taxonomy): domain Eukaryota; kingdom Metazoa; phylum Arthropoda; class Arachnida; order Araneae; family Theridiidae; genus Parasteatoda; species Parasteatoda tepidariorum. The sequence goes on from NC_141757.1 coordinate 72,540,167, forward strand.
TGAAGAAACACCTGAAAGGGAAGCTCTTCAACTCTGACGACGTACTCAAGGACTCTGTGAAGGACTGGGTCTCGTCACGGCCACAGAAATTCTGGGAACAAGGAATCCTGCAGCTTGTTCATCAGTGGGATCGTCGTGCTCAGGCCTATGGTGTATATTTTGAATAAAGTCTACATTTGTACCCACCGTGTCGTTTCGTACCTTTTCATTTCATCACCTCTTGTATGAAGTTAGTACTAAATTTTTAAAGAGTTTTCGAAAATTCAATTGCTACTAAAAAAATAGAATTGATGTTTGAACAATCATATATATGAACATAAGTATGGTATAGTATGAATAAAATAACTTTTTTAAGAACTATTTTTTTACTTTATTTGAATTAATTAGCATAGTATAGTATGAAATATATAATTACCATTTGAAAATTACTTCTGGAAGGATGTAAGTGATTTTCACTCAATTCATCATTTTTCGGTTCATCCTTTATACCATTACCCAAGTCTGCAATACTTGTGAAAGAAATTGATCGAACAATATTTGAAGGCTCAGAGTTAAGACCATTATTCCACAAATCATCACAACTACCAGTGAAGGATGGATTTTGTAAATTGGGTAATTCAAGAGACGTCAAATTAGAAACATCATTATTTTCAGTTCCCGGCATGTCGAGTAAAATGACTGAGCTGTCTGAACTTGTAGTTGAAGACGGAGAAGTGATGGACAACGGTGAAGTTACATCATCTACACAAGATGTTTTAAGTGTGGGCGGAACAGGAAGTCCATCCGGTCCCATTTTATTACTTCTACCAATAACATCTGATGGTCTTTCAAAGACTGGTGTTGAATCACTACTTGATGGACTGTTCCATAATCCATCCAAGTCGTCACTGACTATGGTATCACTGTATGAAGTTAAAGAGGACGTAAGAGTATCATACCCTGAGGAGTCACCACTGTGTGAGCCAGAGTCAGTATTGGAGCTCAGGTTGTCAAAATCAAGGAGAAATTGACTTCTCCTGTCAGAAGACTTTATTTCAGACCAAAACTGTTGCAGCTCTTTAAAACTACTTTCTGTTTCTTCAGTCTGGAACATTCTTTTGATATCGTCTGCTGCTGCCATAAAGCGTGCTATTACTTCATTTTGAGCTTCAGTGCTTGGGCTGGAACTTGGAGGAGGTGGGATGATGTAGGCTGATATATCCTCGTTGGATACATATCCTTCTTCCGTTTCCTTTGGAGGTGGAGGTATTGTTAAATTGGCAATAAAGGAATCAATGCTATCTAATTTAGAAATGGTTTTGTCCATAGTTTCTGGATCTACTGGAGGATAACTGTGATTTAAGGCTGGACTCGTTGAACTACTTTGACCAGTGTGTCTTTGAATTTCTCCTTAAAAAGAAAAATATTATAATTTAAAGTATAGACTTTCAAGAATGCTATTTGTTTTTAACTAATGCATCAATTTGATTTCATAAAATAAAAAAGAGACATCGAAATATGTTTATTGTTTAACAGCTAATTTTTCTTTTACAAAAATCTATCAAATCAGGCAAGGTTGGATGCTTGACATTTTTGATTTTGTTGAAATTTTTAGGATATGCTCTTTATGCTACACTATTAAGCATATGTTTTTTATTTTTGCCCAGAAAACTGAAGATCCTCTTGAATTTAAGAGAAAAACATCTAATTAAATTCTGCAATACTTTTTATGAAATGAGTAAACTAGGGCACCGAATTAAAAATCTTCGAAATAAGGCTATTTTTCTTAGACTTTGACCGTCAAAATCTACTTGTGCCAACAGTGAACCTGAAAGGTATGAATTTCTGTGAATACATACTTCTGAGTAATACTTTAAGAAATTAACATATGTGTTGTCTTCATTCGGCGTGACTCTAAAAAAGCGAGAAACGAAAATTTTGCCCAACTTGCAAAGTCATTAACTGCCTATACCAAAATACTCTAAGTATGAAATTTGTTGTAAAATTATAGCAGAAACAAAATCTATTCTCAGATCTATGGTTACTGATTCAACTTTTATATAAGAGGGCCCTAAATTTTGAAGCCCGTACTTGAGTAATTGAATACAGAACAGAGTTATGGGAAAGTTGTAAATGGTTTTAAAAAATATGATGTAGGCTCAATGTATACCCGCCCCCAATGTGAGTTTTAGTCCTTATCTAGAGTTGACTGAGGGAGGATAACATACTCGTTGTTATCTAGGCAAGTGATACGCTTCTGGTAATTTTTTTACGCTAAATCAAATGAAGTCGCACATTTTCATTTTTAATAGAAAATTTAAGTTCATATGAGAATGTAGATGCATATAAACTGATTTCTCACCTACACAAGGGAAAAAATTATGAATAGCAAAATTTAGTACATTTAAAAAAATATACATAACTTTTAATTTATAATAATGCTTTAAATTTATAACTTGAAGAATGTTTTCAAAGGAATGTTAGCATTGGCAGAAGTTGTTGACATAAAAGTATTTATTGACCGAAATATAAAATTTAATAGTAACACAAAATCGGTAAGGTAACAAAAACGTTGTGTTCAAATGATTGACATAAGTTTGAACATAATTGAACAATATATCTAAAAAATAGCTTTTAAAGATTAACAATAAGTTAGTGCAAGGCTCTGCATTTATTTTCTCAATTTCATTCCCGAGATTAAAATTTCTGATTTTATATAATTAGTTATTTTTGTATTAGGAGAAAGATTTTTGTTTATAAGCATTTTGTGCGTGAGAAGAGGTCAAACTAAATATAGAGAAACGCATGGTGAGAGTCTCGAGTTATTCATATATTTTATACAACTGCTGAAATAAGTAATTTTTTCCCCTTACCTTTAGAAGTGTCTTCATTTGTGCTAGATCTTGTACCAACATTGCATTTTGCGAATTCTGTTTGGAAGACCTTGGAGTCCAAGAAATCTGCTGGAGGTGCATTAGGTGAAGATCCAGCAATTGTTCTTGTTTCCATATCCGGTGTAATAGGAGGTGGAATCATCGTCAAATCTATGATATCCGGATCTAAGCAAATAACTTCTTCCGCGATTGGTATATTCTCTTCCATTTGTAACTGTTTTAATATATCCAATATGTTGTTGCCGGAGCTTAAATTTGGTAATAAATCTGGACTATGCAGTCCAAAGCTGGAATCTCTTCGCATCTTTGAGTGGGCACCGTTTATAGAGCTTCTGAGTGGCGTCGAGCGATGTAAGGGACTTTCATTTGGAGTGCTATCAGTATCACTTTCGGAAGGAGAGATTTCACCCTCAGGTATGATGGATTTTATATCTTCAATTTTACTCGTATTGTCTGATTGCGCTAGAAGTAGCAACGAATCAGCAGCTTTCAGGTTAGCATGCTCTTCTGGGTTATGTTCAATGGAGAGATACGACTCGACGTTGCTGATGATTTGATTCATTTCTGACACCCGCTTGATCACTTCGTCGTTCTTTGCTTCATAGATGTCGACATCGACGTCTCCAGAACTGTCTTCCAGAAGCTCCATTGATATAACGGTCTGATAATCTATCCCTGGGTGACGTTCATCGATAATTGTACGATAGGGTGAATTTCTTCTGAGGTCCTCTTCAGCCAGATCTTTGCTTTTGTACTCTTGCTGTTCTTGTTGCTGGGATAATGTTTCATTCATGTTGTGATCAACAGATGAAGGTGATAATATCACAGATTTGGCTTGCTTTTGCTTTGGTGATTGCCTACACAGAGTTAAGGTCTAGAGGAAAATAAAAAGGACATTGAAAACAGCAACATTAAAATAAAGCAATTTGAAGTGAATAATTATTGAAATTAGTTGCAAATTGTTTAAAAGCTGATCTTTAATGAGATTATAACGATTTGAAGTCTGTTCCATAATTTCAAAGTACTGCGAAATAAAAAAGAGAGGAAATTCAAACATTTAACTTCTGAAGTTAAATAACATTTCATGGTTTGATAATTGTAGCTTAATTTATTTGCCAAATTAGAGATAAAATGTTGAGTTGATTATTATTAGCTATTCTAAACCCATTAATTAAAATTTCTCCAATTATTTTCACATTTACGTCTTTTGTCTAATTGTTGTCAGTTAATTGATTAAATTTACGTTGAATATAATATAGTGTTTAATGAGGAAGTGAAATATTTCTTACAGAATGTGTTTGTAATTTCTGCACTGAATTTTTCTCTCTTTAGGTCTTCTCGCATATTTATTTCGGATTTTTCGAAATAAAATATGCGAATCCAAATCATATGTACGATCCAAATCACATTTTGTTGTCATTTAAAGGTAGATGGGAAAACTAGCTAAAAAAATACGTAATTGATTATGTTTTAATCGTATATTCTTTCAAGTGTAAGTCAGTACAATAAAAGTTAATCAATATAACTGAGTCTTATTTCGTTGAATTTGCTGAAAATTATTTTAGGACATGAAATTCGTGAGGTTTAGCATCAATGCTTCCTGGAACTGTGTAGACTCATCGGTTAATTCTTGTGACTGAAAGACAGACTTCAAAAAAACATTACACACGCAAAGCATGCTAATAAAGACAAAACTGATAGTTTCAATATGGAAGATGACTTGATTATTTTTTGCTGATCTACAAATTGAACACCAAGAAATTATGCTCTCTAAAAAGAATATGCGAAATTATGAGTTTGATAATCTCTTGGGGAGATAAATATGTTGGCATTCCAAAATTACACAAGAGATTAAAGAGATTTTTTTCTCTCTAGATTTGTTATAGTCTCTTAAAAAATGGAGTGTCCTGAAAGTTTCAGGAGTTTATTAAATAAAAAACAACAATAATAGAACGTGCGAACTTGCGTGCGAACTAAAAATTATGCAAACCCATGGTTTCATTATTATTATTTTTTTTTTTTTTTGCATTCTAATATATCCTACCATCCTAGCCATACCATACTTATAGATCGTCCTCATTTTAATTGAAAAAAAAAGAGGTACAGCAATCTTTTTATGTGATCTGTGATATGCAATTTTATGAGAAAGTAAATATTTTTCTTTCAATCAGTGGGGGCGCCACCTACGTATAGAGACTGTCATCTTTGATATCCTGAAACGTGTTTCAAATAATACGACCCAAAGAATTTATCATTTTCTTCAAAAAAGGAACAAAAATGTTCAATATTTATTATAAATGTCATTTTAAAATTTATTCCTATGCTTATAAGAACTACAGGTTCTTTAACCATTTACAAAGAAATAATTGCTTTTAAGTTTGTTCTGCGGTCTATTCGAGAATCCTCAGTACCGAAAATTTAAGGATTAAATATTGCAGTAGTGGTCAAATTTATCATGATAGTAGAAAATCAACTTGGAAATATAATGCAATTGCGAAGAATGTTGTGTGATAGAAATCGAGATGTCTGAGCTGAAGTCACTTCACGTACTTGCCTACTTGCAATGTATCAATGATTAATCTGTTATCAATAGCAACTAGTGATCAAACAGATGTAATCTACCTTTTTTTTCGAGTTCGCACGTAATTCGTTCATGTTTGTCTATTTTATCTTAAACATCAAATGAATAGAATTAGACGAAAACAATGTCTTCAGGGAATGACATTTTCTCACTAAGAACGTTTTATGCAGCAGCCCGTTCCATGAACAATCATAATATTACGGCAATTGATAATGCCAAAGTGATCTATTTCAGTTTATAAGTTCGAACAACTCGATACCGTTGTATAAAAATTGGTCTCTAATTTAATGTGATCCCATTACAAGTGACTTTTAAAATTTATTAAACGCATACCTATTATCCCAGAAAGAAATCTGACGTTTCATTATAACTAATGAGTCAGAAGTTAAAGAAAAAATCACTGAAATTTTCAAATATTCGAAAGTGTCAATTCCGTTAAAAAGATTTTCTAAATGTTATTTTCAGTATTTAATTGTAGCGTCCATTCTTCAAGGTATGTCCCAGTTCTATAAGTTCTTTTATAAATTAAGGTTCATTTAGCAAATGTAAGTTCTGTGACACTATAAATGTTAGACTCGTTAGGCTTTTATTTTAGTATTTGGTTTATAAATACATCCGATGTCAAAAATCACCGAGGTTCTTATGTATTTATTAGAAAAAAAGTTCTTACCTCACATGGGATATAAATAGGTGGTGGTATTGCTAAATCAAGAGTTCTCAACCCAGGCGTATTTGGACGGGGTGGGTAACTCCATGGAGCTTCGTGTACCACATGCCTATTATGGAAACTAGGAACTGTAGGAAAAAAAATTCGATTAATTCTTCGTTATTTGTTTTCATTTTTTTTTGTTAAAATGCATTTTTTTATTGAATTTTCAAAGACATGAAGAGTATGTCTTCAAAAGCGTTTTCTGCTAGAAAAATATTGATATGGTATAAAATGGAAAAATGTAATAATCAATCTATAAATTTCTTTCTTTAAATGAGTTGAACTTAAGTCATGTAATGATAAGTAGATCCAACTTATTTTCACATTCTTTTAAAACAGCAAACAAAAGTTTAAAGAAAAATATAGTATATATAAAAGTAATGTTTTTCAATAAATGTGATTGTTTATTGCACGTATTTTTTAATCATCAAAACTTTTCTACTCAAATTTTGATATCTTGCATTTTTTTAAATAACTTATTATGAAAATCTTGTTATTTCTTATTAATATTAAAGAGATCGTATAGCTTCTGAATTAAATTAAAGTTGAATTTTCATAAGTTTCTATGAATGCTTTATTTATTTTTCATTCATTTCATTGGTTCACTTTATGATAAGCATAACTGGTTTCAAAAATTTGTCATAAATTTAAATTTCAAATTATCACAAAGGTGCATCCACTGTCACTCCCTAACCGCGTTGATTAAATTTATAAAAATTTACCAGCTCAATATAAATGATACGAGGAAATATGTAGTCTAGTTCGCTTGCTCATGAAAGATACGCCATCATCTCATAGTTTTTAAGATCACTGACAATATCTTTCTCAGTCATGAAAAATTGTATTTACATTAGCTTCATACTATAGAAAAATTTATTTGAAAATGCTTAAGATAAAACTAAGCGCATAGCTAATAAAAATTTCGAGTTTATGTTGTGAATAACGATTTAATTGAATCTGTATTTCTGGAACACGTACCGGTTACCTCAAAAATGGCCGATGGTCTTTTAAAAAGTAACTTTTAAAAAATATGGAAAGGGAAAGAATTGTACGGCCTGATGCGTTGTTTCGGAAACTAGATGTATTCTGTTCCATTTTCAAATTGGCAACAATTTTGTCAAGAGATGGCACTGTTAGTTAGATGAACTAAACAAACAATGTTTCTTGCTGCATGTTAGATTATTCCAACAGAAATTTCTGCTAATTTTGCTATCAGGGTAGGCCATGTTATAGCTCGCAGCAAATTGGTGGTTATTTTGAAAATATTGTTTTATAGTTTTCTCAGTTATCTGCGCATTTGTTGATGAACTTTGTGAAACATTCTTAAAGCTATAAGTTATCAGGTTTCCTAAGAATGCAGCAAACCGTATCTTATTTTCAATCACAAATCGCCGGTTGTTATTTTTTTATTTTATTTCCAATGAGCTGCACAAGTGCGCACTCATGAGCAGACCTAGTGCGTTCTCCAGAAGTGGTATCCACTCTTTCAGGACCACCACAATGGGTGAGATATCGTTGGCCATGTTAATTTGGACGTCTAGTTTCTGCCACACTAGATGGCAGCACAAAAACTCTTATTTGGACGCTAAAGTGCACTAGGAATTTAATTTTGCCAGAATAGTCGGTTGTTATTAGAGCTGTATATATACAATAAGCAACATTTATACGCCAACATTCATGGCAATTTTGATTGCCAATTATGGTAATTTTCAATTACAGTTTTGTACAGCCTACGTACCTGTTTCGACTTGAGAAAAATTTGACTTGTCATATTCTATAAGCAATTCTTTACAGATAAAAAGGCGATAATACCCTTTTAACAACAATATAAATTCTTCTGCATCTTTTTCCTCCATACTAAATGCTAGCTTCTATAGAAAATAAAATGAACATGATTATTATTCATAAAAATATACGTATAAATTTTTTTATTCATAATTTTTTACTGACTAAAATCAAAAAGTTCTATAATCGATTCTTATGAAAAGTCTTATGTTTTATTAATTTTACTGTAATGTTAAATTTTATTCATTATAAAAAATAATTATAATTAACAAAATAAATTATAACTTAATTAAAATACAATAATCATAACTATTAACTTATGAAATGTATTGTAACTAATGAATCATAAAAATAAGTTATAATTGATTAATAAATATTAATAATTCAAGAATTTTTTTATTGGGTTTGAGTTAAACAGCAATCTAATTTTGGTAGTTAAAATTTTAAAAATATATTACAATTTAAATCGTCTTTTGCAGCTTCATTTAAATTCTTTTGCATTCTAGTGATGATTTTTCATGTTTTAATTAACGGTTTAAAAATAGCTTTAATTATGCTCCAATTTTTATACTTGGTCTACAAACTTTTAATTAATAAAACAAACGAAGTGTCTTGTTTTTAAATCCATATATATATATATATATATATATATATATATACGTTGATTTAATCATTGCTACTAACTTTTAATTATTAAAACGAATTAAGTGTTATGTTTTTAAATTATTCATATGTTTGGATTTAATTTAAACTATAGCTTTTAATTAATAAAACAAACTAAGAGTCAAAATCATATTAAATGTACAATATAGCATTCGAATCTTTTATGTAAATTAAAAATTGAGGAAAAATGTCATCAATCATATAAAATATAAATTTAATTTAATTAACATCAAAATTATCTTCGAAAAATAATAAAATTTTTTGTGAGTATCAAGAGTACCTTATGAGTATTAACCTTCTGAGTTACATTATGTTATGAGTTAACGTTATGAGTAACATTATGAGTTAATCAATAATGTTGACTCTGTATGAATAAAAGTTTATTTTTACCTGTCTGTCAGCATCTTTTGTTGTTAGTTCAACAAGACATGAGATTTCATCCTCTTTCTTTATTCTTGCTTCAGTTATATCTTCTATTCGGCTAAGTGTAATAGGCTGCAAAGAAATCTCATTAGTTCCATAGAATATCCGATCGCCAAAGGACGCCAACAGTTCTTAGTTGAAAAATATGTTGCAAAAGAGAAAAAAAGAAACATATATAAGTAATTTAATATGATTCCCTCTGTCTTAGGTGGGATATCCTCTAGGCAAAATTTTTTTCTTATTCACTAATTTTTTTAACAATAGGAACATTGTATAAAACTATATTTTTTTCATTAAAAAAAGATTCTAGCATTTTTATGATCTGTTAGTATTATACTATTTAACACGTTGACTGCGCACGCGTTTACAGAGAAATCTCTTTCAGGTCACGAGTACCGCTGTATGAAGCGTATTCGACTAAGTACTCCCCCCGAGATTTTAATAATGCGAGACTCTGTCTTTGATGGTCACAAGAATAATATTACGTTCCGCTTGTTTGCATGGTATCATATCTGTTTCTTTGTGTCCGTTGATTCGCCTCTGCTTCTCATCTCGCCACTTTACACGATCACTTTGAATCTTTGCCGAATAAAGAACATAACTTAGAATCTTTACTCTAATTCGTTGAAGTTTCGAAACGAAAAATGGAAAGCTTATTTTTAGTGAGTCAAATGGCAGCGAACAAGAAAGCTTTTACGAGTCTCACAATTTTCTTAATCCATTTTGTATAATTTTTATAACAATTCAATAGTTTTGTTACTTCCTGTGATATATCTTTTCAAATACATACGAATATCCTTCGCAAGAAGTCAAATAAGGGTCTCCCCAATATGGGTGACGCGGCCCGATCAGAAACTTTGCTGTCACTCGAATATGGGTGACGCGGCCCGATCAGAAACTTTGCTGTCACCCGAATATGCGTGACGGCAAAGTTTCTGATCGCCGCAGTCAACTTGCCAAATCGTAATAAATTATTATAATTTTTATAAGATTACCATAATTATTCCGTGCTTAAAATTTTAACATTTATTTACAATTATAAAATCTTTTTGAGCTGGAATTTCTAACAAAAATTTATAATTGACTAAACTATGCATAATTTTTGAACACTTCATAAGCAGGAAATAAATATTTTTTAATGATCTTTAATAAAACGTATTGTTTGTGCGCGCGTGTGTGTCTCTTTTAACTACAGAAGTGTGTGCATTACGATCCAGAAATTAGGAAAATGATTGGAAAGAGAAATTTTAGCTTCAGATCCTAAAAATCAGTAAAAGTTTTTAATTATTTCCTTCAGGAGAAATTTTTCTCAATGGTTTAGTATCAGCCATTGTTCTAAAATTAACTAGAGATTCTATTTTTCTTTCTTCAAATACTTAAACGATAACATCACTGATGTTTGTTAGCTCATAGCTTTTTTTACTTAAAAAGTTTTTTGCTGAGTCTTAAATTTTTTTCTTTTCGTTATGTTAGATAAGCTGAAATATTAATTGTAAGCGTGGTTGCTTATGTGGACTATACATGGCAAGAGTACATTTCTAATGAAATCTGAGACTAGTTAATTTTTGTTTTATAATTCTACTTTTCAAATGTGATTTTAAAAAAACTATGCAATTTAAAATCAACAGTAATTTAGTTTAAAATAAAACAAATTACGTTCTAAAAAGTTTCATTAGTATACTTTAAGTTTAAGATCACTAAGATCAATTTATATGTGATTCAAAAGAAAAAGCCGAACAATGAAATATTTGTATAACTAATTTCTTTTCAAATAATGCAGTTCATGAGTGACTTTATCAAGTGGATTGTTTAAAAGCCTTAAAATAACAAACGCAGATGTTCGAAGTCAAAAACAACTTTTGATAAATCTAAATCAACAGTAGTTGCGTAGAAGTGTGTATTTAGCTGTTTATAAAAGTCATTTATAATTTGATTTAAAGAAGGTGTTTATATACGCTCATTTAGAACATATTTAGTAATATGATTTATTCCTTTTCAAAAGAATTTTAATCAATAAAATCTTAAGAAGCTCTAAAATTTAAAATTTCTAGTTACAAACAAAATAATCTATTTTTGGAGACGAAATATTTCATAAAATTATGAGCAAAAAGAAAACAAATTGTATTTTTTCAAATAAAAAATAAATAAATAAATAAAAACATTCTTGAGATTTTGTAATTTTCTGAATCTACAAGCAAAACACAAAAATAAACATTTCAAAATTAGTTAATAAGTTTGTCGATGTAATTATTTGCGGCAACGTTAAGCTTTTATATAATATTCAATATAAAAATCGTTAACGAAAAATCAACGTTTTCATTATTTTTATTAGAATTTTCGGTTATTTAGCATCCTTTAATTTTTAAAATATTAAATTATTCGAAACGTAAATATTTAGAGTGGTAGAAATTTAAATAAGCTGTGAGTTTTTTTTACATTTAATAGATTTAATCAAAGCAAATTAAGATAAATTAAAATAAATGTAAAAGTATAAAGCAAACAAACTAACTTTTTTCGAAAATGAAAAAGATATATTTAATTCTGATTTTTTTAACTATTTAAATCTATTTGTAAAACACAAAATAGCAATTTAATTACTAAATTAATGACATAGTTGGTACAATGTTTATTATAGATTTGAAAACAGAATTATTTTTTGTTAGCAAGATTTTTTTTATTTATAAAATAATAATAATATAATAATTATAATTATCATTGATGAAAAATTGCCATTTAATTTTATGGAATTTTTGTAATTAGTTGCTCTAATTTTATTTTTAAATGTCAAATTTTTCGAATGAAAGTATTTAGTGGCCTTCATTTAAATATTTGCTAAATTTATAAAATTTAAGGAAGTGAATCAAAGTAAAGGAAAACAAACCAAAAGTTTGAAGTAAAGGTATACATGCTAACTGTTCCGTTTTGGTGACAAAAATCAGAATACAAATTATTTAACAATTTGTAAAAACAATGTAATTTGAAGTTAAAAGTTTTAATTCTTAAAAATACCAGTTTTTTCTCTCCATATTTCAACATTGAGGAGGGAAAGAAAGAAGAAACAAAGACTACTTACACATGTATTCCGTATGTTTCCGATTTGACTGATACCAAATCTGGGGCTAAGCAAAAGGGTTATTTCTGGATTATTGTCCTGAAAAAGGTTTTTGATAAAAAATAAATAAATAACTGCAAACATACTAATAAATATCAAAAGAATACATGTTTTTTTCCACTATGAATTCTAGAGTTCAGTAGAAGTACTTGTTAAATGACATTTTTAAAGCGTTAATATTTTGTAGCGAACTTGTTAATTTTTTAAAAAAATATAGGGATACAAGACAAAACGGTTAAGTCTCCGAATTAAAATATAAGATGGACTGTATAAAGTATTTTTAACTGTGTTTTTTTTAAATATTTATTTAAAACAATAATTTCTGGTATGCTTTGAGCAAATCCATCAATTTATTCTACCACAATCATTAAATAAGGATTTTTAATTAACATTAGTTTTGTAAATAGTTTTCTAGCGTTTCTATAACGGGTGTCCAGAAAATGACAGAACGTTTAAAAAATCAGTTTAGAGAAATAGGAGCCAAAAATATACGTTTTTCTCGAGAAATTAAGTTATTTAAAGAGGCCTCAAGTTTCAAAATTAGTATAACGTTTGTCAACAGATGGCGCTACAATCTGGAAGAACAATAAAACAGTGATTTCTACTGAATGTCGGTCCATTTTAACTGAAACATTTACGAATGAATGTCAATTTCGTTCTCAGGCTGCGCCATCTTGTTTCTGCGAAAGAAAGTTTCTTTCAAACTACATCTGTTGATGAGATTTGTAACTAATTAAGAAACTTGGCAAAATTAAAATATTTTGTTTCGTAAGCGGAAAGCAGCAAACTTTATACATTGATCTCCTTCTGATTTTTGAAATCTGTGCTTATTTTTGATACACCCGGTTCATTCTGAAACTGATTTTAAAATAAATTCACTTTAAAATACCACTTCTTTGTTGTTCTTTTTTTAACTAAGTTATTTAATTTATAATTAAGAGTAAAGATCATGATAGATGAGTGTCTTACACTTAAATTAGTAGAGAAGCACTTAGATCCATAGCTAGGTAGTTCACTAATGATTTTCAGGTAATGTAGTTTCGCTTGTAGCGCTGTCATACGTTTCTGACCTGGTGCACACAATGCCTGATTCTGCTTTAAGAAATGGCCAAGCAGTTTCCTCAACTCTTTTCGTTTCATTGTTTCTAGCAAAGAAACGGGGACAAACCTGTCGATTCCACATTCCCTCCTAGATTTTTAAAGGGGTGATAGTTACTTTTATACATAATTAATAATAAAAAATAATTCAAAGAACATATGTAATTAAGTAAATTGAAGTTAAAATATGCTTGATGTATGCATATATATATATACGATATACACCGAAGAGCCATTACATCATGACCACCCTCCATCAATAACAATGGGCTCGTCCAGGTTTTCATGGTTTCTCGCAAAGGAACAATGTTTTCATGAGGCACATTAGGATACATAATCCTCATAGAACAATCCCTGACGTCTGTAAGCTACTTGAACATAGTCGCAGACCAGGTTCACCCATTCATGGCAGTTCTTCCTGCGGGGGATGGTGTTCACCAACAGGATAAGGCATCGTCTCATAAGGGTCGAATCATCGAGGAACATTCCAGTGACTTTCAAGTCATGTCTTGACCCCCAAATTCACCTGACCTTAATCCAATAGAGCATTTGTAGCCCTACTTGGAAAACCAAATTCGTGCTGCCACGCTACCCCCTCGCAATGTGAGGGAATTGCAGGACCAGTTGGTGAGCGCTTGGTACCAGATACCTCAGACTACCTATCAGCACCTTGTGGAATCAATGTCACGGCGGGTGCTAGCGGTTTTGAGGGCTAAAGGTGGTCATAACGTAATGGCTCTTCGGTGTACATATGATTAAAAAACAACATATACAATACAATCTACAATAATGGAAGAGACACTTTCAGTTTTTGGCATTTTGCTTACATTTCTCAAGAAATGCTTGAAATATTATTTTGTAACTTTAGAAGAGTTTAGTTCATGCTATTTTTCATACTTAGCTATAAGATTTAAAGCTTACAGAGGTTCGGGAGACCAATAATAAATTACGAAAGAAAACAAGCCTTTTTGAACACCCTATGCCAGAAAATTAAGCAATAAGCTTGCAACTTGTATCTTCTACTTTAGCTGTTATTTTCAATAACTTCATTAAGTTTCGTCAACCTAGAGTAAATATTTATGGATATATGAACATTTTTGTAAAACAATTATTTCACGCGGCTGAAACCGGTTTGCACCTGTTTACGTTCGTGTATCAACTGGTTAACATTATAATGCAATGTCAAAAATAAATACAAATAAGAAATATGTAAAAAAACTCCCGAATGAAAACCCATTGCATGTATGTTTAAATATAAAAGTATTGCACATAAACTCGTGCAAAACATGTAATTATTAAAAAACTACACTGCACTGTGTCTAATAATTTGGTCGATTTATTATAATATACTAATACTTTACCTGGTATAATAAATATTCTATATTTTTATAATATATCGTCTAATTTATCCAAGCGTCGAATTTATATTAAATGTAGTCTAATTTTACCAATTGATACGCAAGCGTAAACAAGTGCAAACCGGTTTCAGTCGCGTAAAAACAATAAAGCTGTAGAGTATCACATGATAGTTAAGATTTTACATAGAATATTATAGTGCGTCTAATAATTTGGTCAGGGACTGCGATGTTTTAAAGTGTTGGTGAACCAAAGTACAGAATACCATAACCAATGACTTACTCGACATTTTTAACTGTAATTTTTCCCTGCATTCCATTACTAAGGCAATGTTGTTGAATATTGAGAGCAGTGAGACGCAAAGCGATGTCGTACTTCAGTTCTGGAGTAAATCTTTCTTCCACGACATCATTGCAACACTGGAAGGAAAAACATCTCATCACTGAAAAATTCTATACAATTCAAATATAAAGTTGATCTGATTTTCCTGTATGATTACGGTCTGAATTCATTTATACAAATATTTGCTTAAAATTAAACCGCTTAAATTTAAAACATCACAAATTGAAATTATATAATTGTAAATTTCTTACTACAATTACTTCAGTAAGTTTTAATGTTTAAACAAAATACTGAGCGATTATTTGAGAGATAATCACTGGGTATCTGGCATGCAACACGGAACCAAGGTGATTGCTGACCACTCGACACAAAACTATGGATCTTAAATACTGAAACACTTCAAGCTGCACTATTTGTGATGGTTACAGAATATTTTTCTAGCTTGTTTTAAGATCTTTATTTAGTATTCATGGTAGTCTGTATAAAATATCAAACCAATAATAACCAACAATAATGTGAAATACTGAAAATACGATTTTGAATACGATTTTCAATTGTTACCAGACCACAACAAGTAGAATTTATCGCCATATTATCGTGACCGGGAATTTATTGTAAACAAATTTACGATCACTTTCCGATTAACTTGATTTCTCCATTGTTCACTGGAGCTCTGTGTTGAATGGCAATACAAGTTTTGACCGTTTCGTAATCGCTACAAGCAAAACCAAAAAGTATTCTCTCCTCTTTTGAAAATGATGCGCTTTAAGTTTTTCTTATTAAAACTGACAAAATTTTTTAGTCAACTGAAGAAAAAAAACTCAATTTTTAAAATTACATATTAATTGTATTTATTATTTATGCTGACCGGCCTGTGTAGGAACTGGCCTTGCATCAGAGAGGTTCTGGGTTCGAATCCCAGGCAAACCATGAATGTTCATTCATTCTCTGTACTATCAGTCCTTACTGGGAGAACAACGTTGGCCCATTCAATATAGTCCCCCTGAAAGAGTGGCCAACAAATCTGCTCTTCAGAAGCCTGTATGACAAAAGGTCATTCTCTAGGTGGGCAATGGAATTTTTTTTATTTATTGGAAATAATTTTAAACCTACCTGCATAGTTTTAGGTCTTTGGTGACTGCGTGTAACAAACGATCACCAAAGGTATAATTTATTTAAACTATAACCCATCTTTGACGTACTCTCCGAAGCACTAAGATTTTTGATGCGTTTAAAGAGTATTAGAAAAGAAAAATAGAACTTTGAAATGGAAGACTATCATTTGTGAAAGATACCTGGTGCCATTAATGGAAGAATGCTTCCACATGAGAGAATTCTCATCGTTCATTCGGTGACATTGCAAAAAGAAACCCGATTTATCTCGTCTCTTTCCAACTATTCGACTTTAAAGTACAATAATATGAACGCTCTCCTGCTAGAGACTTTCTGTTTCCGCGGAGTAAGCACGTTGAAAATGTATTAAACTGTGACTTTGCTCAGTTAAGAAAGTTAATTTTGAGATAAGATTAAGTTTGTAAAAGGAAGTAATAAAAGTAAAAATATATTCGTTCTCGAAATGGCTAATTTTTATGCTTATTCGGGTACAGGGGTTGGATAAAATTATGGAAACACTTCTATACTCGCTAGAAACTTTTAAAACTTCAAAAGAGATTTAAATCGAATTTTTTAAATATGTTATCAAATACGATTCAACACAAAACTGTGAATTTTTTCTGCGCCGGCGCTGTATAAAACGATTACATTTAAATGCTCATACCTTCAGCAGTTTATAAAGAGTTCTTTTAAAACTAGGAGGCTTCGCTCCCTGTTCGCTGGCGCTCACCAACCCCCGGAACTGATTTCGCAGTTCATTTCGGATAGCTTCGCAATCCAATGCTCGATTTGCTCGCTCATTGGATACGTTCCTAACGTCTAGTTTTTGAATACTTTTTTGAATACTGAAGTTCCGAAAACTTTTCACTGTAGAAAATTCTAAACCTGTACATTTCAATATTAATTTGAAATTGCAAACAGTTCACATATTTTTCTTAATCACACTATTCTAAATTTCAGTTGTTGAGAAAAGTAACTGTTGTAAGTTTTGTTTTAAAGTCTTTCCCACCAGAGGGCTAAGGCCATGTGTTGTAAAACAATATGAAATAGTAGTCTGCCGCTGGATGTAAAGCATCGGCTTTGATGAAGATAATTTTGTATTTCTAATTCTCTGAAGGGCGCCACCTTAATAATATGGAATTTGTAAAATAAATGTATATATTTTTGATGGTTGATGAAGCCCATCATTTTGTGTTTTCATCAGTGTTCAGAAGCAGAACAACTATAAGTTTTTTTAATTTTATCACAAAAATATAAAATGTATAAAAAACAAAGAAAAGAGAAAAAAAAAATGAGTATAGTCATAGAAAAAGTTAAAATTATAATATAGTATTTGTCAGTTAAAATAAAATTTTTTGTTTAAGTCATAGCTAA
This sequence comes from Parasteatoda tepidariorum, assembly GCF_982258835.1. NCBI lineage: Eukaryota > Metazoa > Arthropoda > Arachnida > Araneae > Theridiidae > Parasteatoda > Parasteatoda tepidariorum. Next base: position 72,557,596 of record NC_141757.1, read on the forward strand.
CAATTCAAATTTTTCTGAGGTAACTCAACCTCTAAATATTATTTTTTTTTTATGTACACATTTCTAAATGTCAGTATTCAACCACAAAACAACTTAAAGTCCTCAAATTTAAAATGTAATGAAAGAGGGTCATAGCAATAATGAAAGTAGAAGTAAAGTTAGTATTGTAAAATTAGAACAATATTTTTAATCAATGAGCCAAGTTCTTCAAGAAGCAGTTGTAGAAGTAGGTTGTTTATTTAAAATTTTTTATAGAATTTCTTTAAGAACACAATTGCTAATTTGGGCATTTGGCGATACAACACTTTTAGAATTGAAGGATTTGTTACGTCAAGCGCCCAGGTATCATAATTTTGATCTAGTTGCGCTTCTATGTCATTTTGATTTATGTTGCTAAGTTAACTTTCAAAAAATTCTATGGCTGGCAGCAGCATTTTTATTTTTTAAGTTATTTACTTTTATTTCTTTTAGAATTCGTTATTTTTTTAGCGAAATGTTTTTTCTCTATGAATGAAGAAAATAAAGTAAATATTTAACTGTTGTGAAAAGAATCTTATTTAGTTGCACAAAGTACTTCAGCCAAAATTTGGGAGCCACGTAAGAGAATTATATATATTAGATCAGAAACACATCATTAAAAGGCAGAATGCTTTGGTGTTTTCAAAACAAAGCAAACGTTGCCACCGACGGAAAAGAAATACAGCCAAAATTTGGGAGCCACGTAAGAGAATTATATATAATAGATTACAAACTATAACATTTTTGTTATTAATTAAAAATTACTCTAAAAATTTTGCTTAATTTTATTGAATAATTCTGCAGTTATAGTAAGAAAACGTAAGGCAAAAAATTAGTTCTTTTTTTGTAAAAATGTCCATATCTTAATGAGTATTCATGCAAGGTTTACGAAATTTTGTGCAGTTATTGCAAATAATAACCAAAGCAAGTGATACTCAAGTTTCATGTTAATAGCTATATTCTTTTCAGCTTAGGGTGTTTAAAAGCACTTTTTTTTTGCAATTTATTCCTAAATTTCAAGTCTCTAAAAACTTTAAAGATATGTATGAGAAATCGCATGATGTAAACACTACTAAAGGTACAGAATTGATTTTGAAATATTTTTAAAGAAATATGAAGACATGAGTCAGAATTGAAGGCCCGTACTCTTTACAGAATAATTGCGATTAGATTCAGGAAAAGATTAATATATTTAGATAGGTATATCTAAATGTACATAATTGATTATAGTATATCTTAATGGATTTGAGATATCTTAATGGATTCTATTTTGAGATATACTATATCTCAGGATTATAGTATATCTCAAAATAGAAATTTTGAGCAAAATCAGTTGAATAGTTCCTAAGAAATCGAATTTGAAAAATCAACTAATAATAATAGATAATAATCACTCTTTTTCCGATTTCTAATTTAATGTTAAAGATTATTTCAAATTATTAGATATCAAATATGTGAAAAAAACCCTCTAGAATATATATGAATCCGATCTTTAATATTTAACAGTTAACATTTAAAAAAAAAACTATATTTGCTCGTACATAGTTAATTTTCTTTGTGTAGAAAATGAGTTTATTTAAAGCAATGTTTTTTTTACATCGAACAAAAGAAGCCACTGTGATTGTAATTAGCTATATCAAGCCTATGTCTACCCTTTTAAAAATTTACTTATTGCTGTCTGCCTCATTAACATTTCATATACGCAATTTTCAAATTGATTAGTTCGCAAGCCTAAAAATTTCAAAAAAGCAATCTTTTCATTAATTAGAAATTATACTTTTGCAAACACTATTTTTACTACTTTTTTGAAAATCTACATTAGGCAAATGCGATACCTTCTAGAGTTAATGAGCAAGATGTTTTCAATTATGCTTACTTTCTGTTTTAATTAATATTTAATAAAGAAGCTTTTACGGTTGAGCTTTTTATAGTTTAGTTTCTATTTAGTTTACGATCAGCGTTTCGTTGAAACAGTTAAACAAAAGACTCGATTTGAAAATTTAATTTATTTTACCATTTTTAGATTTTAAAATATATTTAAGCTGAAAGAGTACTTATGTGCAAAGCTCCTGATTTTTTTTTCTTTAAGAAAGGGGAGATATATTTTTTCTGTTTATAAAAAATGTGATAACTATTATAAATTTAAGCCTTTTTTATTTTTTGGATCATAGTTCAGCCCCTGAAAGTTATTATTTTATTTTTGAAGAGTGACTAAATTTTTTTCCCGCTTCCTTAACAACTATTAATAATTAATTAGCTGCTTATAATTCTTTGTTTGTTTTTTTATTTTGTGATATTAGTTTATGACGCCTTAAAAATAATTGCTACTTGAGAAGGGTAGAAAACAGTTTTTAGTTTATTTGTTAACTATCAAAGACTATTTTAACGTCTACTTTTTGGTTTTGTTAAGCGTATATTATCATTGAAACGTAACTTGCAGACATATTCTTGATACAATTTGAATCGAAGATTTATCAAAATATAAGTCTCTAATCTAAAGCTTTGTAATTATAGTACAAATTAATAAGAAAATAAAGAAATATTTCAGGAAAAAAAACATTGACCATAGTTTGAAAATAAATCTTTGGGAGAGTTTACATTATAGAATTTCTAGTTTTTTTTCAAAAATAACTCTAGCAAATCTATTGATTTTAGCATATTCTTAGAAAAACTGTGTCAATGTTAAAGCATTAAATCGGTAACTTAAACCGTAATATAGAACAAGTTTGTTTAAGAAAATTAGGCGTAAATTTAACTCCTGAATCTCGATCATTCAAGTTTCACTAGACCAACGGGCTATTGAATTTAAAAAGGGGAATATTATTGTTCAATTTAGCGTCATAATCAGGTTAAAGCAAATTTGAATGACAGTATATATACTCCAAAATTTTTTAAGGGTGGTTCAAAACTTCTTGGTACATGATTTTGATATGCTTTGAAATATTTTGCTTTATAACAGCTATTGAAGCACGTTGAGCATCGGTAATTTTAACAGTAATTTAGAGCAAATTTAAAAAAAAATAAGGCGTAAATTGAACGCTTAAATCTCGACAGTTCAAGTTTCATCCTACCAACAGGTTATTAAATTTAAAAAGTGCGATAGCATTGTTCAGTTAGGAATCATAATAAGAAAATATCAAATTTGAATGACAGTTTAATTAAACATACTTCAGAATTTTTAAGAGTGGTTTAAAACTTCTTGATACATGATTTTGGTGTGCTTTTTTTATGGTTTAAAACAGCGTTTTGTTTTTGGTTTACAACATATATTAGTTTTTTTAAAATTTGATTTATAACAGTGTTTGAAGCGAGTGGAAATATAATATCGTGCACGTGCAAATTTTGTCCAACCTAAATATGTCATGCTTAACCAAATTATGGAGCAAATAAAACCGTAATAAATTCGAGCATAGAGTACTATAGTTCAGTAAAGACTCAATTTAACACCTAACGTAGATTTCAGTAAATTCGGGAGGTATTATGATTGAACGTTAAACGATTTTTTTCCTTGAGTATAGATATCGATAGTTTCAAAATAATGATTTTCGAGTTACAAGTTTTTAGAGGTTAAAGCGTTTGCCCCAAATATTTCAATGGATTGTTTGATAACTTTAACTCATATTGCTTCATACTGTTAACAAATTTTTAATAATTACTTTTTTTAAATACTTACAGAAAATGTATTTTTTTTTTGCGAAATCTGTACAATAGAAAGGAGAACCAGCAAAGATAATTCAAAATTTGAATAAATACGTAAAATCCTTAGCAACGTAGTTTTAATTAGACGTGCATCTGGCAATTACCCGGTAAAAGATTCATTACCCAGACCCTGTTCTTAGTATCAAGAACCGGTACAGAGTATTTAGTACCGGATAACACACATTAATGATCGATGCAACTATTTTCAGATTTATAGTAACCATTAAAACTACTCATAAAAATAATTTTAGTTCTAGAAATTCACGTATTTCATTAGTACCTTAATAATCAAGATGAAATATCTGGTTCAGGCATGACAATTTAATTCTTGAGCAAAATTTTAATTCAGGGAAAACTTTAAGAACATAGAAAACCATGCTTTACTTGTTCGGATAGCAATGTCGGATGCGTTAATAGAGAATAGTATAAAATTGTACCTTTTGTATATAAAACTCCCATAACTTCTAAACTATTAGTTACAGAATTCTACGGTCTCGGAATTGGCCTCATTTAATTCAGTGTTGAAAAACTACATTGGAAACAATACTTCATATGTCTGAATAGCATAATGTAACTTTCTCTCCCATTTCCCTTTCCTGTCAAAACGCGTGAATATTTGAAACTTTTGACCATTTACTATGAGGAGGGTACTTAGCAGCTTGCCGCAAGCCTGAATTTTTTCGGGTTTAAATTTTTTAATTATTTTTACAGTACTATTTGTGATTTTAGAAAGCAATGTAATAATAAATAAAACTATTCCTTTGAAAGTTACAGTTCTAAGTAATTTAGTAAAATACTTCATAGTCTCATCAAATATTTAAATACTTTTTATAACCATCATCTCATTTAATCATATAATTTCTGGAAAAAATATCAATTCATAAGCCACCGAAATGTTTGAATTTTATATAAATGTTTGTTGACAAGAAAGATACGTAACAAATTTAAACATTTATAAACAAGCTTTGAATGTAAAAAAGTCTTTTTCCTACTATCGTCAGAAAAGTGGAAATATATGCAGTCATTTTTAATAAAATATTCATAAAAAAAAATACAGACAAATATAAAATGTCTAGTTTGTAGTTAAAGAAAATCTAAAAGAAGCGCTTTTACATTAAGAGAAGACAGTTGCGAATGCATGAAAATAAACAGAAAAAAAGTTTGAATTCAAAATAAAAGCATTTTTTTTCGTTACATTGAACAAATGTAAATTGAAAAATAATTTGAAAATAAAAATATTTTTATGAATATTTTATATCCATCTCTTTGATCTTCATTCCATTTATATTTTTTGCACTTTTATATTTTTACTTTGAATTTAGTGGTTTCTCGAAATCGCTTATTTAAGTATATTTTCAATGCTATGACGCGTGGGTGTTTTAAAATTATATTCATAGCAAACTAATGAAGATGGAAGCTGCCTTTCTGTAGGATTTTAAAAATAATTTTTAAAACATTAGACCTAAACATGAATATTTTATAGGAATATTTATTAAAGATAAAGACATCAATGCACTCATATCTGGGTTCAGAATTTTTATAGGAAAAGGGTTGTTCTTAAATAATAGTAATTGTGATTTCCCCTCCAACTTAAATAGTTTAACTATTTTGAAAGGGGCAGGATAACCTGGTTGATAGGATGTTGGGTCCATGTCTAAGAGGTCATGAGTTCGATCCCCGACAGCTGAAGCCACCCTGTATACAAAATGGTGACTTGTGTACGCTAAATTTGTCGGGGTCACAAAATTAGTCAAGTTCCAAGAACAAATCAATACCCTTGGGGGTACTGGATCGGGGATTGATCGTGCTCTGGTTCAAATCACAATTAAGATCTGGGGATGAATGATGTATGAATGTGTCCTCCCTGTAAAACGAGCTGTGACATACGTGTGTGACAAAAGTTGCAATTCTTGGCCATAGATGGCGCCTCTGGAAAACAAAAAGAAGCGCACCTTCCTGCCTTAGTGGCATATGACAACAATTATTTTAAAATCTGCTCGTTCAACATAAAAGAAGTCACTGTTCATGAATATATAGCAACAATTCAGTTTTTGGTAGTACTGCATTGTTAATGAGTCTATATGGTTTGTATTTAATTGTGAGTATATATTTTTTTCTACTTTCTAGAACTTATCTAAAATTTTACTTAGGATTCTGAATTTTTTCAAGAGTTAAACAAAAGCACAGCCATTATTTAAAATGAACCACTTTTGTAAAACAACGCAAAGAACTTTTCAAATTTTATTTTTTTCAGAGATGAAATTTGAAGACAAAAAAAGATGATGTCTTGTGCTTACGATAAAAGTCATAAGAAGTATGATATTGATTTGAAACAACTTTTTTAGCCTGTCAAATAAGTTCTTTTCAAAACTGTTCTACTTCAAGAAAATTTAAATATGTAGTCTTCTTTAAATTTAAAAAAAACAAACAAAAAAAAACAAAAAAAAAACACACACAATATTTTGAAATTACTTGAAAACAAGTTATTTTGACACTCAAAAATTATAAAATATTTATCAATATTCAAGTGTGAATGAATTCATGAATTTAAGCAACATGCTATACTTAAATAAATTATCTAGTTATAATTTAAAAGGTTTATTAGAAAATGACGGCCAGGAGAAAAAAAATAACTAAGAAAAATAGATTTAAAGACAAAACGTTGATAAAATACTTAAATTTACAGACGGTTTAAAAAATGGGTACCTTATTTTCAGATTTTAGAATGAAAATTAAGTATATAAAATTGTGTTTCGAGAACTAAAGTATTATTAATTTCAACTGTAGGGGAGAGTGGGGTCAATTGTAACAGGGTACGATTGTAGCAGAGCAAAAATTTCGAGTGTCGGGTTCTAGATTTGGTTCCTAGGTGGCACGCAAGGTGTATTTAATAAATCTACATGTACACTCCTGCTGGCAACCCTTTTTATGTACTTTTGAAAGAGTTAGATCAACAAAGATATTTTCACGCTACGTAAGTACTTTTTTTGGTATTAGAATATTATATTGTAACAAAGTAAATTTGTTTAAACAAATAAAATTTATTAACCGAATATATAATTGGACACATTGCATTTCATTGTTTTTAACAAATGAGGCTGAAATGGCGTCTTGGGGACGATTGTAACAATAAGTAAAGGGATGATTGTAACAGCTGAAAATAAATAATCTTATGTTTACTAACCATTACTTAACTCTTTAAGAACCACCAATAGTTTCCTATAGCATTTATATTATGTTGCATGTGCATTATTTTAATTGTCACCTTTCACAGCATAAATTAAAATTTTTAACCCCTTGAAGTTAAAAGTTTAACCCTTTAGGTCTCTGCTCATTATTATTTTTACTCCTAAAATATCACTACTATTTTGATCAATAAAAAATATATCACAACTATGATAATATGTATAATTAACTATGTTTTAGTTGAATTTATGAACTGTTACAATTGACCCCGTAAGTGGGGACAATTGTAACAAGTGCACGACTATCAAAAATTTTTGATAACTAATATAATAACATTTAAAATAAGGTATTTTTTTTTCTAGTAGAGGATAGTCTACTTTACTCGTCTGTTAATTAATACTAATAATATATTGGATTTTTTATTAGTTAAAAATAGTTTAGTAAAAAATGTTACAATTGACCCCACTCTCCCCTATTGGTTAAATTATTACCATATGTCTGTTATTTCAAATAATTTTACGACTTAAGGGAAAATCAATAATTCGTTATATTTGAAATGCTTTAAAGACAATTTTTTGATTCTTTAAGTATTTGGTAGTTACTATTGAACCTCGTAGGATCAGTTGCTTATTTTAAGGTTTTGATTCGGGATGACATTGAATCAATATATTCTTATTTATACAGTTTTTATTTTGTCTATACTAAAAGTAGGATAAAGGATTCTCTGTCATTATTTATAGAACGGAATTATGTTTAACAAACCTAATTCAGTGCATTTTCGACACATATAAAAGCTTAGTACAATTGTACTGTTGTACAAATCAAGAAATTTTTCTAGGTATGTACTCGAAGATAAAAAAGATAACACCCCGAATAATTTTGTTTTTATGATCAAGTTTTTAAAAACAATCTTAATCGTTCAAAAGTTAAACTCAAATAAGTGAATTAATTAGTGCTTAATTATGAATTAAATTACGGGTTAAGATACAAAAACGTGCTTTCTTTGTCATCGGATTTTTGATTATCAAAGTATGGGGAGGGGGAACCGCAATCTAAAAAATGTGTCTCAAATAGTGTGGTATCAGGATAGCTGTCGAAAGTATGGGACCCTTGATTTTAATTTCACTTTTCGTGTTTTTTGTCATATCTTGGAAACTTTTAAAGCAAATCAATGAAATTTTGCTCAGAATTTAGAAACTCTTTAATAGACAATTTCGCGAAATTTTTTTTAATAATTATTGTTTAAAATTATTTCATTTAATAAAAGTATAAACATTAAATTTTAGGGTATGATACAAAAACGTTTAAATCCCTTAAAACTGTGCAATTTGAAATGAAAAAAGTAAAGAATTTGACAAAAAATTAGACAAATAATTTCTGAGTTATAAAATTTCGAAAAAAGTCGTATTTTTGAATTTTTTTTCTCAAGTAATAACTTGGAAAGTACTTGTACATAATATAAAATTTCTCAACTTTTGGTTCCCAAAATCATATCTATCACGTTAGGATAGTTTCAAGAAATAATGGTCACTTGCCTGCAAATAAAGATACTCAAAAGCTACTGCATCCTTCTGTAATAAATCATACGCATCTCTAGGAACAAAAGTAACTCGGAAAACGCAGCGTAAGTGATGTGCTCCAGGTTTGGCTGCAATCTAAAATAACATAAATATTATATTTTTGTTGAAATATTTAACAAAATAACATGTTATATTTTTGGTGAAATGTTTAACAAAATAACATAAATATAATATTTTTGTTGAAATGTTAAGCAAAATTACATAAATGTTATATTTTTGTTGAAATATTTAACAAAATAACATAAATATTATAATTTTGGTGAAATGTTTAACATTGTTTACCAAGACAATCATTTAAATTCTCACCTTCGCGAGTGTGTCTTTAGGATCCAAAATTGTCAACCTATTCCGGCGAGTGATCTTAACATGCTCAGTAGCTAAACTAAAATGGTCAACACAACTGATGGAGAGTTTTTCTTGCAAAGATTTCAGTACATCCTGAAAGAGTTAAAGTTAAATATTAAAGAAATGCAATTTAAAATAAAATGGTTGAGAATAATTTGATTACTACTCTGAGAATAAGAAAACTACAAGAATAGGGTAAAATTTACCGTGTTTTTGGCGCTATGGGTACACTAAAAAGCTCGGTAGTGCCGAAGCGCTTCTTTAATGATTTTGGTAAACTTAGCAACATAATGTGATTTTTATAATTTGTGATAAAATTTTTTTAATTTGGTAAATTTGGTAAAATTATAAAATTTGGTAAATGTAGTAAAATTTATTAATTTTATCATGATATCTTAGAGCATGGCATAATAACTATTTTTTTTTTGGTTAAGTTTAACTTTCAGTTTTGTATTTTTTGCTAAATGTGTGGTAACAAAAACTATAATTTTAAAAACCAATTTGATTTGTAAAAAAAACAACATAAATATCACTACTGTGCAGTACAGTAATTTTATCAGAATTTTTTTTTCTCTGCCATAGAATTTTTGAAGTACTTTAATTCCAATTTAATATATTGTTTTCTATTTTAAATCGTTGTTATTTTTTAGCTTTCATAAATTTAGCATTACGAGGGGGAGTGGTTCTTATTTATCTTATCGTGAATATGTTGCTTAATTTTATAAGTTTCATTACGTGCTGAAATAAATCAGGTTTGTTTGTGCTGCAAATAAAGTTAAAATAACATGAAAAGAGTACAAATAAGTTCACATAAACAGCAGACATATGATCATTTGGATGCATTAATAAAGCATATTGTTCTGTGTTAAAACACAGAATGAACTCAGAAAAAAACATAGGTAATTATAAACATTTTGCTGTAAGGAAGACAGAGTATTCGTCTCTTTGAGGAATCGACCAAGATCGTCAAGAACAGCTGGAGTTGAGAGATAAACAGACGTTACATTATCTCTCAGGTGTTGTTGACAATCTTGTTTCTTATTAGACAATTTTCTTTTTCCTTACTGTGAATTTTTTACAATTTCACCTGCATTTTTTTGCATTTTGCGAATTCATTCTGTGTTTTAACTCTGGTGGTTCAGTATTGTATAGTTATGATCATTTATCTATTTATGTGAACTTATTTACGATCTTTTCAAGTTGTTTTAAACTTGTTTATTACAAGTAGTTGGTTCTTGCTGCCAGAGTTACTTTTTGCTTGAAATGGTTTGTCTATTTTTTTCTTGTTCTCTCGCATGCGTTTTTCGAAGTTTTCAGAAAAATTGATGACAATAATCCCAACACTAATTCCAAATGCATTCATTATTTTGATTGTTGTATTTAAAAGAAATTAAATACTTCTAACTTGGTAATTATACTTGTGTGCGGCAAAGCATAATTACTTAGCAAAAATTTAAGAAAATATGTAAATTTATGCGTCTTTCTTATAAAAGACTTTTATAATATCAAATATTTATGTATTTTTCATTCCATGTGAAAATGCTCTTAACTTGTAGCGTATCTACCACTACAAAATTACAACTACAATACACTAGTATATAAGACATGTTAACTCGACTCTATGTCGGGGTACCCTTTCATAGATGAAGGTTGTCATGGTTATAGAGTAATAACTCTATAACTACTATAATCACAAACTGGAGCAGTTAGTCATTTGTTTTTTAATATTTGCATTTTTAAATCTAACCTTCAATCAACGTGTTTTGGATAAAATTTCACATCAATGAGGTTCACAATTCGGATCTTTCCATTGGTGTCTAATAGCAATTAAATAAAAAACTGCGCCAAGGAAAATCAGGAGGACAAAGTTACATATTTTTATATTCTATTTAAAGTTTTGCTACTTTTTTAAACAATGTTAATCCTTTTTTAACTATTTCATAAGTGCTTATTAACAATGGAATATAAAATCTGATTGATAATCAGATTTAATTTTCATTTAAATCCAATTAAAAGAATTGAACGAATATTTTATGGAATAAAATATGGAGAATAACTACGGAATAAAACGTAGAGAAAGGTTGTTACCTGTATTGTTGTAGTACTGTCGTACTTGAATGATTTTGTTTGACCATTTTCTAAAAATACTTTTAGCACATTTGGCAGGAAAGGAACATATGAGTCATTTGGAGATGGCTGTAAAACAAGAATGAGTTAATACTAACATATAGGACTTGTTTTGACATTATAAAGCTCAATTTGGTTTTAACTGAATCAATTAACTAAAATATGAATTAAGTTCTTCATCAAAAAAGATTATTTAAAATTTTTATTAAAGTTTTATTTTCTACTGGTAATGAAACTTAAAACGAATGAAGTTATAAAAGAATTTTTAGAATATTTTGATGATACTGCATTTTAGTTTTCTCCATCTCTACATCATTAAATTTATTAATGTAACGCGAATGATATTTAATGATTAATACAAGTAGTAGAATTAAATTTTTTGCCAGTTTAATGAAAAATGTAACGGTAAACTCCCATTTAACTGGGATTGTATTGTTTGGGATGTAGAATGTGACGGGTGCCAGCACACCATTCTCAAAATCAGGCGAATGCGGAATAAAATAAAGTTTAAAAAAAAAGAAACGAAAACAAAATAATAATTAATAAAAAAATACGCGAAATTATTCTTGATTAAAGAACTTTATTGGCTTCAAAAATACGTAGGTGGAAATAAAAGTAAACATGTTTCAAGAGCTAATAAAATTGGTGAACATTCTCCATATTTGCCAGTTGTTTATTTTTACTTATGTCTTCAAAATGGATTTTTTGAGTGTTGATTTTTACTTCTATCTGCATATTTTTGAAGTCAATGAAGTTACTTAATCAAATAATATCTAACCTCTTCAGTTTCTTGGGATTATTTATTTAACAATAAATGTTTATTTACTTAGTTTAAGTAATGATATTTTTAAAAAATATATCTAAGATTTAAATATATGTCAGTCTCGAATTCTTACGATTCGATGTTTTTTATTTAATGTTTTAAATATTTCAATTTTAAGAAAGCGTGTGCCGTTGTGGACACACTTCAAATTCTACTAGAAAGCATCATTCATGCTTTTTTTCTTTTCATAATCGTATGTTTGTGAAATAAACTATGAGAGAATTCATCCATTAACAGTCATCCAAATCTTATCAATACAGTACCAGCATTTTGTTTAAATTATACCAGAAAGCAAGGTAGTTTATAAGGTCTATTACCATTTTATTTTGCTAAAAGACATTTCAATCGAAATTTCAAAATTTACGAACATTTGTGCGTTCTGAGGAATAATCTGATCGTTATCGGAGGTTTAATCGTGATTCTTAATAAATGAGGGAGATAATGAGCTGAAAACATTTTTTCAATTAAGTTTTCAGCTTTGTATCTTTACTAAATGGGTAGAACTGTAATTCTGAAAAATAAGAATGTTCTATAAGCAGTTACCATAACAAACAGAAAAATTATCCAATCAATGACTTCAATAAGGTAAATATTGGTGTTTATTGCCACACTGTAAAAATTTCTGGATCAAATTATAATATAAAGTATCGGCACTTTGGGTGCACCATCCGTAAAATCCATTTTTATCGTAAAATATTATACCATAATTTTTACAATAATATTTATTTAATTGAAAGAGCAGTGATTTCAAGGTAATTATTTAATTTATGGTATATCAAATGCTTTGTTCCGTAACATGCTGCGGCAAAAGTGAATTTTGCGTATCGGTATCCTGAGTGCAGGTACTTTTTACAGTGATTTGATCCGGAATTTATATGTATTTGCTATCAAAATATATTTATATGTTATATATGATATAACTATACATTATTTCCAGAATGAAAAAAATAGAAACTTACAGAATATAGAGGGGATCCATTAATGACAACACCTTCCGAAAATCGTACTCGATTTGGATTATTTTTTAGCTTAGCCTTTTTTGCCGCTGTGAGCAAAGCCGACTTTCTTGTTGTCTGAAAAAGTCAATGCTTCATATTTATTTTAAGCATTACATTATCAAAATAGGCATATAGATAATTCGACCCGTTAATTGACTAAAAATTCTTTTGATGTGTCTATTTTTATTTGATATAAAGAAGACGCAATTCAATGTCTCTAGGCAATATTTGTTAACCTGATTGCTAACGAACTACTGAGAAATATTTTAAACAAAATTTAAACATGTGAAAAGGGTAAAAAATGTTACTTTTGCCCTCTGACTAATTACTGTCTGTGAAATCTGAATAACTACGTAAAATTGTTAGCTATGTAAAAGTATGGAATAGGCCTGATAATGAGTTATTAAGTTCAAAATATAACGTAGGGTGAATTTAGATTCATGAAATGTTACTCGCCCAAAATGTATATTTAAAACTGTGTATAAAAGTGTATATAAGAGTATATATATACATAAAAGTGTATATTTGCCTTGCAATTACAAAAACAATGTAAGTGCGTCACGATTGATTCAGAGAATAGTTATTTAACAACGAGTTTCCTTCTATTGCTAATGCTATGAACGCTAAAATAAAATTTTAAAAAAATCATAAACACAATTAATTTTCGAATATTTTTCGTAATATACCTATACAAAGAAGCCAAATATATTAAAATCTCAATTTTTAATTTTTTGTAGCTTACGTTGATTTTTCAATTGCACGGCAGTAAGGACTCTTTCCAAAATTATGTAACTGTATAGTGAATTACTGTACATTTTGTATAGTAACAAAGGAGACATTTTGTATAGTAACAATAAAAAGGAAAAATAGTTTTTTTGTACTTAGTCAGGGAAACAGCGTTAAAAATGTCAGCCTTTTAGTACCTTTAATGTCCGTATAGTAAGCCAGTAAGAAAAAACAAAATGTTTGCATTGACGTTTAGAATGAAATTTCTTTGAAAATAATTTAAACAAGAGTTAGACTAGGTGCAAATAAAGAGAAATGAATAATAATTAATTAAAAAAAAAAAAAAGGTTCGCTTTTCAAAAAGTTCATCATATTTGAAAGTGACTGAAATATGAAACCATTAGAAGTGTGTCGGACTGACTTGCAAGCTAATAAGAATATTTTAGAATACATATATCTATACAGAATATATCAATATAGAATAGAAAAATAATGAAGCAATTTTATGTGACGCTACTTCTAAGAGTAATATCATTACCCAAAAAAATCATCACTATTTTCTTTTCTGGCTAGAAAGTTAAAGTTATTTTAAATTGTTGTATTATTTATCAAGTTTTTAAACAAAACTCCACCATAAATTTAAATCCATTTTAATTTAACCCTCCATTAACTTATCCATTTTAATTTAATTTTTCACCATAAATTGAAATCCATTAAATTGAAATCCATTAAATTTAAATCCATTTTAATCCATTTTAATCATGCTAAAAATGAATACTTCAATAGCACTTACATTATTTGTGTGAGGTTGACATACTAAAAGCGTAACTGTTTGTTTACAGGATCTAAAATTAAAAACAAGGTATGAAAAATTTCAAAATATTCTAAAATAAATTTCATGAAATTATAAATAAATCTTATAATTTATAAAACTTTATTTAATAAAATTAAACAATTTATTCATAGCCATCAAAAGGAATAGAAAAAAAGCAATTAAAAAATACTTTCATATCGAGTTTATTTTAAAGCAAAAATGAATTCTTTTTTGTTAGTGAAAATTTATTGTGCGATTTAAAGCAATCTGTGAATCAATTGAAATATCATTTTGTGCATCATGTACTAAGTTCAATCATTGTAAGATTGATAATTGAGACGCCAATCACATTGTCGTGATTTGCTTATTGTTAATTACAAGGAGGAGGAGGAGAGTTATTATGCCATGGTGGCTCAGGGGATAGAGCACTCGCCTTCCAATCATGCGACCCGGGATCGAATCCTAGCGATGGCTGGTCGAAACGTATTTCCCACACGGTTCGCAATGACCACAGTGCTGATGAAAAATATCCGAAGTTTTAGACAGACCATGGGTTAGAGTAATCTTGCCGTTAGGCTAACTTTGGGAGGTTTACGCGGTTTTCCTCTCCATAAAACACAAATGCGGATTAGTGCCATCAAAAAGTCCTCCCCGAAGGTAAATTTCCACCAATACTTAATCTTGAAGTTCCCTTGTCTTCTAGATTGGGTTCAAAACTACAAAGTTAGACATTTTTAGTCCTTAACTCAAAATTGAGTTGGTCGTACAACGACGGTTATAAAATAAAATTTAAACCCTTTTGACGCAAAATGTTTCTTAAACATATTTTTCATACTTTTTTCATTATTTTGTATTAATTTAAAACAAAACAAGTAAAAAATAGTATATTTAGTACTTTAATAATTTACTGTTATGAAACACAGCAAAGGAACACCGGTGCCTTTATCTGCGTTAAGGGTAAAATCTTTAACACATAATTCGTTTCCAAACAATGATTTTTTAAATTTGCAGTTATTTAGATTTCATAAAAACAGTTATTCATCATTGAAATTTCTTTAATTTACAAAATCACTTATTGATACATTATTGAATATGAATAAATTTTTTTTTCAAGCTGCTTTTTTTGAATTTTATATTTTAGTACAAGCGTAACTCCGACGATCGAACACTTTTTTTAGTAACTATTAGACTGTGTTTTATAATTAAAAAAAATACCAAAATATATTTTTGCATGTAATTAAGGCCTCAGAAAAAAAACATATACAAGGAACACCATTGTCCCATTTACGTCAAAGGGTTATTATAAAATATTATGGAAATTTATAAATGTAGCTAAAAATCAAGGTTATGCTGTAAAGTATCTGATTGCGAAATATTTAGTCAAAAAGATACATTATTTCTGCTTACAGTTTAATTAAGATAAATTCATTGAAACAAAAGATTTTGAATCGAGACCAGAAAATTTAATTTAAACAAATTTGATCTTATGGGTATAAATGAAAATGTATATTTAACTTTGTTTCAAATGTGAGTCAGAAACTTACCTAATAAGTTCAATTACATGCTCTCTTGGAGAACGCAGGACATCTTCACCGTTTATTTTCATTATCTGATCACCGGGCATCAATTTATGTTCATTAGGACCACCTAAAAATAAACGAAGGAATTTTAACTCGATAACGAGATCTAGATTTTTATATAAATTTATTTCTCCCTCATTAATACCCGAGATTAATTTATTTCATCATAATTTAAATATACCCCTCAAGAAATGTTTTTTAATCGTTTCTTATTCAGTTTTGAATTTTTATTCAGTATTAGGTTAGTTTTTTCTGAAGTGAATTTTTTTGTTAGCATTTTATTAATACTTAAAGTCTTTTATGTTAATCCACCAGAAATATAGTACTGAACCTCGATAATATAAGCTTCGATAACACGAATTTTTTGATATCACGAAAATTTTCAGGCACCTGATAAACGGGAACAAATTCATGTTCATGAGGACCACGCAAAAACATACGAAGGAGTTTTAACTTACGAAGGAGATTAATCTAATTTACGATATAAGTTTATATTTCTCCCATACAATTACACACAATAATACAATTACAATCTAATACTATTAAATTATGATATTATAAGTTTATATTATCGCAATTTAAATGTATCGCTCAAAAATGTTTTTTTAATGGTGCCTTATGCAGTTTCAAATCAGGTTTTAATCAGTATTAGTTTAATTTTTAATGAATTGGAAATTTTGTTAGTGCAATATTTAATTAGTCTTTTATAATAATCAACCAGAAGTGCAGTCTCGGACCTCGATATCATGAACTTCGATAGAACGAATGCTGTTAATAGGGGAAAAAACAAGTCTTAGACGAATACATTTGTCAGTAATTGTAGATGAAATATTGTTAGCCACTTCAAATGTTTTTTTACTAATTATAAAATGCTTATTTGAATTCTATGCATTATAAATTTGGAATTATTTTATGGACCACTTCTTGAAGTCCCAATAAGAAAGAGATTGCCTGATAGTTGCATGAATCTCCATTTGTTAAGAAATAATTACTTATATCACATAGAAGCAACTGCTCATTCGATTCGAAAGAACTTGCTGATTTAACTCTTTAACGCAGAATTTTCATGAAATATTTTTTCCTACTTTTTTCATTATTAAGTATTAATTTAGGCCCAAATAAGTGAAAGATATTATATTTCGCATTTTAATAATTAATGGTTCTGAAATACAGTATGAAATACTTTTTCTGCATTAAAGTCTACTAAACACGACTCCCTTCCAAACGATAAATTTTCAAATTTGCACTTATTTGCAGTTATTTAAATCTAAGAGATTCATCATTGAAATTTCTTTAATTTACAAAATAAATTATTGTAAAATTTTGAATAAGACTGAAATTTTTTTTAAAACTACTTTTTTTGGATTTTTTATTTTAGTTCAAATATAATTCCGACAGTCTAACAGATTTTTTTCGTAACTATTATGAGCTGTTTCTTCGTGTGCTCATGAGCAGTTCATAATAGGGGAAGCCCCTCTAGCTGAATACAGCGACTTTTGCGGACATGGGTTCACAGGAAATTTTAATCTTGATGCTGTGCTTTAACTCCCCTAGAAGTTTGTTGAAACATTTCAAGTTTCGTAAAACGTTTTTAAGCTTTCGAAAAAAAACTAAAAACGTCATTTTTCAAACAAACGAATTTGTAGCCTTAAGAGCAAAATTAACTTCGGATTTAAAATACCCACACCCGTATTAAGCAAGATCAAGTATTTTTATGAATGCAACACAAAATTTGTTTCCGAGCGTAACTATTGGTTGCAAAATGTTGCTTTAAATTAAGATGCTTCTCTATAATCGAAAACTTCCTTATTTGCGCTTTAAAAGGGCGACATTAAGAATTGAAACTAAAATTTAAAATCTTTATTTTAGTGATAAATTTCAAAACTATTGCATACTTATGTATTTTATAAGTTTCTATTTGAAATAACATTTCATTTGCTAAATTAGAACTATAACAACAAATCGTTTGAAGTTTTATTATATTTAAAGTACTTAGATTTCTCCAACTGAGCCTCATTATTGCACATTTGTTGCTCGTCATATCATAATGTGTTTCAAGAATTGAAAATATTTTTTTTCTCTTCAAAAACATATTGTATTTAAGGATAATGATGTAGACCTATAAATATGTTACCAAGTTTTTGAAAAAAGTGTACTGAATGAATGAGATATTTTTTTAAGCTAAAAAAAAGGAGAAAAATATGATATTATTACGTGGCCTAACATACTATGTATAAAATTTAGCGAACAGTTCTCTAGCAAATTAAGTTGTTAAAATGTTTCGATAACTGAGAATAGTAGTTAGGTAACTTTAATAACTTGCACGATAATTTGTGCCAAGTGTTTTGAACTTTGGAAGCAAAGAACATTTAAAACTGACTGCTATTATTAAGAAGTTAAAGATCCAATTATAGAAAAGTATAAAAAAATAAATTGGTAGTAAAAATCATTTAAAATTGCTCATTACTTCTAAGTAATAAAATTATAGAAAAGTTTAAAAAACTAGTTACGAAAGAACATTTAACTTAGTACTTCAATGTAGTTAAACATTCATATATCGGAAAGTTAAAAAATAAATAAAAAAAATGATTAAATAAATTTATTGTAAAAACATCTAAAAAGCTAAATATCCGGTTAAAGAAAAAAATTGGTGGTTAAGCATATTTAAATTTTCTAACTACTACTTTTATGTTAAATATTCAATTATAGAAAAGTTTTAAAAAATTGCACGGAAAGAGCATCTAAAATTACTGACTACTTCCCTGAAGCTGAGTATTCTCATGTAGAAAAATTAAAGGGAAATTGAAATCAATAAATATGTTGTAAAAAACATCTAAAATTGCTACTTCTAAGCTGTTAAATATCCAATTATAAGTAAAAGATTGGTAGTAAAGCATATTTAAAATTACTAGCTACTTCTTAGAAGTTAAATATTCAATTATAGAAAAGTTAAAGGAAAAAAAAAATTGAACAAATAGAGAACAAAAACATATTCACAGTGAGGATTTAAATGACGTTAAAGGAAAAATTCAATTTAGAATAAAAGTGTACCTTCAGTGACGAATCGAACGATAACTGGTTTTTCACTTCCAGCGACAAATCCAAATCCCATCTGAGGATCACGAATCAATTCGACTTCCCTTGGCTGTGGAGGCTCGTCATCAGTTTCCTTCCGAGGATTCTCGTAAGTCGTCGTCTTATTTGTGTGACTGAAAAGAACGAATCAATATGAATATTTTACAGAATTCAAATGATTCGAACAAGTATCTAATCATACAGAATCGTGTCGGACGGGGGAAATTCGAATTTTTCTTTGTGAACTTTTTTTTGCAATGCTCTTTTTTATTTATTTATTTTTACGGCATAGCTTCTTGAGTGGGTAATATGGTTCTTTTTGTTTAATGGGAGACAGCGTTTCGAAAAGTGATGAACAGTCTGCCGATGAATTAAAATGTTGAAAATGTAAAAGGAGTTAATTTTTTGAGGAGTAAGAGGCCATGTTTAAATTTATAAATATTTAATTCATTTAAAGTTTCAATTTATTCAAAGTTGCACACTTCCATTAGTTCTCAAAATGACAAATGATTTGAAAAAAATAATAATAAAAAAATAGAAGGATAGAAATGTAAGAATCGCTGCATTCTGTTCTGGACAGTATATTTTTTAAAATTAATTTCTAGAATACATTTTGGTTCATTTAATAAAATCAAAATATAAAAATTCCTCCTCTCATCAGTAAGGAAGAAATAGGAGTTAAAGCAAAAATAAACAAAATGAACATATTTTTATTGTATATTTTTAGACGTGCAGTGCACAAAAAAATAAACGGACAACCCAGAAAATACTTTTGATTTAATGATCTGCTCTTCAAGTTCTAGGACTCAATCTTAATGGTTCTAGAGGGTGATTTCAAATACTCTTATTAATTAATGCTAATTTCGTTTTTTGCGTATTTCGCCACATCTTGATTGCTTCGTAGGCGAATTGAAATTTTCTTGCACTCAATTATAAAATTTATTTTTCCGAATGCAATTCCATGCAAAAAATAACTCTTAGTCAATATTTATTACTTATTATTAACATTGTTTAAATAATTTTGAATTGTGAGTTACGCAATTTCTTTTCTTCATAATTTTAATGAATGTAATTTTACAAGGCAAAATACAAAATGTAAGCTAAATTGGTAGAATAGTTTCTGAGAAATTGAATTTTTAAAATGAGAAATTTAATTCGATTTCTCAGGAACTAGTTGACCGATTTCGCTTAAATTTTGTATTTTGTCATGTAAAATTACTCTTTAAAATGATATAACAATTGTATATCTAAAATTGAATAACATCAATTCAAAATTTCTCTAACTATTACTAATCAAAATAATAAATAATTACGAAAAGTTATTTCTTGCGTGAAATTATTTTTGAATGAACGAATTTTATAACTGTGTATAATCAAACTATTGAGACCATATTTCCCAGATTGTGGCGTCTCCCTTGTGTTGATGATCAGAAACTCGAATTTGTCAGAAAGGTATGCTTATTTAGAAAAAGTACGTTTTTATGTCTAGTTTTGAAACTTAAAATATCGTCAGCACTAATTGAGTTCTAGAACGTGAAAATCCAATCATTAGATCAAAAGTTATTCAGGATAGTCCATGTTTGCACACTGTACATCAAGAAATGTCGTTGCTGAGACCATAAGCAATTTTACAATAATAACTATCATTTTAAGCAAAAACCTGACGTAATCTAAGGATAAAATTAACAGATGCTGGTTCAAATATTATAGTTATCTGATGCTATAGTAAACACTGCTTTATATTTTGCCAGATAAAAGAGCTATCTATTGACTTAAGTCAGGGGTTGCCAAACTTTTTTGATCATCGACCCCTACATAATTTTTCGAAATCTCCATCGACCCCCATAAAAGTAATTTTCTGTTAATTGAAATAAAACTCTATTGGATACTGTGTTTGTACATTTATTTTATGATTTTGAACATTTATTAAAGTAATAGTACATAGGGTAACAATAGTTTTATGAAGAATATATTCATGTTGAAATATAAATACCTTAATATTTATGAAATAATAAGTAATTATAAGTAAGTAGAAATAATAAGTAAAGTAACTGCGGATTTATTGCTTCTTAATCAATAACATAGATGTGCCTGGTGTTTTTTTTTTTTTTTTTTTTTTTTTTTTTTTTTTTTTTGCGAGGTTCGTTATATTGGGTTCAAAATTGGTCAATTTTAATCTTAAATCCACTCGAAACTCCACATTTAATTTATTTCTGTTCTTAGTTAGGATTGAATTTACGTGACTGAAACCGGCTTCAACCATATAGGAACTTGGAAATGCTATCATAAATGGCTGAGCTATTTCGTAAAGTCTTACATATTTTTGCATTATATTTATATTTGTCCAAAATTTGCTTATTGTTAAATTTTTAAAAAGCGTCTTTGCTTCAAATCCCCATAATAATTCAGCAAGCTCATCTTGCAGGTTGATGTACACGTTTTCAATTTGAGCAGAAAATGGCACAATAATCCAATCAGGGATGTCAATGTTTTCCAAATCAACAAAACGTAGTTTAAAATCGTCGCTCAATTTTTGAAGATTACCTGTATATATTTCCAAGTTTTCTTCTTTTATTTCTAATTGTCACATATCTGAAAAATACTGATAATCCATTGAACAATCGACCCTTCCGGTTCGGATCGACCCCCTGGCTCAGATCGACCCCCGCTCATGCTAAATAGATCCCTGGGGGTCTATATAGACCACTTTGGCGACCTCTGACTTAAGTTGAAAATATTTTTTTCAACTAGAAAAAAACTCTGATTTCCTAAGCTGAATGCAGTATGTATTACTTATCTATTTATTTGCGCTCTTTGGATTTTTTAAAATACCGATCATTTTCTTGTCACCCTTTATGTGTATCAAATAATCAAAATTTTATGTAAAAAATTTCTAATAAATTTAAGTAATTCTGAACAACTGCCCAATTAGAAACATTGTACGATGAAAACTGTGAGTTTTGTTAAAGCACATCCTATGTCTCAATTATACTTTTAATATTTAAAAATCAATTAAATTGTGATATCCACAACTTTTCATAGATAATTTTCAAACTTTTTTGATTAATATTCCAATTTAAAATATCAACTCAGAAGGTTTAGTTTCTATGGTTTAGTTCTTTTGAAAAATGCACTATAAAAGTACCAAGTTTCAAATTTTATTTTAAATATAAATAACTAATAATATAACTAATAGTATTTACTAAATAGTATTTGTTTCTTATTATTAATAATATTAATAACAAATTATTGTCAATTTAACACATCGGCTTTAGCCATTTAGTGCCATGATCGTGGCAGAGATCCTAACGAATGCCACCTTCTCCACTTCATTTTTTTCAAATTTTTTTATGTCACACTTTGTTTTAATAAATGCAATTTAAAACAATAAGCATAGTGAACAAACAAAGTTTAATTTCTCAGAATCTGAATAACTCTGAATGCAGTTGAACTATACTATACTCTAATTTTTAAATCATCTATTATTTTGAGGCAACCGGTAACGTAATATTCGGATGGATGAATTATCACGCACTTTGAGGGATCGGCTGCCGTACCTAAATAAGTTAATAATGCAAATACATTTTAAGTTAAAAAATAACCGGATACAAGAATATATTTTCATTGAATAAGCATATTTTGTGAGGGATTCAGAATTTTTAACCTTCAACGTACCTTGTCGACATGTGAGAAATATGGTTCCAACAGTTCAATCAAGAGAGTAGTCGAAAGTTTGAGCTCCTTCGCAAAAAATAAGATTATTCTGCTGAAATTTTTATTTCAAAGTTAATAGGATATGGAACTGGTAACTCAGAAAAAATCTAAAACAATGTTTTCTGTGTCAGGCCAGTTCTTTGTCCGTTGATTGCTTACGTTGTCGTTGCAAACGATATTTATTTTCAAAACAATGTTTTATAGTTTTACCAGTTACCAAAGCCATCTATACAGGAACTTTGTTACTAATTTCGACACATAGGGTAAATAAAATACCTCGTTTTCTAAACAGAACCGTACATTTTTAGCCTTTTCCGTTTTTCTCCAATTGAAATTTCAAATTATTGGCCACTTTTGGAACAACAGGTAATTACTTCAGATATTTAAAACTTAGCGTTCAGATGTGATGCGATTCAGGTTTGGTGTGATTAAAATTTATTAAATAAATACATAAATAAAAATTGATATTTCTGCAAAATGAAAGGCTGATATTGTTAGCTAGTTTATTTTTATCAGTAAACAAATAAATATTTTTTTACGAGTGATAAAAATATTCACTTTATTATTTGATACATTTGTAATTAATTTACTGCAACATCTTTTTATCAGATATTTTTATTGCAAATAATGATGTTTTAAAGTTTTATCTTGCTTCGAAAATGAGAAAGCTGTTTCTTTTATCAGAAGAAATTGGAAAGGAAAGATTTTTCATTAAAAAAAAAAAGGCAGCAATAATTATTCGAGTAAAAAAATAAGAAAAGTGATTTTCTTTAAAGTTTTTCTTCAGGAACTCTTTCAGTAATGTGAGATCTGGGAAATATTTCGTTTTGTTGCACTTGCAAACTGAAAAAGAAAAGAAATATCTTTTCTCAATTACTGAACTGAGAAATTTAGATTTCAGTGTTATCACAAATAGATGTTTTCTTCTGCTTGTTCTATCTTAAAGCCTGAAACTGATAAGAATCCGAATAAAATGTATTTTAAATAAGTATTCTGCGAATAAACATTTATGTACTCCAAAGAAAAATATAAAAATAAAGACAAATAAACCACAAAAAGATATAATCTTTTTTTTAACCTACATCCGCAGAAACTAGTGCTTACGGAAATTGTGTTAACACTGTCAAGGCAAAATATATCATTAAAATAATGGAAGGTGCTTTGCTTTGGCGATATTTCCCCCCCCCCTTCAAATTTGCTTTGGTGATATTAATACAATATCAGATAGCACTATTTTTTACGGATTAAATTGTGTGGGTTGAAAAAGCGGCTGTATTTTTTCGTGGTTAATTTCTTTTTTATTTTTCTTTTATAATTATTTTTTATGTTATTAATTTTTATTATAAATTTTTTTATTATTTCTCTTTAATTTCATTTTGTTTTCTGCTATCTTTGCATGCTTTTTTTTGTATGATTATCTTATATTAAAGGTTCCATGTATTTGCTCATGTACAATAAAGGAAACTTTAATTATAACTTTTTTTTTTCCTTTCTTTCAATCTTAATAATTCACTAGATATATAGACTCTGAGGAAGACATTTTTCGGCAGAAAATGTCCTTTTGATGAAAACGTCGCCAAATATTCTCAGAAGTGCAACAAGAGTAAGACTTTTATGTATAGACGTAATATTTTGAGTTTTGATTGCCAGATATATGAGCAACCGTAATGAAGGTAGTTAAAATACATTACTATCCCTTCATTCATCGGACCTCCAAAATCTTGTAGTAACAGAAGCTGCGTTTTTCTCCTTATCCATGAAAAATCCTATGATAGTTAATGATTTGCTTTGGTGTGACCGATCTTCTGGACTTGATCTATTTAAAAACTGGATCAAGTGAAATAAGAAACATCACAACTAATAACTTTAAAATATTAATGTTTTTTCAAATCTTTTTCCACTTCAGATTTTGTGCCAATTTAAATGCTCTCAATATTGCAAAAGTTAATTCTTGCTCTTTCCAATAAATGTTCATTTTCTGTTTTGCGTAAATTATTACTCTCGCTTAGTGTTTTGGCCTCAATATAAGAGATAATCATGGAGTCAATATGATTCCACCTTATGTATTTAAGTAATATTTGGAGATGTGCACTCTAAGTGATATTCATTAAAATTAAAATTTCAGAATTTGCCTTTATGTTTTGGGATGAGTTGTGATTTCAGATTGATAAAGTAAACTGATAAAACTATTTCTTAACTAACAATTTTAACTGACTGAGCGGTTTCGACGGCTAAAAGAATCTTTAAACTAGTAAAAGCAAGTGAAAAAAAGGAAAATCTAGGTGGAAAATCCGTTTTCTCTGTTGTTATTCAAAGGGAAAAATGGGTCTTGAGCAGAAATTTCTGTGGAAACTTTCAACGAAGCGAAAATGCCTAAGATTTAGGAATTATTGCTATAGTTAGGAATAGAAAGAATTAGTTATAAGACTTATCAATATGAATAGGAACTAAACTTACTTAATATAGTAAGTTTTCCCCTCTTTGTCCAATGCTTGCTCCCAGCCGTACGGAAGACCAGCTCCACCTGAATCCCAGGATTCCACAGGGGGTAGCCAAGACGATATCTTTGTTTCATGGCTGAAAAAAGGAATAGAAATGAATTATCATATAATGATTTGAAACTTTCTAATTGATAATTTAAACTGTCCAATACATAAATATTCATTATCATTACTTAAAAATTGTGATATTTGTGTGAATTAATAGAATGAACAATAATTAACTCATTAATGCAGGAATGATGTTGTAATGGTAGGAACAATGCTATTGTTGCTTAGCTTCTACTAAAGTAGGAGGAAACATTTGGGTTGTTCAGTAGAAACTAAATTCAACAGTAATATATCTGCTAATACAATTAAGTGGGTCTAGTAGAATTTGTTCAATGGCATTAAGGGTATTATAATGGTATTATTTACAATGATGACGTGCAATCAGATGGGTCGATGAGCGGAGCAGGAAGGTGGTGAAGCTTTTATATATATATATATATATATATATATATATATATATATATATATATATATATATATATATATATATATATATATATATATATATATAAACATAAAAATCTTGAATAAATCTTTTGTTGTTTTTTATCTAAATTCTCCTTCCTTAATTTATAATTCAAAACGGAACTTATTCTCACACTTAATATCAAGCATTTTAGTTCTAAATTTAGTTTAAGGAATGCTGAAATTAATATTTTATGTTTTTCTCTTAACCAAGCATGAGAACCCGAAAAATTTCCAGATAAATGTTTTGAACGAGTAATAAGAAATAATAATTTTGTTTTTGCATATGACTTAAGAAATCATAGGTATAATTTTGCAAGATTTTCCCTTACATTATAGTGAAGCACTTAGAAATTGTGTGATTTGGATATCACTGATATGAATTGATATAATATGATTTTCGAATGAACTGGCCTGATGCACGTTTCAGCACACCTTGTTTTCTCTTTAAAAATTTTTCTATTTAATTTTATTTTATAATTTTTCATCGTGTTTATGTGTTTATATATATATATATATATATATATATATATATATATATATATATATATATATATATATATATATATATATATATATATATATATATATATATATATATATATATATATATATATATATATATATATATATATATATATATATATATATATATATATATATATAACAAAATTAAGAATTAAACTAATTATGTAATTAACAAACTTACAACTTCAACAAATTAATAACAGTGGATAATTTTTAAAACAATTGTGCAAATGAAAATTTAAATGGGAAGAAAACTATTTATAAAGCTATTATGTTTTTAAGATTTAAAAATGCTTTCAATTTTTCAACAAAATCTGAACAAATATGAAAGTAATCAGGTATAGTATTCCTTTCATAGTATGAAAGGATCATTATTTATGAAAGAAAAAAAACTCGTAGAAATTAATGAAGTCGAAATTTAAATTAATAGAATATGCTTTTGAATTACACTTTAAAAGCATAATCCCATCATACAGAAATATTTAAATTCATTGATAAAATTGGAAGATGTTTAAAAAAGTTATTTTCACTAAAAAACGCATGATTTTATAGGTTTCATTTATCAAATTACTAGCAACTGCTTCAATAAACGCGAAGTATTAATTGAAATTCGTAAAACTGAAACCATTATTCCCTTTATTATGCAGTTTATTTTAAATGAAACAACTTGAAAAAATAAAAAAGCATGATTTTTAATTGGAAACCTTATTTGACGGTATCTTGATAATTATTAGTAAAAAATGCTTTTTGAGTTATTTCTACCATAAAGATGGGTGGAATAAACAGGAAGACGATCATTATGTTTTGTTTTTGCTTTTTGTGACCTTATTTAAAACAGACGTTTCTTTGTGATGTTGCATCTCATTAAAGCGGGCATTTAAAAAAAATGAAAAACAAATGAATTGAGATAACGAAAGTGCATTTTCGTTTTTTTTATTAAAAGTTTTTTTTCTAGGAGTGGAGAAAGGAAATTATTTTTTTTAGCATTTTAAATATTAAATATTAAGCGCTATTAAGTTTCCTTTTATTCATTTTCAAAAATTAATTACTTCCTTCATATTTTTAATGACTAAAAGTATAGGTATGCATAATATGAAATAGAAATCTGTCGAAAGTCTTCCCATAGCAAATCCTTCCCATAGAAAGTTCCCATAACAAATTAATACCAAATCAATTCAATCAGTATTTTGTGGGTACTGATCCAGGAGTTCCTTTGTCTTCTGGATTGGGTTCAAAATTACAAGGCTACGGAGTTGAACTTTGGCAGTCGTAAACTCAAAATTGGGTTATCTGTTCAACGACGATTATAAAATAAAATAACATAAAATATAAAATAGAATATTCTTAGTGATAGACGAGTGATGGGTTAGAGTCCCTTTGCCATTAGGCTAACAGTGTGAAGTTTTCGTGGTTTTCCTCTCCATGTAACGCAAATGAGGGTTAGTTTCATCAAAAAGTACTCCACAATATCAATTTTCTTCCAATAATTGATCCAGGATACCCCTTGTCTTCTGGATTGGGTTCAAAAATCAAGGCTACGGAGTTAAACATTAAACCTTTGCGGTCGTATTAAGTTTATACATGCCTGTCATGCTGGTTGGAATTAAGTTTCATTGAACAAGCAGTAATACATAATATGCAAGATAATAAAGGAAAAATAAAATTTATTAATTATTTTTTAAACTTTAGATATATGTAACACAATAATATGTTTTAATTTTTTGTAAAAATTAGATTTTATAGTTCTCAATCGTGTGGTATCCTTCAAAGCAGTCTCCAAAATGAAGCTCTTGTTTTCGAGAACATGAGTCGCAAAAATGATTAGTTTGGCGTCTTCCGCCTTTAATTTTTCTGTTTGAACATACAGAACACTCTTTATTCATGTACACAGTGTCGCAAAATATGTAATTTGCGATTAAGATGTGGCTAACATAGTTGCTGTGGTGGCTGAGAGCAGATATACTACTGGAACGGTAAAAAAGCGTTCGTGGCTGAGAGTAGACATACGACCACAAAGGGTGAATAGTAGTAAACTGAAAAAATTGGGTCGGCTATTCAATAGCGATAAAATAAAAATATGCAGAATACGTAAAAATACTCAAAACTAATCAAATAAAAATATTTAAAACTGTTAAATGTTACAAATACACCGGGTGTGTCTTAATGACTGCTCTTAATATATATTTTTAGAGTATTTTTTAAAAATGAATAAAAAAAGTACACGCATTAGTGTATTGTGATCGTGAGTAGTCCTAAGTGATAAAAAATAATGCTATCTGTATCCGATGAATCAATACTGGGAAAAATGAAATTAAAAACAGTATTTTTTTTGTGCTGGAGGAAGTTGAAAGATAATTGTACGAAATACTCTCAAATTTTATCAAAGAAACTTGTTTTGATGTTTTTCACCCCTTAAGTGAATACTTTTTTAACTTTATTTTTGACAATACTTCAAAATTAGTTAAAACATTATTATGTTAATAGTTATTAATTAATAACATTGTATTAAAATAAGAGAGATATTTGAAACAAAAATTTAAACGGATAGTTCCCTTATTTATATTTTAAAAATGCTTAGAGAACTTTTATAAAAAACTGTGTTTTAATTCATTAATTATGTGTCAACAAAAAATTATTGTTTTACAAAAATATGGTTTTTTTTTTCAATTATTATTTCTATCATTATTCAACCTATCAGAGAAACTGTGAAAGGTGATATTTGTAATTAAATTGTGTTTTTTAAGCTTTAATAATGTATTTTTTCAAAATTAAAACTTTTAAATACTGAGTATATAATTAATAACACAAAAAGACTTTTTTTTCTATAGCAAAATATTATCCAACTTCGCGAAAGCGCACGGAAATGATTATAAAGATAAGTCATGCTTTTTTACGATTCGGAGAGTGAAAAAGAAAAAAAAAAGTTTTCAGATACAATAGAAATCCGTCTGAAGGAAAATCGATAACGTCATTTTTATTCAAATATTTGAGTTAATAAAGACGAAGGAAATACAATTTAATTAAAGTTCATAGAAAATGAATTGTTCTCTAAGGAAAATATCAATATTCGTTACAAATAACATTGTATTAATTTAATTTTCAACTCTTAAGAATGCGTAAACCTTCTATTAAAGCTTTCGTTTCTAAAATTAGAAGTTTATCTTTTTTTTTAGAGAAATCAAAACAAGTAAAACATATAGATAGTATCCGTCGTCTGTTTAGTTAATTTTATTTTAAATGATTTTATTGTAACGTCATACGTTCCAATTAGAAGCTGAGGAAAGATTATAACGCTGGAGGAAAGATTTAGGTTTGTTATATAAAAATATGAGTTTTCAGTATCTTTAAAAAGGGGATGAAATAATCTGAAACTGTTTTTCACATTTTTCCAATTATAAAGCAAGTAAAAGTGGTGTAAAATGTTTTATATTATTTTTCTCCCGTTTTTTAATAATCGAAATTGTAATTTTGATGATGCTATCAAATAGAGTTTGATATTTATTTTATTTCGTTGACAGTGAGCTTTTCTTCTGGACATAACTCAAAATACGCATTTAAGAGTATGGACACAGCTCAAAATGCGAAAAAAATGAACGCAGATCAAAATGGTGCTTAAGAAAATGGATTAGCATTTGGTTTCATTTCTTTTAACTTTCCCTACATAAATTGTTCCCTTTTTTTAAAGAAAAAACTAATCGATCCAAATAAATTCGTAATGTGAAATCTTTCATTTGTAAACTACTTGAAGTTTTTTTTAATTTCGTAAGGATCGATCTACTCCCTATATTGAATAGTATTTCTAGAAAGGAAAAATATTGTTGTTTTTATCTTTTTAAAAATTATTTGCACATTTATAGTCAGTATAAAACTCCAGTGTTATTATTTATTTTGCTTTTACATGGGACACAGTGGACCACCATTCAATGTGCCTATAAGTACAATTTTTAATGGAGCATTCATTTTAATTAAATTTACATATATAAATAAAATGTAAAGTTTTAATACTAAAAGTAATAAATGAAAATAATAAATATCTCAATATTATGATAAAATAGTAAATTTTTGAAAATGATAAATTTCTAAAAATAATAAATATTTGAATAAAAGTATAATTACTACTGAAACATAAGAATTCTACATTAACAAACGAATAAAAATAGTATAATAAATTTATATAGATATAAATAATTAAAATTTTTTGTATAATTTATTATTATTTATTATATTATTATTATATTGTAATTTAATAATATTGTTGCGGTTCTTTCTATTCTCGTGTCCTCGGAAAATTCAAGGATGTCATTTTCTTGTA
Organism: Parasteatoda tepidariorum; assembly: GCF_982258835.1. Lineage (NCBI taxonomy): Eukaryota > Metazoa > Arthropoda > Arachnida > Araneae > Theridiidae > Parasteatoda > Parasteatoda tepidariorum. The sequence goes on from NC_141757.1 coordinate 72,588,135, forward strand.
AGTCTTTAAATATTTCATTAAAAAATTTTAGAATTCTCTGTTTTTGATTTTTTTTCGCTTAATAAAATTTCTTAGCTTCATTTTAATTGAATATTTTGACTTTTTTCACTTTTTGGAAATTTTGTTTCGTAAAATACTCATTTGACTAGAATAGTTAAATAAATAAATTAATGTTGACTAAATGTAAGCCATAAAGGTTGGTACCCTGAGATGTGAACCACTGTACCCCATACTCCCTTACTTTATTTGTAGGTTTTTTCTGAAGTATTTTTATATGTTTTCTCTTGTTTTTTGTAACCAAATTTGAAATTAAAAATAAAAACTTTTAATGTACCGAAAATATTAAACTTTGAAAGCTGTTTTATTTGAGAAAAAAATTACAAAGAGCCAATTTTGATACTTATATAAGAGATTGTAATTTACAAAAACAAAAATATTAATCTAAACAATACACTTAAATTAGAAAGTAGTTTGTAATTTTCATACTTTCTTAAGATAATTATACAGACGTATGAACTTCAATTTGATATTTATTTTTAAACATTTAATTATAAACAGTAATTTTTTTGGTTGCACTGCACTAATTCGTGGTCAAGATTTAATACCATCTTAATTGTAATTATCGACATGATTACTAATGGCACTAATACATTTATACTTACTTATATATATATACTCACTTATACATTTATACTACTTATGGCAAATTAATATCAGAATAATACAAATAATTTTTTTGCCCCGCTTTAAATTATTAATTTGCAGAATTAATACTTGTTACTCATTCTTTTTTCGTTATCCGTTGCTCTTTTCAAAAGTTTTATATTATTGTATTTATTGAAAAATGATTTAGAAGTTTAATTCACAACAAGATGGTTAAGTATACATATTATTCAATGTTGAATTCATATTTATAGAAACACGCTTGAAAAGTGCAGTAGCAATAAAAAAAACGTGGTGTCATATTCACTATCTATCTTAATAAGCAAACAAACCCTACAGGAAGTCTTGCTGTCCTCCGCTGACATCATAGCAGAACTTGACTATTTTTTTATACTCTTTCCTCTTGATACATTACTCTATTGTAACGGATTAATGGGTCTTCAATGAATATAAACATCCTAATTTCAGATAGTTAGTGCTTCGACGCATAGTGCATCCAAAAGCAGATCAACCGCTTCCACTTGCAAGTGAATTTTTTGCCATCGAAAACAAGTAATAATATAAGACAATAAATCGAAAGATAATGTGAAAAAAAATTAGAAATCAATACAAGCAAATCTTTTACTAGAAGTTGAAACAACCTCTGCAAATATTGCCCCCTATTGTTGAGATCACGAAACACGGTTGAGTAAGTCAATGCCAAGGCTGAACTAAATCAGTAACTTAACAGCGGGAGGTTTCATGCTAAAACGGACTGTCACAATAACAATGTTTCTTTGATAAGGTGGGAAACGGCTTCCGTGTAAATGGTAATGGTTAAAGCCCCACTTCTACGCTTGGTCAATATATCTGGACAAAGCTAATTTATGAACTGAGAATTTTGCTTTAAAATATAAAATATGACTACTAGCATATTTCAATTTAGCTTTAAAAAAATCCAAGGAGAATTTAAGACCTTAAATTATAAATATTTTCATAAGCTAGGAATGACTCTTTATTTCACTATTATAACAATAAAGTTAATGAAAATATTTAAAGTAATAAAAAAGACCATGAAAAAACAAACATTGTTTTATTTAAAAATAGCTATTGTATTAAATAATTTCTAAGGCGCAGCATTTAATATCTAATCTTAATAGGGTCTTGCACATTGACGCAAAGCAAATGACGGAACTGTTTTTCCACACGAAAACGTCCCAAATGAACAATAAAAACAATGCTCTTCGCAATATTATAATATCAATTAAGTTTTTTTCCTCCTTTTTCTTGGTATGCCTGTTTAGGCAGTGGGGGTGTGATTGTTTCTGTTTTTCAGTGGCGCCATCTATGGCCAGGAATTCGACTTCTGCCACGCCATTCGCACAATCTCAGCCCTTTTATAGGGCGGGTCACATTCACACACAAAAGAGAAAGGACATAGCACAGAGGGAGGAAGAAACATCCATGCCTTGCCCGGGATTCGAACCCAGGACCTTTCTGATGCAAGAACAGTTCCCTGCCCCCTACACAGGCCAGTCGGCATCAATTAAGTTAAATTCTTAAGTATGATTTCTCTTTTTCTTTTGTTTCCAAGGCAACTAAAACACGTTTCTTAAAGTCAAAATTTAATACCATGTTATGTGACGTAAGCGATTACTAATGACGTAGCCACTTACATTACTAAAGTTGAGAGGTTTTAATTACTGAAAAATCTAGGTAATGAGAAAGCTTGTATACAGACGGTTATATTCAATGTTGTTGTTGTTGTTACTTTACGTCGCACTAGAGCTGCACAATGGGCTATTGGCGACGGTCTGGGAAACATCCCGGAGGATGATCCGAAGACATGCCATCACAATTTTGATCCTCTGCGGAAGGGATGGCACCCCCGCTTCGGTAGCCCGACGACCTGCGCGCGAAGTCGAGCACTTTACGGTAGCACAGTTTAACGAGGACCAATACCGCACACCCTTGGTCCCTACGCAGACTGATCCAAGTGGTCACCCACCCGCACACTGACCGTAGCCAGTGATGCTTGACTTCGGTGATCTGCTGGGAACCGTGTCTTAACGATCAGTCCACTGCGGGACTCGGTTATATTCAAGTTCAGTCTTGGATATATCTTTCAAAATAAAATTCGTTAACGTCTTCCCTCCCTCTTACGTCGTATCTCTATCCCTGTTGATTTTACTTGTGTTAACATAGCATAGGAAACCAAAAGTCAATAATTAATAAATCTGCTCTATAGACTATTACTATGACTCACTTCTGATTTAATATAGTTAAAAGCTAATAAATCACTGTTATTACGAAATATTTCACACATAAAATTTATTTACGGTTCTTTGACAGATTTACAAACTATAGTTTCAGACAAAAATAAACACTTTGCAATAAAATCGAATAATATTTTCTATCAAATTTAAGCTTTCAAATTTAATTTACCTTCATTATTTTGGAAACACATTCAGAAAATTTTCATTTATAATAATATCACGTCAGGCCATTGAAGCGTCTCAACGATTTAAACAAAAGAAATAACTTTTTGAACGCTTCTGATAATCTCTAAAACACTTTTCGAACACTCCACACTCGAAATGCTGCTCACGATCGCACGGAAATGTAATGTTTCAATCCCATATCGTGACTTAAATCCATTAGAAAACTTAATCGAGTTGTTTGTGGATGAAGCGGTTACAAATACACTGATGAATGGAGACTTTTTAATACCACGCCATGAGAGTCTTCCCAGACACGTGCATGATCGTGATATCAAGTCATTTTGCCGGAATTTCCAGAAGAAAAGAAGGAGAAATAATTCTTTTTTCTTCTTTGATTTTCTTAAGGAAAGATAAACCACGGAATCATAAAAGTTTTTTTTTTATTAAATCTACTAAACTTTATTAAATTATAATATTCTAAATACAATTAGAAGTTTGTTGATGGAGAATGTTTTAAAAGTGCGAAATGTACACCTGCAGCGTTAAATATTTAACAATACGGTTAAATTTTAGAAGTGTTAAATACAAATTTAAAGGTAACATGTATTTAATTTATCTAAACTTACACAGAATGGGAAAATAGTGGATAGTTTATGCCTTTTATCATTAATAAAGAAAAAGAGCTAAGCAGCAAAACAGCTAGTAATTTTATGCTCGGAGAAAAAAAAATTCTTTTAAAATTATCTCACTGTATGGTTATGACATTTCTGATAAAATAAACTATAATGCTTGTTAATAAGACCAAAATACTCCGCAGAGGATCAAAATTGTGATGGCATGTCTTCGGATCATCCTCCGGGGTGTTTCCCAGACCGTCGCCAATAGCCCATTGTGCAGCTCTAGTGCGACGTAAATTAACAACAACAACAACTACATAATACCAATTCTGGAAATTATGGTTTTCAAAATAATAGTTCTTATTGCCATTTGATCAGTAAAAAATACAAATCTGAAAAGAAAATTAAGTCGAATAAATAGTTTTTATACTATGCTCTACAGTATCATGATAAAGTTACCAAATTTTACCGTAGTTACGAAATTTTAGCGCATATTATAAACTATATTTTGTGGTTAATTTTGCCAAAATCATTACCAAAGCACTCCGGTAAATTTACCATTGCTATGGCAATACCAGAAGCTCAGTAATTTTTACCGAAGCGCTTTGGTTATGATTTTGGTAAAATTAACAATAAAATATGATTTTGAAATATATAGTAAAATGAGATAGATTTGTCATGATACTGTGGAGTATGGTATAAATTTTGGTACTCACATAGAGCCAGAAAACTGGTAAATTCCATCATATTCTTGCAAATCTGATCTTACATTTGTCTCAGACAAAAAACAATTAATAGCTAATTGAAAAATTAACAATTTAATAGATATATAAAATTTAAAAATATTTTCGACTTAAAATGTTGGCAGAAAGATATTTTCCTAATTTGAGTACCAAAAAAGGAATATTATTCTTCTGTCCTAAGAACAAATTTTGAGCTACCCATTTACGAAAACTGGAATCTGAAGAAATATTCTCTACAAATCACCAGAGAAAAATAATAGGGCTAGGTGGCAAGTGTTCTATTTGAATTTTTAAAATGCATAGAATGCATGACGAAATGATTTAAAAACCTTTCACTTAAACTTTATGTCATACTCTTATTAAACTTCTCAAAATTTTCTCTCCAAGAAATGAAATCTCAGTGTGAAACAGTTTAACAGTACGGCGAAGATATGTATTCCTGATTGCTGTACAAGATAAAATGAAACAACTTAGAAAAAAGGCAGTAAGTTCGGTTGACTGCAATGCTTCTTTAAAGCCTGACCGCTTTACATATCGGACTATATTTTAATGTAACTAACGGCCAGAACTTATCTTAGAAGGAATGCTATTCAGTATTGCAAATACCATTTCTTTTTACAAATAGCCGTCCAAAATGAAAATTTATTAATCGATATTATTGAAAATTTAACACTTTAATCTATGTCGAGAAAAGTTTAATAATTTTTCTTAAATTCTATAACTGTAGTGCATTGATCATAAGCTTTTCATTTTAATATGTGATTGAAATGTGCCCTTCTGATTGTTTCTCCTTGTGAGCTTTTGTTTGTGTCCTATAAGCGTTTAAACATATTAGCTATTGTTTGGTCATAAATCAAGCTGGAGAATTGATAATTTTTAAAGCAAATTTTAAGCATTTGGAATTTATATGTTCAGAAATGATAAATCCCAATTTACTGTATTGATTTAAATATTGGAAATATTATTAAAGTTTCTTTTTTTTTTGAAAACGACAAATTAGGCAGTATTTTTTCACATATATGAAAATAATTAAGCTCAATTATCAATTATTTCTCATTTTTACAACCCTAAACGATGAGGTAGGGGAGAAAATTTTCCTATATAATTACAAAACTGAATTTTTTTCTAATAAGAGTGTATATATTTAGACGAAACTTGCCTTACACTTATGGATAACTGTAAGGTTATTCATGAAATTAGCATTAAGGGAAAACGTCGTATTATATGAAAAAAGAGCTATTAAAGAACAGCTTTCAGGTTTTGCAATTCATGACACTTAAATTTTATAATTTTTACACATTTTGTATGGATGTAAATATTTAGGTTTTTATGCCTACAGAAAATTATTCATGTCCAATCGCAAATCACACAAAAGTTTATACACACAAAGAGAGATTTGAGATGTAAAAAAAATTAATTTATGTTCAAACATACAGATTTCTACAAATTTAAATTTACATAAAAACATGATTTTTTGTCCAAATAATCACTGAAGTTATGCCAGATGGGAGAGGAAAATAAATTTTATAGAATCAATTTTAAAACATACAAAGGACTATTTTAAAACATGCATAGTAACTATTTTGAAATAGATATTGGCGTCGTAAGTTTTCCATAAATTGAAATAGCGATTTGTTAACAATTACAATTCGTGATTATTTAAAGCGACATTTGTCATTATTTAAAGAATTTATTCAATTTCTATTTTTAAATCAAAATTAATTTGAAGCTAAAAATTACGTCAAAGCTAAAACTTTGAAAGGATTAAAAAAATGTTTGCGAATTTAAGCCGGAAGGAAATTGGTTAAAGATTGCTTATTTTTCTCATTTTAAAAACTAAGCATTTTTGATTTAAAAAATAAAATAAAATTGGACGCTTAAAATGATTTGAACAATTTTAAAATACTTTTTTAAACATAATATCTTTTATAAAAATTCCCCGGGAGCAAAATTAATTTTATTTAAAATCAGCATTCACAAAAACATTTTTAAGCATTACAAAACTTTTAAACGTTAATATTGTAAAACATTTAAAAAAAGTAAGCATTGTTTCTCAACAATGTATACTCAAAAATTTAAAAAAAAAATTTCCTTCATGTAATGAAAAATCGATAATCAACGTTATTAAAATGACCATTATTAAGGAAGAATAAAAGTAAAAGGAGTCATTATTTTTCTTATAAAAAATGTCCTGCTTGTAAGACAAGTTTGACCTTTACTTAGTCATGTCTAAGTAAAAGAAATCAATATTGTAAATCGCCGACTAAGATAAATCCATTATTGGTTGGCACGACTTTGCTTTCAATTAAAGATGTTTAAAAATATTCTTTCGTAATTAGGTTCAAAAAGAAGATAGAATAAAATTTGTTCTAAATTTGATAAATGATGACACAGAAGCCAGTCGAGAAACACGGTAATTATCGGTGAAATATGACATTAAATGGATAACTGTATGTTAGGAATGACATTCTTTAGTGTACTATCCTTACGTTAAGTTTTTAAAAAAATGCGTTAATCGCTTTAAAGACACGTTTTTCTAATTAAGTCTTATGTATATCTTCTGTGAGTTCTTCTTTTTCAATTTTATGCACATCTAAATAATGCGTGTTAAGTGTTCACAGCTCGAAATGTGTATTTAAAATAATGGGGATAGCTTAAAATAAGTATTTAAAAAATGGGCACAACTCAAAAAACATATTGAAGAAAATGAACAAAACTCAAAATGATTATTTAAGAAAATGGAAACATGCGTAAATATCATTTTGTGTATATAAAAAATTGGATATGCCTAAAAATATGGGTTAAAAAAAAGAACATATTTCAAAATGCGTATTTAAAAAAATATACACGACACGAAATGCGCCATTTCGATGTTAAACCCAAATTTGAAAAACGGAACCAGGGTATTAGCTTACTTTTTTAAACACGATGTAAGCATAATTATTACGGAGCGAAATACCTGACTCCGGGTCTGGGCACACAGTAAAATTTTTTGGATCAAATTACGGTTAAAAGTACCGCCACTGAGGGTGCCGGTACTTTTTACGGTAAAAACCATTTTTTTTACAGGAAGATGTTAGTTTAAATATCTATTAGAACTAATTATATCTAACTAACTAATAACTAACTAATAAACTTATAACTAACTAATTATATAATATCTATTAGACACTAATCCCATTATGGCGACCTAAATTTAGTCATTTGATTTAAAAAATTTTTTTAGCGGAATAATTTAAACTACAGGGTGTTCCAAAATTATCTTTACATCACCTGGCTTGAAATTGATTACAGACTGGAAGTGCTTAGGGCCACCAATGGTGCGCATGTTGAAGTGTACTAAACAAAACTTTATTAGTTGCAGTAATACATGCAAAAGACAGAATATAAATATCTTGTTTATTTTCGAAGTTATGAATTTTTGAAGTTGTAAAGAGAATTTTGGAACACCCTGTATTCTTTCTTTTCGTGTTATCACAAAATAAATATGAAAAATATTGAATTGCTTTGAATGAAGGAAATTTAATCCTAAGTCATACACGTTCGTAATTTATGGTCATAATATGTGTAATTTTCTTTTCAAAGGCTACAATAAACTTATTAATATTACTTTTCTTATTTGAAAATTAAGTTCACATTTTTGTGAAATGTCAATCCTCTTGTGCGCTTTATTTTCAAGTTCATGAAGAAATAAAAATTTTCGTAAAATTACCGTACTCTATGGTTATGACAGTTCTGGTAAAAATCCTTGTAATTTTGGTTAAAAAAAATACAAAGTACACGGTATTTAAACCATTTATTTTGTAATTTTTCCGTCCACATGGTAACGGTTTACTGGAATTTCTGCTTTTCAATACTATAGTTTCTATTGCCACAAATTTAGTAAAAAAATAATACTAGAAAGTTAATTTAACCAAATAAATAGCTTTTATAACATTTTCTAAGGTATCAGGATAAAACTACCATGCTTCCACAATTTGGTGCGTCCACGGTGCTACACACACAGTAAATTTTACCATATTCTGATAGTGTCGACCATATTTTTCTTCTTCTCAGTGTTGAAAGATGTACTCTTCGCAGTTATTTTAACATATTTATTTATCAAAAACTGTAGCCCCGAATTAGCATATTATTTTAAAGGTTACTTTAACGTATGTACTATTAAAGTAACAAAAGTTCTATTTTTGCCAACTTTTCTGCCAGTTATGAGACTTTCTTTAACTTAAAGCGCTGTTTTGTTGAAATTTATCAAATATTTTCTTTATCTATGAGTTAACATAAATGATTGTGCACTCTTGATCTAACGACCCCCCCCCCATAAAAACATCCGTTTTTGTCCGGACGTCGAGCCTCGATTGTATGTTTATTCATATACAAAAAGAATATCGTTTGTTTCAAAAGTGTTACCCATAAAATTTTGTTTTTCATAAAAATATTTCTGGAGATGTCGGGAAACACAAATAGAATATATTAAAAACAAATTTATATTACAAGACATTTTACCTGTCAGAACTTTTATAATGTACATTATCCTTTTATAACTGAATGGGTTAATGTTGGATCAGGGATAAACAATTAACGGTATTAATGGCGTGACTGATTAAGCATTTTTATAAGTCGACATGAATTATTTTTATTCTTACACAAACTGAATATTGTTTATTACCAAAGTCTAAATTCTTAAGCCATAAAATTTTGTTTTTGATAAAAAACATTTCTGGATATATTTACGCTGGGAAACACAAATATAGTATATTAAAAACAAATTAATTGCAAGACATTTTACCTGTCAGAACTTTTATAATGTACATTACCCTTTTATAACTGAATGGGTTAATGTGTATAGTGGATCAGGGATAAACAATTAACGGTATTAATGACGTGCCTGAATGTAAGCAGATCATAGCTGAATCTATTATGGAGATGGACAGGAGAGAGATCTGATAAACTATTGTCAGCCACCATCATTTACCCTTTTGTGATTCTTGGTTCATGATAATGCATTTCAAACAAGATTCAGAATGCGAGAATGAATGATCTTATGAAGATTAAGAATGGCTTTCACAATCATTTAAATTATTTGAAAGCGAAAAGGGTGAGCACAAATTTCGATTATCAAAAACGAAGCCTGAATTAATGGCATATCGAAAGTTTTGAAAGCCGCTTTAATAAAAGCGTTGATTAATTTCTCAAATTAGTAAATTTTATTTATGAGTAAATATAAAGAATATTGAAGTTGGTGATGATGGAAATTATTATGCAGTTCTGAAAAAATAATTAAGGTTAAATTTTGTTAGCATTGGAAACTAGTCAAAACGTTCAATGATGCATCCGTTAAATCCGAATCGGCGGAAATTGTTAAAAGTAGAAGTTTTAATATGTAAAAGTAAACTAGAAAATGAATGCTTAAAATGTGTTTATTGTATTTTATTTACTCTGCAAAGAAAAATATAAAAGCTTTGTTTATGATTTCTTTTCATGTTTCGGCAATTGCACGATGTAGAGACACATAAACACATTATCACTAACACTTCGACATCAATATGTTACATAAGTTATTTGAATATTAAACAAACTATTTATCAAAAAGTTTCCAATTTTCTCATTATACTATAAATCTCGTTAAAACAAGGCTCTCAAAAACTTTTTTAAATTGTATAAATTTATTTTGTTCTAACAATATTACTATTAAAATTCGTATAACAATTAATATACTGCAATAGTTTTAATTTCGTAAAAAATAGGTTGACTTAAAAATACTTCTAAACTGAGTGTTATAAATATTTATTTAAGTATATTTGTTTATTATATTATATTATATATTATATATTATATATTATTATATATTATATTATATTATATTATTTATTATATTATATTTAATATTTATTTAAGTATTAAGTTTATAAAAGTATATTTATTTAAACTTCACTTGTTTACGGTTATTCAGCTATGCTGAGTTTTGCAATAGCATACAGTAATGGTCGTTTTCATGAATCATTTTCGCACAACTAAAGTAGCCTATGATGTTCGAAACTTCTATGGAAAAAAGCTATTTTATTGTTAGTTTTTTAAACAGAAAGATACTTTTTATTAGTTGAGAGTGTTTAGTACGTATAAGTATCATTAGAATTCTAAATTAGTCGTTGTTAATGTCACTGCTCCCATATTTTGATAATTGCCCATTTTTTTCCTAGGGAGCTCACTTTTATCTGTTTGTGCATTGAGAATTCTTGTATCAATAAATGACTTCTCCCTTAGACTCCTTTCTCACTCCCTTTATGAGTGTGTCATTTTACATTACTTTAAAACAAATTGTATGAGATTCAAAGAAAACTTTAACATCAAATCAAATATTTATTTGGAATGACATATTTGAAAATGAGCTCGTTTAAACTTACCCATTACCTTCTCGATTCGAAAAGAAGCTTCGTAAAAAAAACGATCTTAAATTAATTAAGATTTCTAGAAATTTAAAAAAAAACTAATTAAAAATTATTTTGGTCACTTTCGTTTCTGATAACGAACTGCTACGGTTAATTTAATTTTTACAAGTTAGTCAAATTTTCATGACTAAATATTAGCTAAATTTGCTTTTTGATTTCCTCCTATCTCATGCTTAATATTTCTTTCAAGAAAGAAACTTTATTTTACAGAATGCAGTAATGAAAAAAGATATTTGATCTGAGTATTTTATTGAAAACTATCAGATGAGAATAAAAAATAAATATTTTTATGGAGTGATGTTTATTTTCTTTAGAAATAACACTTAGTTTCGTTCGGTGCCGAACTAGTTATTGCTTCTCTGTTTTGATTTTTAATTAAACTCGTCATTAGGGAATAAAGTATTTTACTGTAATTAGCCCCTTAACTGCCGAGCAAAATTAACGTGATTCACTCCCCAGTGCCACCGTTTTTCGCTCAAGTGCACTTTCTTACACGGTGTTTTGGTGGGGGAAAGGATGCAGGCTTTGCAATTTAAAAACAGTTTAATTTTACAAGACAAGAAAAAGGAAGGAAAGAAAATACAAAATTTAAATTAAATAATAAAAATTCAATATAAAACATGTTAAAACTTAGCTGTTGTATGATAAATCCTGAAACATGGTTGGACACATTCATCGCACTAATATTGGGATTCACGACGAATTTTTTTTCTTGAACAAACAGCACATTTTCGCGATGAATTTTTCTTTGAAGACGTTGATAAAAAGAACAAAAAGCGCCAAATACATACGGGAAACAAAAGCGAAAAAAGAATAAACCCGACCTTACTCAAATAAATACAAGCGATTAATACGATATCACTTTTCCATAACATCCTTTTCCCATTCCCCCTCCTCCGAAATTAGTAATACATTCGCAAAGCAAATACTTTCAAGGCCATTTTACTGCATTCTGAAGTAGGGGGTGTAGTTCTATTTATAGCAGAGCAATGCAAAGCATCGTACTTCGGAAAAGCGTATATATACGCCTGCGGCAGTTAACGCATCGTCTGGCCGAGACGTATATATACGCCCGCGGCAGTTAAGGGGTTAGTTAAAATTTGCAAAGGATTAGAATTTCTGTGCAACTTTTGCATTAGGAAACAAACTCTAAAGCGTTTTATATATATCCATTAAAATACCATTACGCTTGTTTACTTAAAAATGTCTTAGTTATAATGAAGTATAATATTCAACTAACATTAATTAAAATTTGAGTGACAATCATTCTGAAAATTTAAGCTTATATAACTTATATAAGCTTGGTTTTAATTCAAGCATCTATAACTTGGCCTGACTTTTTTTCAAACATTTATAAGACTGAAACACCTTTAAGAATTAAATTTATTTTTATCCGTTTAGCATATTATTTTTAATAATATATTGCATATTAACAAACGAAGGAATTTTAAAAAATTATCTAAAAATGCCTAAATTCTCATTACGATCATAAATTGATGAAAAAATACACAATAAAAATTTTAATGGAGTGTACAATACAGCTGATTCCTCGGTTTTAAATAAAATGACTAAGTATTTTTCGATGCATTCTAAATCGATATTCTGATAATTTTTAAAAAGTTCATTAGACGGAACTATTAATTAAGTATTTTTTTAAAATTATGTCTATATAACTTTATGTGCCAAAAGCGTACATTTGTTCTCCATTTTCTTTTATTCACTTTTTCATGCAAAGTTAGCATGGGGGATATTTAAATTTGATTTTTTCGAGAAAATCTCTTTCAGTTAAAGTTTAATCTTTTCCCGTAAAAACATTCAATTCAGTAGTTTTTCGCTACTTTTAAAGTCCACAAATATGAAAAAAAATATGCAGGCCTGTATACATTTTTAATAGCAAATATACATATTGAATTTTAAAATTTCCTTTTTTTAGGAAGAATTTCATTTATATTTCATTTTTAATTGAATTATAATATTAACTGAGAAAAAGCTTACGTTCTCTAACGTTTTATGAAAAATTCTAAAACCCACAATATGAAAAAAGCTATCAACCAGATATTAAGTTAATAAAATTATAGATTTTTAAATTTCTCAGAAATATGTAAGACGCGACGAAAAATTTTGTTGATGTAAGCATAAGTATTTTTAAAATTCAATTCTGAAGCAAATTTATTTATTATTCTCTGAATATTGTTTTTCAAACGGAAATAATAAATAAAAAGAAATAAATTATAAATCTGTATTAATCATCATTACGAAATCATGCATAAACTGAAATACATATACCATTGCACACAATCAGTTAAGCTAAAGTAATTTTAATTTTTCTTTACAGAATTTTAATTATTTTTATTTTCATTGCCATTGATTTTAAATTATTTAATTTTATAGAAACACGCTTCAAAAATGTTTACAAAAAAATATAGATTTTAGAAATATTAATACTGTGATAAAATTATCACGTAGGTCATTAAGCTTACCCGACATACTAAAAAATAAAAAAAATAAGGAACGTGCACCAAACTGCATTTTAATTAAACACCTCAGCTAAGTTGTGAACTTAGAATTTCCCTGATGTTATCCACTAGAAATTTAAAAAATAAATAAGCAAATAAAAAGCAGCAAAATCGTACGCAGTTTAATTTATAACAGTGCTTAGTCTTAAAATTTATGAGAAAAATTCCCTTTTCAATCATCCCTTCCGAACGGACGAATTATACTTTCTGAGCGATTTTCAGCATCGGGGGCAAAATATTTCCTTGTATCCTCCGAATTTTAGAACTCTAACCCAAAAAGTTCTGGAATCACACAGTTTGTTTAAAAATCTGAAGAAGTCAATCTGAATCACAGTGTGTGTGTCTTTCATTGTTTGGCCTTTGTCCCTCAGCTCTTATAGTCAGAAACATGCACTCAGAAATGTATGTGGAAAATTTGGACAATGCTGCTCTCCCAACTCTGTGGCAATATTTCAGGGAGGTTTAATTTCTCTTCCAACAAGATAACTACTCAATTAACACACCGAGGCATAAGCAGCCATCGTTTGACGAACTTAGTGTTCAAAAACTGTCTCCGCCTTTTCAGAGTCCCGATCTAATTCCTATAGACATCTTTGGAACGAATTAAAATGCAGATTACACAGCCAGCTATATCGGCCATCCTCATGATGACCATCACTTATTTCAGCTCTAATGAACACCTGGTAGTCAATTCCTATCTTCACATGTCAAAAATTAGCGGAAAGTCTCCCCAAATGTGTCATTGCGAGAGGGGGGTAACATCATACTAATATATGCTTTTGGACTCCTTGAGTCTGTACCATTGACTGTTTTGATACTTTTGACCAATTGGGAGTATAAGAGAGATACACAGACAGACATGACGAACTTTTCCTTTTATCATTATAGGCATGAAACAATTATTCGTTTAAACATAATTTAAAATAAATAATTCTTTTAGGTATTTTACGGTTGAACAAGTACGACAAAGTTAAACCATTTTTTTTTAAATTTTTCATTTCATTGAAAAAAATTGTTTTAATTTTTCATTTCATTACAATTTTTCTTTATTTCACTTAATTTTTCTGATTTATTTCATTTTTTTTATTTCGTCTCAATTTTAGATGTATGAAAAAGTTTTGGTATTTAATAAGGGTATAAAAACCAAATAACTCAAAATTTGAAAAGACTAAGTGTGAATCAGCTACACTGCTTTCTTTGAGAACACAAATTAGTTACTTATTTTAAATGTGTTTAAAAATAAATAAAAAGAAATTTTAAAAATGTTGGCGGAGGTCTACATTTATTGGCAACTTTTCGCTTGCAGCTGGCTAACCAAAGAGTAACTTCACTTAAATTTAGAATCGTAGTTTCATACAAATATTGCTGGAGCAGTGGTGGCTCAGGGGAAAGAGCACTCGCCTCTCGATGATGTGGCGCGGGTTGGAATCACAGCAATGGCTGGTCAATAAGAATTCCACACTCGGCGCCACCAATCACAATGCTTAAGTAAAATATCATTAGTAGTCGACTGATCATGAGTTAGAGTCTCTTTGCCATCAGGCTAACTGTGGGAGGTTTTCATGGTTTTTTTTCTCTATGTAACGTAAATGCAGGTTAGTTCCACCAAAATGTCCTCCAGGAGGAAAAATTTCCAGGAGGGAGTTCCCTTATCTTCTGGATTGGGTTCAAAATTACAAGGCTACGGAGTTGAGCGTAGATAGTTGTAAACCTAAAATTGGGTCCGCTATTCAACGACGGTTATAAAATAAAATATAAATATTGCTGTTGTTGCTTTAGATAAAAAATTTTTTTTTAATAATTACGTAACTTACAAGAGTTGTTTTTTATATTTCTTAATTTTTTTTCTCGTTTTAAATATTTGTGAGAGCATTAATTTCAGGCGAAATTAGCTTTCATGCTCTCTTTTATACCTCTTTTATATCTCTCTTTTATATCTCTTATGATTTTTTAATAATTGTGATAATAAAAATTAAAGCACTAAAAATTAAATTATGATTTCAACTTGTAACTAATTAAGAAGCTTCTTTCATTACTCCATTCATTGCAATTTTTTGATCTTAATCTTAACATAAAAATAAGATTAAGATAAGAAAAATACTTAAGCATAAAAATTTCAACGGAACTAATAATAATTGTTCAAATTATTCAATTGGGATTTGTTTTGGAAGGGCTAATTAGTGATGATTATATTAATTAGAATAAACAACTGACGTTTCTTTAATTACATCTTTCTCAATAATATGAAATAAAGAAAATCGCAATTCAGTATATATTATATTTATTAAGAAGCAATTAAATTTAGCACGAAAAAATCCGGAAATTTCTTTGTGATAAATTATTTAATAATAACAGCAATTTTCGAAATTAGCACTTAATAAGCCAGTGATAATAATGTGTATAAGCTATTTATATAAATCTCTAACGTAAACTCAGACCAAAAGGCCTTTTTTGCCGGTCGCAACTCTGTTGTGTTAATTCAATTAAAAGATGGCGTACGTTCTGTAATTGAAAGAAAATGAAAAATAATCTACAAAATTTGTGACACAAAAGTATTTGGGCTATCTATGATAAGCTTTATGTAAATTATTCGCAAATGTATAAAATGAAATTAATATTTATGCATACAAAAAGTAGTGCGAAGCAATTCTGTATTTTAATAAAGTTACTGCAACATAAAGTTAACATCGTTTATCCAATAAAAATAAATTGCACTTTATGTAAACTATTTCTGTTTGACCAATTTTATATACAACTGAAGCAAATATTTTAACTAATTGAGCAATTACTTTTTCAATGGTAAAACATTCAATAAAACATAGCCTATTCGTATTTATTATTTTCTTTTAAAAAAAAGAACTTAAATTTTAAATCATGAAAGTTACTCTAATTCCAAATAATATCATGCTGATGCTAATATTCAGTTCTGTTATTCAAATTAAGATATCTGCTAATAATGTATTTTGTAATGAAATTTTCTTATTTACTTAAATTTTTAATACAATTTAATAATGTAGCTTCTGTTGAACTTAGGATAAAAGTGTTTTTTATGAAGTCACGGTATATTTAATGAAAATTTTTTAAACACTTAGGTTTTAATTTTAAACTATCAATATTTATAAATGTAATTTACTAACAATCAGATTGACTAGTACAATTAATTTTTAAACTTTTCGATACTCGGTGAGAAATTTTACATTTTGACCCATGTTGAAAAAAATATTCACATAAAGAGTTTGCTCGTCTTTAATGTCATGGTTCAATTTTATCTACATTCCAGTAATTTTATATTTCCAAAAGAAGTAAATCCTAGATCAAGCAACAAACAAGGGGTGAATTAGCTTTAATGGTAAACTTTTTCTGCGAAAGTAACGCGTATTTGCGTTATTTGGAGGGAAAAAAATAAGAAAACCTCTCATGGGTAGCCACGTCGATAAGAAAACTTACCCAGACTGGTTGGAAGTTGAATTTATTGCGATAACAAGCAAGAAATATGCTTTCCAGTAAAAATTTGATTTAATTTTATTATTTAAAATTGACCATTGGTAGCAATGGCTAATTTTATTTATACTACATACTTCTATAAGCGAAAATCACTTTATACCGAAAACGTCATAAAATGTTTTAAGTTAATTTTTTGTTGAATCATGTAAAACAAATTTTTTGTTGTTTATGAAATGCAAACAGATTTAAAGCAAATTATTCATAAATTTTTGTTAAAAGAAATTACTTTTTAAGAAATTAATCGTAAATGTAGTAGTGAAATAAGTGTTAAGTCATGTGCACGAAAATATTTAAGTTCTGTTTGCAACTGTTTTCTATTGTATTTTTGTAAAATACTAAGCCTGCAAACCCAACTAATAAAAATATATCGTATCATTTACTCATTTGCTGAAAGCAAATATAGTATGAGAGTAACACTATTCTTTTACAGTTATTTTTGAACTTTTTTTAATTATAATTTATAAACTATAAACAACAATGCAATTCTTTATTTCTAAATTCGTAATTATTCAATTGTTCTTTCAAGTTAGTTAAAATGGCTTTCAGCACATGGATGCATTTGCTTGCGGTTCTCCTTGGCAGATACCCCTCTTTAGTGAACATAATTCTATGTCCCAAAGGTGTTCCACTTCCCCAAGGTTTCCATGAATTAAAATTCTGCCCAATAGCAAAATATGCCAGATTAAATTATTGATTTCAGCTTGATTATTATGAAACCGATAGAATACATGGATTTCTAAAACAATTCTTTATATTTTATAAAGAGTTTTAGGGTTACTGTAAATTTGAATATAGAACAAAATGTTTTACCCGGAGCTGAATGCTCAATAAAATTGGTTGAGTCCAGGTCCCGGTCTTGAAACTAAAAACCGGTACCAGGTGGTGAAATTTGGTTGCCGAGTCCGAGCAATAATCGGGTAATGAAAATTTAGCCCTGTATTGGGTAATTGCTAGATACCCAATACATCCCTAATCAACTAATCAGAGTTAAAACAAATGACGGTAAGATTCTGTTACTTTCTTATTGATAACAACAATAATACATAAACATATAATTAAGATAATTTAAAAACTAGTACAAAAAAGATTAACTTATAATTTTATTAAAAAAAACATTTACAAAAGACCATTAGTTTTTATTAACCATTTAAACTCAAGTAATGACAGCTAGAACACGAAATCGCTTAAACATTTCATTATCATGACAGCTGCAGTGAATGAATAAACGATGAATAATTTTTAAACTGAAAGCTTAAAAATTGTTAAATATGCTATGCCATAAGTGACGCAGATGCTTGTCGTCTTGAATTTTACATCAAGAGTATTTTGAATATTGAGCATCTGAAAACGATTCCTTTAAGCGACCTCCAATCTATTATGCGAATCTCGTTTCCCTTGTGACCCGAATTTTGAAAGAAGATCGTTCGTAAATAACACAGAACTACAATCGTTTGAATTTTCTGAACAATTCTTTAAGTGAGAGCAATGAAAAATGCATTTAGCAAGTTTAAAATAATGCTGAAATATGCGTTTTGTGATACGAAAGCTACAATGCTCAAGGCAGGGTTTGAGTGCTGTCAGTTTGAAAGTATAACCGTTAATTAAAATGGTAAATTTAATTAGAATGGTAAATTATCTCCCCACTGTGTAGTTTTTTTCAGTTTCATAACAGTCAGAGTTATTTAAATAATGTTCTAATTCAGTTTGATGTAAAATCCTTAATTGGTAACTTATATTTAATTTATGAATAATATTTTTGATGTTAAGTTTACCATAAATAAGGCTTTCTAATGCAACAATTTTTTCTGGCCACAGCTTAGAAAGTTCAACATTATCTATCTATCTAACTATATATATATATATATATATATATATATATATATATATATATATATATATATATATATATATATATATATATATATATATATATATATATATATATATATATATATATATATATATATATATATATATATATATATATATATATATATATATATATATATATATATATATATATATATATATATATATATATATATATATATATATATATATATATATATATATATATATATATATATATATATATATATATATATATATATATATATATATATATATATATATATATATATATATATATATATATATATATATATATATATATATATATATATATATATATATATATATATATATATATATATATATATATATATATATATATATATATATATATATATATATATATATATATATATATATATATATATATATATATATATATATATATATATATATATATATATATATATATATATATATATATATATATATATATATATATATATATATATATATATATATATATATATATATATATATATATATATATTTGAAGAAAGAGTTTCCACTGAGAAGCAGGAGACACACAATTCGAAGTGAAATTTCTGTTTATTGAATTTTTGGTAAGGTATTTTGTATTAGCTTACATTTTCTTCAAATATTAATTTGAAAAAAAGGAAATGAAAAATTATAGTTAATTATATTAATAAAATAATATTAACGATAATTATTATTTTTTTGCAAGATATAGCTAATAAGTGAATACGTGCGTTCAATTGAATTTGAATGTCAATATATTTCAGCAGTCTGATTTTTTTCACAGTTACGTATTTCAGTTTAAATATTTTGATATTCAGAACTGAAAAATTTAATTGTTTAATTTAGTTTAATTGTTCATAAAGTTCTGAATATCATCATCGTTTATAACCACCAAAAGAAGGATCAAGAAAACCAATTGTAATCTTTTAAAGTACGCAAACGATTTAAAATGTGTTAACAGTAGCTGTGGAAACCACTTGCCTTAAATGTGAAAACGATTTAGAATGTTTTTTTTTAGAATTGTAAATTGATATTAATTAAATAGTAAATATTAATTGAATTGTAAATATGATATTGCGAGCATAATCTTAATATGCAGAATCAGTGATTCAGTAAAATTTTCTTCGGATTATACATATAAAGAATTCTTTAGTTGAAGGATTGTTTTAATCTATTTTATTCCATTATATAATCAGAACAGTGATGGCTCAAGGGATAGAGCGTTTGCCTTCCAATGAGGTGAATCGGGTTCGCATCTCAGCATCGACTGGTCGATTTGAATTCCACACCCGGCTTGTACCGACTACAGTGCTGACGTAAAATACCCTCAGTGGTAGACGGATCATGGGTTAGAGTCCGTGGGAGTGTGGGAGTGTGACCGTGAGAGTAACCGTGGGAGTTTTTCGTGGTTTTTCTCTCCATGTAACGCAAATGCGGATTAGTTCCACAAAAAGTCCTCCACCAAAGCAAAATTTCTCACAATACCTGATCCAGGAGTTCACTTATCTTCTGAACTAGGTTTAAAATTACAAGGCTACGGGGTTGAACATTAGCAGTCGTAAACCCGAAATTGGCTCTGCTGATCAACGACGGTTATAAAAAATAAAATGAATTATATAATCAGCTTATGTTTATCACGGTTTAAGTATTCTTAGTAAGCTCAAGGGATCTAAACATTTTTAACAGCGGAATCTGAATCTTTTCAATATTTTATATGGTCCCCGATAAAATAAGTGCCTTTGAAAAGATTCCAAAGAAGAAAAAAAAACTCATTTTTGAAGGAAAAAGGCACGCCGAAGTCTATTATAATTAATATAAATAAATTGTAGTTACTCATTTGCAAGCCTTGTATATAATAATAAAGCATTATTTGCAGCAGCGTGTTTAACGTCATCTGTATACATGTTTTTAATATCATTATATAACTAGCCATACTTCATAATTTTGATAATAATAAAGCAAGTTAACAATCATTATCACAGAAAAATTGAAACGAGCTCCAGGATCATAATTGTATCGATAAAGAGTTTCTGAACTAAATTAAAACACGAATGATAGAATAAAAAATAGCATCATTTTATACCATTTTCGGTGCTTTAACACTTTCTGATTAACTACTCTATATAAAATGTTTATTTTCTTTTATTCTTAATCTAATGAGTATCAAAAAAAAGAAAAAAAACTCAGTGAAGAGAAATTCGAATAAAAGCAATGGCAATGCGCATGTGAAGTTTATTTCGTGCATAAATTAAAACGAATTTCTGTATGAAATATTTTTACGACAGTTAGTTTCTTTTCACCATAAAAATTCCTTGCTTTCAGGAAAAACTTATTCAGTGTCTGCGTGCAACGTGATTTTAACATGATTTTAACATAAAAATGTCAGTTTGGCGACTATTTTCCTACAGAAGAGCAATGAAGTATTTTTTCCAAATGCTATTTAATGCGTCGAAAGTGTGAGTTGATTGTCCCGAACACATTTTAGTACCTATAAAATAGGAAATAAAACACGAATAAATTTCAATCAAAAATATACCGTAATAAATACTAGAATTGCGTGCGTAGACTATTATTATTTTTGTAATAATTTAAGGAATACAGGCGTGACTGTTACAGCAGGGATAAACTATAAATAATTCAACTAAATCATGCGTTGTTCTCTAAAGAGTTTTGAAAATAAAAACTAATTTTACAATTTTGGAAAAGTTCCGCTAAATAATGAAAATCTCTGTTTAATTAATAATAAAATTAAATTGCTCATGTATTTTACAGTTGAAAATGCGAAACTTTTACTGTAGCATCAGATACTCTGATAAAAAATTTGAATGATTTATAATATCATAAAATCTTAGCTTAAGATCAAGTTAGCGCAAAAAGTAATTGAAGCACTATTTTTAAACAATTATCATGGCTTCTGAGCTATAAAATAAATAACGCAGTTTTTTCAAATTTTTCTATTCGTTCGACTTTAAGATATTGACTACTTATCGACTTAAAGTCAAAATTAAGTTCATTTGTTCATTTTGCCTACTGATGCTATTTTTAGGGCATTAAAAGTGTTCAAAAGTTTCGTAGTCAATCAACAAAAAACATAATACACATTGTAAATATTATTACTAAATAAATCAAGTGATCTTATTTGTGCCACTCATTTTATAGTATTTTAATATTAAACTTAAACATAGTTAGCTTAATGTAAGCGACCAAACTCAATTTCAGTAATTAAATCCTGTAGAAGAAGATGACTAGGTTAAATCTATAGGAAGGATGATGGTGAGCCAGTTAAGAAGCTGACTTTTTAAAAGTTTACTGTCAACTGAAAAAGGGAAACACCACATGGAATGATTCTGTGGGAAAAGATCTTATAACCATGGGCATTAATAGATGGTGAAACCTAGCGTCTGACCAAGCCAGATGAATAGATATGTAGTTTATTTTCTTACGTCGCACAAGAGCTGCGCAATGGGCTATTGGCGATGGTCTGGGAATCATTCCTGAGGACGATCCGAAGACATGCCTTCGCAATTTTGATCTTCTGCAGTGGGGATGCCTCCTTTGCTTTGGTAGCCCGACGAACTGAGAGCGAAGCGGTAGAACAGTTACGGTAGAACAGTTTAACAAGGACCGATGCCACGCACCCTCGGTCCCTACAGAGGCTTATCAAAGCAGTCACCCACTCGCTTACTGATCGCAGCCAGCGATGCTTGACTTCCGTGTTCTACTGGGAACCGTGTCTTTAAGGTCAGTTCACTGCGGGACCCGAGCCAGATGGAAACAAGTTAGTTGAGACAGCCTGTAAAAAGCTGTCAAACTGATGGAGGATGAAGTATATTGTATGCACATACATAGTGTGGGAATGAATTGCTGGTTAAAGTTTTGAAGGAAAACGTTTCTGAAACATTTAATGCAAAGAAAGAGTATTGGAAACACAATAGACAATAGACAATCATTAGTGCACTAAGAGCCAATTCAAATGGATAGTTTGTAGCCGGGTTAGAAAAACAAGAAGAAAATTGCAGTATCGTGATGTTAGTTTGCTAAAAATGATTATAAACAATGCTAGTGTTGTTAGTTATTATTTTCGAGAATTACAGCAATGACCAATTGTGGGAAAAAATTTTGATTAATTTAAATGATGGATAAGATTTGGACAATAGCTGATAAAAATAATGGACTTGGATAAGAAAGAAATTAAGACTGTAATAACTGCTAATTTGGTTGAAAACATTTTTTTTTGCACAGAAGTATCTGAAATGCTTTGGCCATCAAAATTGATTATCAAACAATTATATTTCTAGTCCTTTTTTTCGAGATTTTCATACTGTTCATGCACATCACTTAGTAACATGTCATTCTAACCTGAGGAGCACCAGGGAAAACTGTTAATATTTAATCCTCTATGAGTTTTATATAGTAGGTATCCAGCATTCAGAAAATTAACCACACAGTAAAAAATAATTATAAATTCTTCACAAAAGAAAAATCTTTACAAAAAAAAAAAACTGTTTAAAGATAAATACAGATTTTTTTCTAATTTCAATCGAAAAAATTTCCCGTTTTTTTTCCCACAGGCTTTCTCCGTATATTTGACGATTTAAAGTTGTTTTTTGCCCTAATTATAAATGGACTAAAACTGTCAATTCAAATTCTAATTTTTCCCATGTAGTTTTGCTTACCGTAAGATAAAGTTACCTTTTTTTCAAATAATTTTGCGATTATTTTCTAAACTTGTTCACACTTTACAGAAATTATTTAATAATTTTGAGCATCGTATAAATAAAACTGCGACTCAAATTTATTGTTGAATTGATACTCTGAGTGATTATTATCCTGTCTTCAGACACAGTTTTTTCGGTAAGTTAAATTACCAGATATTTTTATATGGATGAGCCAATAGAGTTTAGGCGTTTTTACACTAAAATAGGATTTCAATAAGTATGCCTTTTAAGATAAAGGCAGTTTAGGATTTTTCTTCATAACGAAACAAATTCGCTCAGTGATCAGAGAACTCGTCTCTTAAGGAGGTGGGTCGAGTTCGAATCCCTGCATTGACTGGTCACACGAATTCCGTTCTTGGTTCGTACCGACCACAATGCTGACATAGTTATTTTAATGTATTTTTTCTGTTAGGAAAACAGAGTTTTTTTTTGTTTAAATAGCAGAGGTTGCTTACTAAAATAACAGAGATCGTTTGTTAAGATAAAAGTTCTTATCTGCTTAAAAACAGGCGTCCACTTTTAAACAACAAAATTTTTCAGTGAAAAAAAAAAGTTTCATTCCAGCACACCAGCTGACTGCTTTTTCAGAGATACCAACTGCTCCGGACACGCCAAAGCAATTAAAAAAATGGTAAATAACCACAAAGTAAATTTTACAAATATTTGACTATTTTTGCTTGCTTTTTAAAAGGTTTAGCATGATATAAGTACTATAAAGTGATGAATTATATAAGCCTAAGAATTATTTAGAAATAGTGGTGGATAAAAAATCTACTAAATTGAATTTATTAAACCAAGAATCACAATTGATAAACTATCACTTTAAAATATATATTTGCTGTCCGGAGCAAGTTGACATCTCTGCTTTTTTCCCGTAAATTTAACAGATTTTTTTTCAGTGCATACATGTATTTTTAAAGTAAATAAATGATAAAAAGTTATTGTATAATACTGCTTGAATTAGTCTAACGTTTTTTGTAACTCTCAACTGATCAAAGTAACTTTGAATGCATTCCTGGGAGAATAAACAGCATTAGTCACGTTAGTCAAAATTAGCCTTTCGAGTAATTAATTTTGTGAAGGATTATCTCCATCTACGGAATCAGTGAACAGCTTTATTATGTATAATAGCATCGCATGTTTATGAAATGCAAGGTAATAATGAGCTAGATATTCCCCGGTATTTATAAAGTACGGAGTTTCCCAATCACCTACAATAATTTAATGCGGGACTCTAATAGCATATTTTATGCAGAAAGGTTGCATTTGCATGGGTAGCTATCATCAGAAACAAACTGCGTGGCAGTTTTAAATTTACTAAAACTAGCCATTGTTATAGTTTGGTAAAATGTTCTTGCACTTTAAGTTATCTTCCCTATCAATCATTACAGTAATGGCGGAAACATCCATCAAATTTATTAATCGATTAGAGAACTTTGAGTTCGCTTTTGAAGTTCGAATAGAACTTGATAGCTACGGATAAAACCTGCTCGTATTATTGTTTTGCCTCCTCGGTTATTCGAACATTTACGAAACTCTCTGAGAAAAAAATTATGCTAAAAACTACCATAATATGGAAACATTTACTGTGTTTCTGTTTCTATGGGAACCCCAAAAACCTCAGTAATTTTTACCGAAGCGCTTTGATAATGATTTTGATTAAATTAACAGTAAAATCTGGTTTGATTATAAAATTTGGTAAATGTGGTAAAATCTAGTAATTTTATCATAACACCTTAGGGAATGTATAAAAACCATGTATTCGGTTAAATTTATTTTCCAGTTTTGTATTTTTTAATAAATTTGTGGTAATTGGAACTATATTTTTGAAAACCAGAATTTTTGGTAAATTGTTACCATTTGGTTTCATTAAATTCTTTTTTAGTTTAATAGAAATATCATTACTATACATTTGAGGTAATCTTACTAGAATTATTTTTCTTTGTCCGTTGATAAATGTAACCTTCTGTTATTTTAATATCTTTTAAATTCTGCACCGATCAGAGCTACTTTCAGCTGTTATAACATCTTTTCAATTATTCTATCATCTCTCTACTGATCAAAGTAAAAAAAAAATAGAATAAGATAAAAGTAGTGTTTTTTTTTTTAAAATTATCTATCATTTCAGGATAGCTATGAATAGTAACTTCTATTATTGGCTTTTGATCCAGTCGATCAAACAAATTTTTAACTTTCAGTTTATCAAAGTAACGTCGAATTGAGTTGCAGAGAAAAAATAGCACCCAATTACCTTATCTATCACTTTAGCAATGAATGGAAAATCCATGAAATTTATCATTCGATTACATTAAATTCTTTTCTAAGTAAGTTCTTGAAATACCATTAAAACTCGAAAGTAAATCTAAGTTAAAATAAGTCAGTTATAATTTAAATTATCTTTATCAATCACTGCAACAATCTGAAATATCCATCAAATTTGTTAAAAGATTATATAGATTATATTATTTACATAAGGTTTGGAATTACCGATCTCTTTTATCAATCATTGTAGCAATCTGAAAAATATTAATAGATTATATGGCGTATTTCCTTAAGGTTTTGAAATTCCAATAAAACTCAAGTATAATTATCAGTTGTATGTGAAATTGGGATTCTTTTCCAATTATAAACTAAATAAAAATTAAAAAAAATTGTAAAAATAACAAAATATTACTTAACACACTAAGTAGTTAATACTTTTCAATAAAAATTACATTAATTATTTTCATTATAAGTAGAAATTATGTAGCACATTTTAAATAATTTTAAATTTTTTTCATTAGGAATTTACAGAATTGAATACTATAAAAACGTAGACTATTTGATAAGAAAAACAAGTATATTTCAAATAAAAACAATTTGTATTTTTGTATTCGGAATAAAATCTCCAAATTTAAAAATATTTATTTAATTAAAATTTTATTTCCAAAAATGAAGTTGGTGAAAAATGTAACTTTAAAAATTCTCGTAGGGTTTATAAAGTTTTAGTTCAGGCGATTTTATAGGAATGATTTAATTTTCGAAAGATCAGTTTTAATTTCCTTATAAAGTTAATGGAATAGAAAAGTTTACTCAAGATTTAGCTTTAAAGAATTTTAGAGTTTTTAATTTAATAACAAATGCTCATTTCGCTCGTTAAGCATTTTCCCACTTTTTTTTTTAATCCTTCCTTTTTTTATATTGAAATAAATTCTGATTAAATTTAATACTGTAATTAGATTGCACTACAATAAGAAAGGAAAATAAATTTATTTTAAGAATATTCTGAAAGCAATATCAGTAAGCAATTAACAAGAATCTAAATTTTGAAGTACTAATAAGGAAAATTTTTTACGAATAAAGGATTTTTGGTTGTTTTTATTTTTTGACAATTTTATACTAATCACGGTGCACAAAAAAAATAAATAAATAAACGGATCACCTAAATAACATTTGATCTAATGATTGGATCTTTACGTTCTATGATTCAATCTTAAAGGTTCGAGGGGGGTGACCTCAAATATACTAATTAATTAGTGCAGACGATATTTTAAGTTACGAAATCAGACACAAAAACGTACTTTATTTGAATTGACATACCTTTTTTTCGACGAATTTGGATTTTTGATACTCAAAATAAATGTAGTTGTAATCTGGGTAATATGGTCCAAATAGTTTGGATAGGAGACCGATAAAAAGTTTGGACTCCTTAATGTAAATTTTACTTCACCATGCAATTTTTTACTCAAAACATAATTTTTAGTAACGCTTTCATTTTAACTATTTTATTTAATAGCAGTTGAAAGAATTTAAATTGTAAGATCTACAGTGCAAAATCTACATTATTTTGAAGAATAAAATTTTATAAGGCAAAATTCAAAATTTGAGCGAAATCGGTCGAATAGTTTGTGAGAAATCGAATGAATCATTTTTAAAATGTCAAAAATTATTTATCTTGACAATCAATTCAGCGTGTTGAAAGGATATATCCGTTACCTTTGCTTTTGACCATGAATCAAATTTGAAATCAACGAAATAAGCCAAAATTTCCTTCCGTTTAATAAGACAAGTTTACAAAATCCAGAAATGATGGAGAGCTTATTTACCGTTTCTATATGAGTGCATAATGCTGAATCAATTTTAATATTGAGAAAAATCGCACTTTGTAAAAAATAATTTTACAATAAGTTCAAAGTTCTAAATAATCAGTTCAAAACCACAAAAATCAAAAGTATTCGAAATTTTCATTATAATTCTTATCTAAATATCGACAGGATCTATTTTTCAATGGAAAAAACTTTATTAGTTTCCAAAATTTAAGTGAAAAAAGTCGACAAATTCGATGTAATGAATTTTGACATTTTATCTAACACCATAATTCAGCATATAATGCTATTCATTATTATTTATTGCCTAAATTTATTCCCAGAGATTGTAAATATCTTTTTCGGGAAAACATTAGTATTTGTTCTGACAATGTTATAAAGAAATATACCATTATTGGAAAATTCTAACAAAATCAAAACTAAATCTTTAAATTTCAATGTAACAAAAACGTATTTGCTCATAATAGCTACCAGGACCCTTAATATTAATTCTCAAAGCCTACTTAACCCCCCCGAAAGCTAAATAAAAAGTTGATAAACAATCCTTGCTGTCATCATCATGTTGATAAACAATCTTTAGAGGGCAAGAATGATTTAGAAAAGATATATCACTTTTTATTGAGGCTACCCAGGTTCTAATATGCTTGATTGATATGTAAACTGACTTTTTCTTGTTTTAACCATAGGAGGATGACGACTTAGTATTCTTGTTCGTAATCAAAACGTGGGAAGTTATCGTAGTTTTTTCTCTTCACGTCCGCTAATATTGCTCAAAAACGAGTTTTTCTACCAATGGTTGATCCCTAGGTATTCTCTTTCTATCTCAGGCATTGAATTTGTTAGAACAAATATAATTTCAAACCTGTGTTTTAAACTCAACACAGGAGACCAAAAAACTTTGAAATCAATCATTGCAACTCACTTGCCTACTTGGACATTTGTGTCAAAGAAACCTTAATTTGCGTTACACTTTTGGTTTCCTGTTTGTCTGTTGTCTTCGCATAAGGTTCAAAACTGCTGAGCAATGTTGCTTGATTAGTAAAAATTGCATATGTTTTATATGGATAGGCTTCGACGACAGTAATTTTCTTCCTTTACTCAATTTAATTTTACCAGTGAAAATGAAATATAAAAATGAATGTATTGAATAACAAAGTTTAATACCGCTATTTAAGATTGTTATTATTATTTTGAGAATAAGTTCATTACATTGTACCACTGAAATATTATGGTTGCTCGAAGAATGTTTTTGATTAAAAAAAACATTTTTAGAAAATCAAGCAATACACATAAACAATTGAGTTGGGTACAATGAGTTATTAGTTGTTTATTTAAAAAAAAATAGGAATAGGGAAATTTCCAAAATATATTTTGTGCTCTTAGTGCTATGATTATAGTGTTCAGAATCTTTTAAAAGGTCTGAAAGAATTTTTATTATTTTTCGTGAAATAGCGTAATGAATTACTCTGGAAAATTTCTTGTTGCATGAAATTATTCAACAGATATTACTTTCCTATCGATGATTTCAAATCTGCAATCGGTTTCTCACTGTATGCTACAATTTTTTTTCCAACTGGCGTTTTTAGACTATTCTTTGTCGAAATGTACAAGTTTAAAAACGTTATATAAAACATTGGTTCGCATAAATGTTGCGACATATTTCTAGGAGAGTTAGGGCACATCATTAGAATTAAAATTGCTCAGCAACCCATGGCCCGGAAATGAAATCACGCGCCGTTTGGGGAAGTTTCATATTATATGAACTGCTTGTTTGTGTGCTCTTGAACGGGTAATAATAGAAAAGTGTTTCAAGACGCCTACGACATTGCCGACCAATGCAATTTTAATCCTGCTGATATAACCCTGACTTCCCTATGGATTTGCTGCGACATTTATGCGGTTCCCAGTTATGTATAACGTTTTAAACTTGCACGTTTCGACAAAAATAAACGAAAAATGTCATTTAAAAAAATCTGTTGCTTTAAGAGCAGAACCAATTTCCGAGAAACCTCACACCCAAATTAGGCAAGATTTTCCCTGTGTAAATCTTCACAAGACATGAGTGAGTAACGACACACCGTGTGAGAATATGTCACGTTTATCTAAAACTACCTCAAAACCTATCAAATTTTAAGTAATAATGATTCTTATAATCAAATTGAGATCGAAAATAATTTCAATAGCGAACCATTATTATAAATAAATAGAAAGGTTCATCATTAATCAATCCTCTATTTTAAAGGCTAAAAGTTTAAGAATAATGGCGATTTCATTAGGTTTTTCTTTTTAGTAACACGAAGTACTTATTGTTTTTCAGCTCAAATATTTCGAACGCGTCTCTCAAAGAAAGAGTTTATCTTAAAAGTGCTAAAAAATAGCCTCTCCCCTATCCATAAAACTAAAGTTTTCACATCAGCTGTATTATAAATAGAGAACTGTGTGGTTCCCAGAGGAGAGCTTATACTCCTCTCTTAGGGAAGGGTAACAGAAATAAATACGAAACGACTGTTTGGCGGGAGATTTTTTTCTTCTTTATTCCTTTAAACTAGTTGTAAAAAAATAATGAAAATACGCGTAGAATCTACGCCGGAAGTAATAGCTAATTTTTGTTTTCCCTTGTTACTTAAATATTTAAAGTTAAGCAGTGACGTTCGCCATTTGTATCCAAACGGAGCTATTAAAAGTTTGTGTGTTCGTAAATTCCAGAAACATAAAACACGTTAATGGTTAAGTTAAAAGAGCATGTAGTTTTTATCGAATAAAAAAGATTCTTTTAGTTTACCATGAGAAGTTAGTGCAGGTTTTAAATATTTTAGAAGTGATTAAATTAAAATTGAAATAAAGCTTTTATGCATGGAGAAAAAAGTATAGTCAAATCTACCAGAATACGGTAAAATTTACAGTGTTTCGGGTTCTACGAGAAGACTAAAACACTCTGTAATATTTTACGAAGCACTTTGGTGCTAATTTTGGTAAACTTAACAATAAAATATGGTTTTATAATATGTGATAAAATTTGGTAAATGTGGTAATTTCATTATGATAACTTAGAGCATAGTATAAAAACCATTTATTTGTCTAAATTTATTTTTAAGTTTTGTGTTTTTTACTTATTGTATAGTATAATAAAAGCTTTAATTTTGAAAACCAGAATTTCCCATCAACCGCTACCATATGGACGGAAAAATTACGAAATAAATGGTTCAAATACCATATATTTTAGTTTTTGATACCTGAATTATTGTTTCTTTTACCAGAAATGTCTTTACCAATCGATGCTGCAATTTTACCAGATTTTTCGCTTCCGTGTCAAGTTTTTACTCTGTTAAATTTTAAAATATGTTTTGAAAAATTCACGATATATTTAATAAACAAGGCTTTTTTTAAAATTCAGAACTATGTTTTATTTTATAAATGCGAATTTTTATGAACTTTTGATTTATTTTAATTTGTTGTTAAAAATTTGAAATTATTGTTATTTTTTTATTTTGCATTAAAAAGTGTTTTCTTTTTATCAATTGCGCTGTTTATGCAATATGTATTAAATATTTGTTTTTATTTCTATCGAAAGATAAAGTTTTATACATTAATTCTGAGAAAAAATGTATGGTAAAAACTACCAGAATATGATAAGATTTACTATGTTACTGGCTCTATGGGAACATCAAAAAGCTCGGTAGTTTTTACCGAAGCGCTTTGATAATTATTTGGGCAAAATTAAACATGAAATATAATGTTACAATGTGTGATAAATTAGCAAACGTAGTAATTTTTGCGTGATACCTTAGAGCATGGCAAAAAACCTATTTATTTGGTTAAATTTACTTTTCAGCTTTGCATTTTTTACAATATGTTTGGTAATAAGAACTATTATTTTGAAATCCAGAATTGTCGGTAAACCGTTACAGTATGAATGGTTAAAATACTGTATGATTTAGTTTTATTACCAGAATTATGACCTTTTTTTTTACCAGAAATGTCAATACCATGCAGTACGGTAATTTCACCAGAATTGTTTTACCGTGTAATTTTAGGTGTAGTTAAATTAAGTGCGTTAAATTATTGCATTGCTCCTGTCCCATAGTTTCTCAAACGGCTTTATCTGGACTTAGGACTGATCGCATAAACAAGTTTAACCATCCACGAAATTGAAGACATTATGCCACTTATCACTGCTCAGCCTTTAGTTTTCCCTCTCACATCAATGATTGTATTGCCGTCCCTGTGGGGGCAACTATTGAATAAGTAATTTATGCGACTTGCTGATGCGGCTTGATCTATTGAAATATGAATCAGCAACAACACCAATGTTTTTTTCCTCCTTCATATACTTGCTTATAGCTCAAGAATCTAATTTCTGAAGTTAGGTTTTTAATTTTAAAGAATCGAAATGAACTGACAATTTGACATGTTTGTTTACAAACAAAAAATGACATATATCCTTTTCAAAAGAAAAGGCCATTTGATTAGTAGGACCGTGCATAAAACGAGTTGGAATTTTCGATAATTCGCCACAAAAGAAATATAGTTGGCAAAATATTCATATATTTTTAAGAACTTTTAAATTATGTTCAATTGAACTTTAAGTTTTGCGTATTAAAGCACTGTTAATCAAAATAAAACCCTAGTTGTCCTTTTACCACCCGAGCAACAGTAAATGGCTTTGGCTCACGTTTTACAAAGAAAGAACATGATCTTTTGAAGACTTTTCAAATATTTTGATTTTCTAACTGTGAACTATATTTGGAGCCACCAGAAGGATGCATGAACAAACAAGATATCATTTTAAGCAAACACCCATCAATTCAAATCCTTTCTATTTTAAGCTTCAAAAAGTACCTCAAAATCACATTGATCAAAACTCATGACGTCTAAGACCTTCGTGTCTCCTTTTACATGGACATTCTTACACATTTCGATAGCGTGTGTCAAAAATTATAAATGATGTTAATGATTTTTGTGCTTATTCCTCATGTGAGAAAAATAATTCTTACTAAAAAAATTAAAAAAATTTTGAATGTCTAGAAAAACAGTTTTTAAAAGTTTTCTTAAGATGTGCACTAGATATATAATAAACTACGTGGAACATATACGTTAAGATGTAGGATAGGATATATGAAGGCTTGTATAGGATAGGATAGGTAAGTATGATATGCAGGCTTACGTACAAAACAAGAGCGTATGGAAGTGTAGAATGGATAGAAATTACTAAGAACATATACAATGGTTATACGAGAACTATATAGGACAAAGACAGCGATCTTTTGAAAATATTTATAATATTTTGGCGTTTAAACCCTAGAACTATATTTGGAAGCGTCAAAATGATACATGACCTAACAAATATCATCAAATTTAAATAATTTTCTATTTTAAACTCTAAATATTCTTTCAAAGCTCAAAAATTATAGCACTTAAGTCATTCATGTTTCCATTTAGAGATATTCTTGTTCCCTTGGAAAGTAAAATATATATTATGTTATCAACTTCTGTTCTTGTACTTTAAGGACGTAAAATATTTTTTAAAAAAAATCCTGCATAACCAGAAGAAGAGATCTAAATAACTTGTAACGCCCAAGACTTTTATGTTTCCATTTACATAGTTTTTTCTCCCTGCGACAGCATGTGACAAACTTTATAAATAATGTTCCTGACTTTTATTTTTGCACTTTAAGTGGGTAAAATATCTCTTATTAAGAAGAATTCTGCTTACCCAGAACATCTCAATATCTCATAGTGCCTAAGACTTCCGTGTTTCCACCTGCAATGACATTCTTATTCCCTTCGACAGCATACGATAAAATTTATAAATGATGTTACTGACTTTTATTTTTGCACTTTAAGTGGGTAAAATATCTCTTATTAAAAAGAATTCTGCATACCCAGAACATCTCATTAGCTCACTGCGCCCAAGACTTTCATGTTTCCATTTGCAATGACATTCTTGTTCCCTTCGACAGAATATGATAAAATTTATAAATGATGTTACTGACTTTTATTTTTGCACTTTAAGTGGGTAAAATACATCTTATTAAAAAGAATTTTGCATACCCAGAACATCTCAATAACTCACAGCGCCCAAGACGTTCATGTTTCCATTTGCAATGACATTCTTGTTCCCTTCGACAGCATATGGCAAATTTTATAAATGATGTTACTGACTTTTATTTTTGCACTTTAAGTGGGTAAAATATCTCTTATTAAAAAGAATTCTGCATACCCAGAACATCTCAATAACTCACAGCGCTCAAGATTTTCATGTTTCCATTTGCAATGACATTCTTGTTCCCTTCGACATCATATGATGAAATTTATAAATGATGTTACTGACTTTTATTTTTGCACTTTAAGTGGGTAAAATATCTCTTATTAAAAAGAATTCTGCATACCCAGAACATCTTAATAGCTCACAGCGCCCAAGACTTTCATGTTTCCATTTGCAATGACATTCTTGTTCCCTTCGACAGAATATGATAAAATTTATAAATGATGTTACTGACTTTTATTTTTTCATTTTAAGTGGGTAGAATAGCTCCCATTAAAGAAATTTTTTGCATACCAAGAATATCTTAATATGAT
This sequence comes from Parasteatoda tepidariorum, assembly GCF_982258835.1. NCBI lineage: Eukaryota > Metazoa > Arthropoda > Arachnida > Araneae > Theridiidae > Parasteatoda > Parasteatoda tepidariorum. The sequence continues at coordinate 72,622,316 of NC_141757.1, forward strand.
AATATTAAGATGTTAGACTATTAAGCCACAAATTGAAAGCATATGATAATCATCATGGCACCCAAGACCTTCATGTTTCCATAAACATTCCTATCCATTTTGACAGCAGGTGACAAAAATTATAAATGATGTTGCCGACTTTTGCGATTGTACTTTAAGTGGGGGAAATATATTCTTATTAAAAAATTCATGAATAACCTAAAAGAATAGTTCTTAAAAAACAGCATGGTGGCGTAAAAAAAAAACAAATTTAAAATATTCATTGAATATAAATGCAAGTTGGAACTTTTCCCAGAAGTAGTAAGGGACTTTTTGACTCAAACAGCCATAAAAAACAACAACAACAACCAACAATAAAATACACAAAAGCACTATAATTTCTCATTTCTTTCTATCTTTTTTTAAAATTATCTTCTGCAGCAGGTAACGTCTCCAACAGAGCAAATCTGAAAGATGAATGATGATGATAAGGAGAGGGAAGGAAGGAGGTAGGGAAGTTTCGGTGTCAACAAACCTGGGGATAAACCTCGTGCTCCCGAGTTCTTGTCAAGCTCCAGGAGTTTCTTGACGCAAATTTCTGTGGAAGAAAAAAAAAATCTCGCAGGGCGTGCATCTTCAGAATTCCTCTTTTCTTGCTTCATTCCATTGCATAACGAATGCATAATAGAAAAAGCAAGTTTTTTTTTAGGGAAAAAGGGAAAATCGTTCTTCTATCTAGATTTAGGTAATGCTGTATGGAACTGGCGGCAATGGGTATTTGCGAGAGGAAGATGAGATTTTATAGCTGATCGTTAAGTTTGTGTTTTTCTCTTTTCTAGGGAATCTAATCTAACCTCATGTCTTATTTACGCAGATGGTTGAATGCTGGAGGGGGATTTTTCGTTATACATATAATGCATTTCTTATGTTTTTAAACCTCAAATTGTAAAATGCAATTGATAGAATACTAAGCCATTGTTGTTTAAATGAGATCAATGGGGATAGCTTTCGAAAAAATAATTTTTTTTGAAGCTTTTAGGATTTATTTCAATTCTAAATTAATATGTTTGGAATCTTTCTGAAAGTATCATCTAGAAATCTTTGAAATAATAATTTAGATATGTAGCAATGCACTATTTTTTTTAACAGATGTTTAAAAGTTATTATGTTTTGAATATTTAAACTTGAAGTTAAGTTGAAGCATTAAAAAAATTTATCACTCGGGATGTAAGATATATTGAAAAAAAAAGTCAAACTTCAGAGAAAATCGCAAATTAAGAAATTATCAAACTAAAGTGGTAGGAGGTAAAAGTTGTGAACTTTTTCAAAATATTTCATGCATTTAAGGAATGAGATGTTTTCGTTGAAATTAATATCGTAGAACTTAACCAAAAACCAAATGAAATTTCAAAAATAGGCATGTCAGCAAAAACAATACTTCTTTAGGGGACGCACTGCCCTGCTAACAGGCTGGAGCCTTTCTGTAATCAGTGGTTCAATCAAAAACTGACTGTGCCCCCGAGGCCTCAAAATGGAAGACGAAAAGACAGGATTTTTGTTCCTGATGAATATAGATAGCAGCACTATTTTTTTTCCTTATGATTCGGGAGTTTGGCTTGATTTTTTTATCTTGAAAATTTCCTAGAAAAAATATTGGAAAACAAAGAATCTTAACGCGGTACACTATAGCATCCCTCGATTAGTATAAATTAATCCCGTACTGGTAACAAAAAGTAAATTACTTTGTTCAATGACTTTCTAAGCATAATAAAAGATTATTTTAATTTGAACTTCATTAAACGTATTCTATTATCATATTTACTTACTTTTAAAACACGTGTTTTTACTAATAAATAATCTAAAGTGAGTAATTTTATAAAAGCAACACACATTGTTAGAATTTTCATTCTAAAGTTATGGTAAAATAACTGGCAGTAGTCTGTCCATCCAATTAACCGCAAAATTTTACGGAGAAGAACATTTTTTACCCTTACGGTTTTGAAACCGTTTGCAATTAGTACGGTTATAAAACCATGAATACAAAATTATACAGTTTTTAACAACTTACAAATAGCAGGGTTTGAAAACAGTAAAAAAGAAACTTATTTGGAAATTGGAGCGAAGCTAAGCTTATCTTTATGTAATGGGTATTAGAGAGTGCAGGACACAAATCGGAGAATGCAGGACAGTGGAAACTCTTCATGCGTTGAAGGGGAAATATTGTATTGTCAACGTTGGGTCTCGAACCCCCGTCATGGCGGTCCTGAGACTGACAGGCTTTCTCATCTTTAATATGTACCCAGCTGCAAAGAACTAGGTGGTTTCATTAGGTGGGCTTAATTGGTACGATAAAATTCAGGTTGTTTAACCGTATTAGGTGAAAGCAATTAATGACGGTTTTTGTCACAGTTAGCAGTTTCAATTCTATTTTATTTACGGACTGTTTTATCTAAATATAATAAAATATAACAATGAAATAAATTGTTATTTAACCATTTGTTCCGGGAAATTTCTAACACTGCAGAAAAGCCATATCGTACTCGTAAATTCATTACTGTGTTATAATTATGCAAATATGCAAACATTTTTACTATATTATAAAAAAAGTTTTACACTTATTACTGAATATCTTTTGTTAAGTGAATCTCAGTAATTAATAGATTAATTCATCAAGACACACAACCAAAGGACAAGAAAAAAATGCGATAATATTAAGGAAAAAACTGTTCAGAGAATGACCATAAAAATTACAACAAATTACTTTTTTAGTGCAGCGCAATAAATAAAAGTATTGATTCATATTTTACTATTTTTAATAAAAAGTTATTAAATATTATATTCAATACAAAGTATTTTGTTTATTATAAAAAATTACGTAAGTAAGCGATAAAAAGTGTCAATTGACAAGACAATGATTGAACAAGCTGTCGTAGCCTTTGTAAGGTTTAAAGGCGACTGCAGATAAAGTTACATTTACAATGAAAAACCAGTTTCTGATAAAAGTTTTAACACATAGAAATAATAAATCTCTTTTAAGGATCCGTAGTAACTTTTTTGAACAAAAAAGATGTATTGAGAATTGGGATAAGCTTAGTAACACTGTGTTTTCTGATGTTTTAAAGCAAGATTTTAATTTATAACAAAAAAAAAAGATATTTCGTCTGTTAAAGAAGATAAGCATTGCCAAAGAAAGTAGTAAAATTGTTTAATTGATTCAATGTGCAGTTTAATGCCAAATTAAGTATTCAGGGTAACCCGGAAAAATAACCCAAGGTTCAGATAATATCAAATTTAGCCACAAACTGAGTTTGACAGAAAAGCATAATTTAATCACTAATTAACCTTTACGCGCCGTGATGGCTCCGGGGAGAGAGCGTTCGCCTTCCAATGAGGCGAACCAGGTTCGAATCCCAATCGATACGAATTCCGCATCTGGCTTGCACCTGCCACAGTGCTAATGTCAAATATCCTCAGTGGTAGACGGATCATGGGTTAGAGTCTCCTTGCCGTCAGGCTAACTGTGAGAGGTTCTCGTGGTCTTTCTCTCCATGTAGAGCAAATGCGGGTTAGCTTCATCAAAAAGTTCTCCACGAGGGCAAATTTCTCCCAATACTCGAACCAGGAGTTCCCTTGTCTCCTGGATTGGGTTCAAAATTACAAGGCTACGGAGTTGAACATTAGTAGCCGTAAACCCATAAAAAATTGGGCCGGCTTTTCAACGACGGTTATAAAATTAAAAAAAAAAATAATTATCCTTTACTAAAGATTTATTAAAAATTATTTCGCTATTTCGGCTAATATAAGTGAAGGAAAAAACAAAAATAACCATTTTTTCAGATCATAAATCATGAGTAAAATGGTAAGTTACGGAGTAACATTTTTGTTTAGTTAATTAGAGTTAAAGTTAATTTACTCAAATTAACTAAAAAATATGACTTAAAACGCTCATCTCTCCAGCTCTTCAATCGTGCAACTGTTCGAAGAAAATAAATAAAAATCATAAGCTGTGCATAATCATCTCAAGAAAAGCCAACAACACCTAGAAAGTCAAGAAACTTCAACCTGTTTCCTAAGCATATAAACTTGCATGCTGTCACTCTTTAAACTGTAGTTAGGTGATTCCTCCAACTACTCATTTTGTCGTGAGCATCTAATTCAGAGAAAGAAAAAGCGCCATTCAAACATCTTTAACAGTCAAATGGCTTCCATCAACAACGCGTGACCAAAATACACTCGACACAGTTGAGCGGACATTTAACCTTTTTTTTCTTCTTCTTTACACTTTTCTCCGCTGGGTCACCACGTTCCGCTTTGGAACACTTTTCCTTTCCGGAATATGTGCGAATTTTCTTTCTCTCTTTTTCCATCCTCCCCCCTAAGCATTCTTCGAATTTTATGCATTGTCTTAGAATTTCAGAATTCCAAGCCCTACCGGAAAGGAAGAAAATGCCCGAGGATTGAGATGAAGTTCATTGAAGACGATAGGAAGATATTATCCCGCAGAAGAGAATTACCCTTAGGCGGAGTTGCGGATTTTTATTCCCTGAGATTTCTTTTATTCTGCGGGGGGATCTATGAAAACAACAGAAAATTAAACGTTTTCGCTGAGGATAATGATATCAGAGAAAATTTTTTACGACCTATTAAATCCGATTTTGTAACAAATAACGATGATAAACAAGATGGGTATGATTATTAGTACTTGATCTTCAAACAACAGCATCGGAATTTTGGGGAAAATAAACTCGTATTATTGATTTTTTTTCATGATGATAAGAGCTTCACGTAAAAATAATAATTTTGAGTTATGTTAGTTTTGCATGTTTTTAAAATTAATTTACTGGAAAACTGCCTTCAGTTAATGAAGTTGTTGTTGTTTGTTTGTTTTGCATGAAGATAAAGTATGGTTGAACTCTTTTATCACTCATGCAGCGTAAGAAATTAATATTGTCAAAACTATTTTTGTAAATATGTATGGATGATTGAAATATCTTAACACTAAATATGAAAACATAAAAATAATTTTATTCATACCAATAAAGAAATCTGGTGTAAATTTATAATTTTTAATAGTTCCTAAGTCATGGAATTGATTTAAAAATTTAACATAATAATAATTATAACTTCGAACTAAGTCAATTCTCAACAATTTTAAAATAAATTTACTATAAAAATGTCTTCAGTTAATGAAGATAAAAAATAAGTTTGCTAAACGTAAAAAGTCATTATAAATTTATTTTTCTCAATATCTAGGTCATCAATGAGGCAATTTTTAAAATATCTGACGTTGTTTCCACGCTTTCGAAACAAGGAAAAAAAAAAGATTTTATGAATTTTTATTATAAAGATCGTTCTCATATTACAACAAGTCTCTACAAAATTTGTAAAAAATGTTTTAATTAAGACTGTTGACGGAATTAAAGAGTTACTTCACCGTTAAAAGTAAGAATAAATGTTAAAATAAGCATAAGTGCCAAAAATAAGACCAAGTATGAAAGTTAACTTGGATGTTTCACAATCACGCCTTTATTAAATTTCTTATATCAATATTTGATCGATTTTTTTTATAGGAAATTAGTCACAATTTTGATTCGAAATAAATTTTCCATGGTAATAATACAGATATATATTCTGTTTATAGCGGTAAGAAAGTGATTGAAACTTGCATTGTCATTGGGCACAGAATCCTAGACGAAAAATACGAGCACTCCAGTTAATTGGAAAGTTACCTACATTTTGATAAACGATAAATAGCCTTTGATTGCAATACTGCAATACATTCTGCTTAGAGTGGTCAGGAAGCGTTTGAAACTTGTATTCTCATCTAATACAGAACTCCAGTTAAAACCTAAGTCATCTAGCTACTCTTTAAATTGGTCTGAAATTCGATTGGCGATAAATTCCATGTAGTATGTTGTAACGAAACATTTTAGTAGTAGCTGTCAGGAAACAATAGAATGATTACCATCAGATGCGGAGCTTCACTGAGCTATTTGAGTTCTCGAGTTAGTAGTGAAGTGGTCGAAATTTCGATTACAAGATTCCATCTTTACAGACAGAAATGAGTCATTGAGTTTAGGATTCTATTAAACATTTCCACTTATTGCAATTTCTGTAATTACACATTTCATGTCCAGAATACTCTAAAATTGGAGTAATCTCATTATTTTTTCAAATACATACATTTCAAATATTTTGAGTACGAAAACAAATTAATCTGGTTATTTGTGCACGATTTGCAGATAGCAATAAGAAAAATCTCTGATGATTTACTGAACAAAAATATGGACATAGATTGGATTTCCATACAGTTTTGGAAATTTTAAAACGCGACTTCTTTTCTGAATTTAAAGACAGTTTGAATAATAATAATAAAAGAACTTCAAACTTTAAAATTGTAATAATTTTCCTTATTTATTGAAAAATACTGAAATATTCCGCCCAATAATTACTTTTTTTCTCATTTCAATCTTCGTTTAGCCATTAAAAAAAATTCATAAATAATTTGTTACTAATATATTTTTATTTAACTTGACCCGTTCTTTTGAAAAATGAAATTCCATTTGCTGCATTTTTAAGGAATAATTAGTACGAAATTTTTTTACAGAGTAAATGTGTATGTGAACAGTAAAAATTCCTGATCAAATAACAGTAAAAAATACTGGCACTCTTAGTGCAGCATCCGTAAAATCCATTTTTACTTTAAAATTTTATGCTGAATTTTTACGGTAACATTTATTTAATTACCATGATTCAGTGATTTTATAGCATACAATGCTGTAAAAATCACGGTACATTAGATTTTTGTATTGAAGAATTTTTATGGTAAAATTAGATTTCATGGTAAAACCGGCAGTGTGGGGACCAGTACTTTTTACCGGAATTTTTTATAATAGCTTCAAACTATACAAGAAAGTTTGATCAGGAAGAAAAAGACGCTTGCTTTGCGAAAACGTTTAAAAATATGTTCTTAATACATTCTCTTTCAAATTCCTAAATCTTATCAATCAATAGCTTGTTTATAGGATTTAGCAAACTTTCGACAGGTTTTAAATTTTTTTTGAAGAACGGGTTCACAATTTGTACAGATTATTGATGATTGATGCAACTCTTCACACTCTTGATATGATTTATCAACACAAATTAAAATAACATGTAGTATTCATTTTTTTTTATTGGGAATTCATTGCCCAATACAGATTAACCTTTCACTGAGAAGATAAAGGTATTTATCTTTTCTCAATATGCATTTCCATTTTTTATATTTTTTTAAGTGTTCAAATTTTATTGTATAACTAAAATTAATATTTTTAATAAATTTTTCTAATATTTTTAAAAAGTTTTTCGAAAGGCATATTTTTCAATGATATTATGAAAGATAAGTTTCATTCAGGTTAATTTAGCTACTTATTTTTCACTTGAAATCACTTATTTTTCACACTCACTTATTTTTAGCGATTTTTTTCCCCTAACGGTGGGCATTGAACTAGGAAGATGCCGGAAGTGTTAGTCATTTAACGTTACCCAGTGTGCACCTGTGACCTAAGTCATGGAGGCAAGCAACATTACCCACGCCACACTGCCGCAGACACCCGTTTTATAGGGTGGGCTACATTCACACGTCACACAATAGAGAACAGCACACAGAGAGAAACATCCATGCCCTGAGCGGGATTCGAACCTGCAACCACTGACTTCGCAGACAGGCACGCTAACCACTCGATCATCTTAGCGATTTATGGAAGCAGTTGTCTGACTTTATACCTCTTGGATTAACAGTTAAATTTAGTTAATTAATTGACATCAGCGAACAATAAAAGATGGTCGTTGTCAACAAATGTAAAAAGCTAAATTTTCGCGAAGCGTTCTTTATAAATTTTAAAATAGAATTTAGAGTTTTAAGCCTAAGGAAATAAAAACCTTCTGCTTCAAAATATTATTTGTGGAGCAAAAGTCCTATTTTCATGCTATGAAACTCATATCGAATTATTGCAATACACCTCTTTATTTAAGCCTAAAACTCACATTTCTGAAAACCGATTTCTCAAACTAACTTTTTAAGAAATTAAATTTAAAAGTCTGTAAAAGTAATTAAATTCTTTATATGATGTTTGTATAATTAGAAATTTCCGAGCATGTTAAACATTGATATAATTCAAATTTGCTACAACACAGATACGATTAAGTTAAACCACATTATTGAGTCAAATAACCCTTAATTTGATTACACGTTTCTATAGGTTATAATTTAACATTCTATTAGGCGCTGCTACAAATGTACACTTTACTATTGTTCAAGCTATTGATTTTATGGTTTAACCAGGAACTGATTTTTCTGATAATCAAAGCTTTTATAGGAGCGTTTTAATAATGAATAAATAATATAGTTTTTAGCTCACAATCATAGTTTCATTTTTAATTTCAAAAACTTAAATCTTGACGAACAATGATATTTTAAGTAGTTTTTATAACAGGAAACTGAGTTTCTTTCCATATAAGGAGAATTTCTTGGAAATTTACCAGCAAAACTGATGTAATTTGTCCTTTTTTTATATTGAAAATAATTAACATGTTTTTTTTCGTGTTGAGTAATTTGATCAAGTTAGACTTGTTTTTCGAAATTTTAAAATTTTCGCGACTGAACTTCTTTTACCAATTTTAAAGGTGTTGTAGTATAGCAATAAGATTTTTTTAGCTTATTATCTTAGTGCAGATTTTTTTTGACCATTAGAACAATACCTTAAAAACTTTATGGGATATTGTGCTTATCTTATGTATATTCTTGAAATAATTAATTACTTATCTCAAAAGTTGGGATTAATATTATTATTTTGTATTAAAACTACAAAGAAAACTTCTATTAAGTTAAAACTTTAAATGTTTAAACTTTTATGGTAATAATATAAGAACGCAAAAAAAAAAAATTCTATGAAGTTATTTTTGAGAGTGTATGTTGATAAAATATGAATTTACACAAACAAGTCATGCCAGAAACTTTCTTGATATCGAAACATTAAAAATATGCCTTTCGAAATAAAAAAAATGCGACCTTTATGTTACCAGTCAAAAATTATTAAAATTATTTTACAAGTTTTTCAACACAGTTGTTAATTTTTTGATCGTTTGTTCAATATATTCTCCTTTCATAAAATTTATAACAGAATAATGATGTATTATAATCAGTTACATAAACAACTGTACGAAAAATGACGCAAATGCATGTATAGAATCTTAATCTTTTGTAGAATTCTACTTCATTGAAGTTCTTTAAAAAGTAACGAAACTAATAGAGTATCTTTAAAATAAAATGCACATTTTTAAAAATACCGTTTACAAGATGACTGAAACTAATTTTCTTTTACCAAGCCTAAAACGAGAAACATCACTTTAGTAATAAACTTTTGCCCCCACCCAAAATTTTCCACACTTCTTTTAAAAATGATTCTTTGTACTCTTCATTTCAAATCTGGCAAAAAAAGTATTTTATTCTTTTTAGTATGTTTTAAAATAGTAGTTTTTAATTTTTTTTTAAAGTTTTGTATATGTTTGCATGGTTGTCACAAAGTAGTCAGAATCTTAACTAGTGCTGCAAGGTGCTTTCACCGATTCGGAAACAAATGTAGTTTAAATTCGTCTTAAATCCAGAGCTAAAGTTGAAATTTGAGCATTCCATCTACTCGGAAAAGAAATCAAAATTTAGGTTTAAGATGAAGTCAATTTGACCATAAATTCTTCTTGAAGCGGGTCGCGAAATATTTGAAATTCGTAATGCAAGTACACGGGAGTACACAGAGTTCCAGTTTTGGGTACACTTTAATTACACAAAAAATAGTAAAATTTTGGATTGATTATATATTTTATTTTGCGACAAAATGAATATAAATTCAGCTAGAGGCGGTCAGGAAGATATAAAAACTTATTTCATCATCTAGCATGGTGCTTCAGTAGAGATCTGAGTGCTCTAGCTAATTGGGAGGTGATTGGAACTGTGATTGAAAGCTACACTAAACAAACAAAAGTGTAGCAAAGAATTTATTCCAAATGAACATAGCATAACAACTTGAAGTATTAAGAGTCAAGGTTCGGTCTTACAGAATTTGCTTAAAATATATAAGTAAATTTTTTGAAATATTTTTTCTCCTTATAATTAAATCCTCAAAACTATCTGTAAAAGCAGCGCATATTGGCAGAATTTATCGTATGAAGCATGCTTTAAAAAAACAAAATTCTTTCAGGAAAGAGTTGGAAGAATGTTGTCTATAACAAGATTGATGGCGAGATTAGAAAAAATAAAAAGGAGCACTGATGACAGATATAGAATATTTTCTGATAAGAATGACAAGATAACAAGATTGCTGTTTATTATTATTATTTTTTTTATTGAAGTACATAACATCTATTTCGAATAAAATATGCTCAGCTTTATTTTATTTGAAAAAACATGATTTAATATTTAAATGAATTTTACTCTTAAGTAACTTAGTGATTTCAAAACAAGCAGCAAAGATATAGTCAGCTGATAGCATATAAACCAGTTCCATCAAAAGTACTTTTTTGCTGAATTTAATTGGAAATTGAAATATTTAATAGGGATATTATAATAGGAATTATATTAATTGTAATAGGGAACGAAAACAATCATTAACAAAAGCACAAACCAAATTTTTATCCCCCAAAGTACTAAAAACGATATTAAAAGAGTTTAGAGTAAAATTATCCCTTTATAAAGCCATTTTTTGAGTCACAGTGGCTCAGGAATATAGAGCTCGATTTCCAATCAGGTGAACCAAGTTCGAATGCCTGTGATGGCTGGTTAATAGGAATTCTTCTACCGGCTCGCACCGACCGCAGTGCTGACGTAAAATATCCCCAGAGGTAGATGGATCAAGGAATCTCCCTGCCGTCGGGCTAACTATGGTTGGTTTTCTTGGTTTCCCTCTCCATGTATGCAACTATGAATTAGCTCTATCAAAAAGTTGCACGCGAAGGCTAGTTTTTTCCAATGCATGATCCAGGAGTTCCCTTGTCTTCTGGATTGGGTTCAATGCTGCAAGGCAACGGAGTTGAACATTGGGAGTCATAAACTAAGAATTGGGTTGGCTGCTCAACGTCGGTAATTATATAAAATAAAAAATTATGTTAAAATATTTTAGTCATTGAAATTGATTTATAAAAATGAATTCATTCAGCTAATTGCCTAAATTTAATCTGACTTTTAAGACTTTTTTTTTTTTGGTGCGAAAGTGGGTGGGATTTTTCAAAACTTTACCTGCTGTAAAGAAATTGCTCATAAATTTAAGTTCTTGTGCTTAGGAAATTTTTATAAATTGTGTGTGTTATAAGCACAAATAAATTCCATGAAAAATTATCAAATCATAGAATGATAATAATGCACAAGAGGAAATAATTATTCTCTCTTTTTGTCCCACGCACAACTTTACTATTAGCCACATTCATGTAAACAAAACTCTCTTTATTGGTATTCCCAATAGATTTTCTAAAGCCATTCATAGATTCAAACTAGAAGCAAAAATAATAGGTAAGACAACAGCTTCCTAGTGACATTTAGAAATTAATGAATTTGGTACGAAGTATAATTTCCTCGACCTTAATATGTGTTGTAAGTGTTTTAAGAGTGGAATTTAAAGGGATTTTTAAAGTGTCTCTTTAGGCAAACTGCTCGATTTTGACAACTAACGATCTCACTTTTAAACTTACAGCACATATAAATCGAAATGGATAAATGCGCAATATATATATATATATATATATATATATATATATATATATATATATATATATATATATATATATATATATATATATATATATATATGTGTGTAATTTGCATGCAGTAAATTTTTTAAAAATTTATAATTATAAAATATATAGTAAAATATCTTTATAATTATAGATTACAACTATAAAATATATTTAATTTATTAAGCATTCTCTCATTTATTAAAATTGCACTGCTCATCAAAGTTTTCATTAATAACTTTAAAAATAATTAGGCATTAATAAATTTGTAATTTTATAATTAAAAGGGAATAATTCCAACTTATTAAGTTCATTGACAACTAAGTTCTTTAAAGTATGGGGGAATTATTCAATTGTAAGATTTCAAACAATTGTTTTTGAAAATTTTTATAATGAATTTTGATTGATAAAAAATAAAACTTTAAAGGAGCATCGAATTATTATTAAGTTTTAAGTTTATGTATAATCTAAAGATTAATGCAATGTTTTTGAGACACGAATTTATGAAAAAACACACTTGAATTTGTGGTTCCAAAATGCGTTAGCAGCAGATAAGGAAACTTAAAAGAATATTTGTAATTACAAATTAATAGTTTTTTGTGTATATATTATTTAAAATAAATTTCGCACTTTTTTTAGAAAAAAAATTGTGGGATTTAGAGTTTTTTAATATTTTTTTGTATTACAAATTTAAGTAAAATAAAACCTGAAGTTATTAAAAAATTCAAATTACGGGACAATAATGCTTATGTAAATGTAACAATTATAGATTTCTTTTTCATTTCAGAAATTATATTTTTGCAAATATTTATTTGTTTAAATTTTATTATTGCATAATGAGAATTAAATAAAGTCTTAGCAGTGTATAATTTTCCCAGTTGGCCATAAAAGCAGTATAAAAAATTTCGCATCGTTTAATGTTTTTAATATTATATACAAGAGCGTGTTATAATAAGCTAGCGTTCTATTCTAGTGTGCGTAATTTCATTCAAATTCTAAATTAAAGTTTTAAAACTGAAATTCAGAAAAAGAAGTTAATTAATGTGCTTTAAATTAAGCCAAATGACATTGTGTATTAACACTCATTGCAATACACAATATTTTATATTCAGAAAGGAAAAATTGATTTTATTAAAACTGAAGTTTTAACGATTATATTTATTAAAAAAATATTTCAAACAAATTATAAAAGAAAGAATGTTTCATTATTCACATAAAATTTAAAATTAATTTTAAAATCTTACCGTGTATTGTATGTTGATCGAAAAAATCTTTTAAGGCTCCACCGAGATTCCATAATAATCCAATGTTTAATTAGGTCATACCAGTTTAGTCATAATTTCACTTGCACAAAGTATCACATACTTGAAATTTCATCAACGAAATCCAATTATTCTTTCATCACTGTCAATGTTTATTGACTTGAAAGAATTACTTTATTGATATCGAAGTAAAAAAAAGTTTTCTGTGCTTTCATTCATAACGGAATACTGATTTTTATCAGGTCATTTTTCATGCAATAAATAAATAGGTCGATAAAAAGATATTTATCCTCATAAATATACTGTAAAACGTGTAAAAGTAAAATTTTTGAATCAAACGATTTTCAATAAAAGCAGACGAATTCTTCCTTGAGAAATTTTACGAATCATATCTTACAGCAGACGATTATTTGCATTCATTTTTCAGAAAATTTTATAGTTGCGATAGTTTTTTAATGGAATTATTTTTCATTCATAAAACTATGTAATGTAAACAATTGAATGAAAGATGGAAGTAACTAACAAAGTGATACTTTTTATTTATTTATTCCTAAAATAAAAAAAAAGTATATAAATAGAAAATTAGATATAAAAAAACTCATCAAGTCAAAGCTCGTGAATTAAACAGAAAAATCATCCGCTGAGTGACAATCCGCGATAGAAGCCGGTCGGAAACATTCGAACTGAGAGCGGAATATGAATCGGAAGATGAGTGTGTACGCACCACAAGATTCGGGCGCATGCGTACAAGTCGGATGCGGAGCGGAGAAGGGGATTCAGCACTCATTGCGAAATAAGACAGCACTTAAAGCTCGGAGGTTCCTTTCATCGAAGTAATAATTATTTACGAATGACAAGACTTTTATTGGAATTCCAAGATTTGGAGGACATCGAGATGAATGTGTCGCATTGTTTGATATAGTTTTTAATGTTTGTTACATAAATTAATTAAGCTGCGAAAGTGTTTGTAACAATGCATTGATACCGAAACATTTTAAAATTATCTCAACTTCCAACGGAAAATTGTTTTATTAAAATTTATGAAAGAATCACAATTTCAAGAAAAATTATTCTTCACCATCACATTTTAGAAATGAATTAGTTATAGTAAAATTTTTCCAATGTCAACAGGATTGCAATCTTTGCTTTATTTGAACTACTACTGACACTACTTTTTAGCACTCGATTTTGCGAACATGTTTTAAAAGAAATAAATTTATTAAAAAAACGAAGAAGGGAAATCAAGGAATAAATTCTAGGAAAGAAAGAAAAAAAGGGAAAAATCTATAAAAAAAAAAATTAAAATTAGAACTTGTAGCAACGAAAGGACGTAATCTCGACATCAGCTCGCAAAATTATATCCTGAAAAATAGTGTTTTCTGATATTGTATCAATGTATCCAAAGCAAAATATATTAATAAGAAAATGCGAAGAGTACCAAAGAAAAAAAACAGAGAGCCCGATATACTTATAACTTTTGTGCAGATAATAAAATTTAGCAGATCTTAAGTTCTTAATTTTCGTTGAAATTTTATCTTTTCTTTCATCGTATATAGAAACGCTACTCTAGATAAAGGTAGAAAAATATTGTTAAATTTTAATGTGGCCTTAACTTAAAAATGAATAATTTTTTGGTGTTTCAAAAAAAATTAAAATGCATGTTAAGCAGTCGATTAAGACGTTGATAAGAAAGAATGCAAACTTTTTGAGGCGAAAAGAGCGTCAATATTGTAAAGATTCAGGGCATTTTTTTAATATCGTTTTTAATGAAGTCATTGATGTAGAGTTTTAAAAAAAAACGTATTCCCCAGTGGCATATGGATACCAATGGAAATAAGAAAAACGTTTATGTAAGTTTTATAAAAATTGGTAACTAACATAAAAAAATAGACACAAAAAAGCTAAATAAATTACTACTCATATTATTTTTTTTAAATTATAGGCTTTTTTTTCTTTGAAATTTCGAATACATTTAAAATCTGATGTTATCAAAAGATTTCGTTTTTTCAAAATTTCACGTTCAGGTTCTTCCAAATGGTTTGATTTTTTTCTCCACATATCTGAATTTGAGGCGGAGCAGTCTATTTTTTCCTTCAAAAATTGTAAAATTTCCATGATTCATCGTTCCTTTCAAATCATCCTCTATACGGAACTTCATGAATCATGTAAGATTTACTGACTTGTCTCAAAGGTGACGAGAGCTTTGGTTTACACCCTTGCTTTGAACGCTATGACGACTTTCCACGCAGCATTGCACGTAGCATGAGAAAGTAAAAAAATTTAATCATTAGCGAGTTTTCAATTTTACCATCCGGTAATTTTTTATTATATGAACTAAACAATTACCAAATGAATGGGTTAAATACCGTATATTTTGGTTTTATAAACTAGAATTATGTATTTCTTTTACCAGAAATGTTATTACTATACAGTACGATAATTTTACCCGAATCTTTTACTCTGGGCACAATAATGTATCTAGAAAAATATTAAAGAAACTCAATTGATTTCAAATAAATCAAACAAGTACGAAATTTTTAGTTTGGGTACTTACTTTGTAAGTAGGATACTTCAGATTTTAGGTAGGGTAATCTTTTTTTCAAACATTATTTCTTTGATATTGAGTTAATATTTTACGTTTTTTTCTTTTGTTAAAAAGTATTATATCTCACTTGTGCTTTAAGATATATTCGTAGGCTCTAAAAATAAAGAATCTTTTTTAGTAAATTAATTTTATTGAAAAGGAAACAGTCGGAATTTCGCATTATTATAAAGTATGAGTTTTTACGTGGAATTATGGCATTGATTACTAAACTAAGTATGAATAGAGTATTTTGCTCTAGATTTAGTTGACTTTAGTGTTTGTTAAATTAGAGTGAATCAAGAAAAAGACACTAACCAATATTCACAATATAATATTAAAAAAAAATGGAAAGCTGATGATGAGTGTTTGGAGCTCTAGTATGGGTTACATGATTTATGATTTTATAAAACTTGGCTCATCAGTCACAATATTGCAACCAATAAGACGTAAAAGAAAAATAGCTTTGATTAGTAGACACAAAGTTTAATTTTATTCCATGGTATCGCTGAACCACTCCCAGCACCAAGGACTATGGTGGAATTACATAAATTAATGATATACTCACTAAATCTTAGTCCCATATTCACTAAACTTAGCCCTCACTGAATACCGCTTCCTTCTAAAATTGGACAACTTTTGTAGATAAGTAATTTAATTTTGAAAATCCTGTAAAACTGGCCTTCCAGGAGTTATTTGACTCTAGTCCACCAAGGTTTAATCTCACAACCTGAACAACCTACTGCTTTCATGGCAAAAAAGTAGATTAAATATCTGTGCATACTTTGATGAATTAAATAGTTCCTTATATCTGTAAGCTATCAACCAATTTCAATTTTTTCTAAACATTTAATCCTTGTCGATCTGTCATATTATTCGATTATTCGGAAAGCAATTTCTTTTTTCTATGAAAATGAAAAGCAATTTTCTTACAGTGAATAAATATTTTATTGAATCATATATTGTACTGTGCACAAAATATAAAATAAACGGACCATCCTAAATAACTTTTGATCTATTGATCGGATATCGGGTATTATAGGAATTGATCTTACTGGTTCAAGGGGATGAACTCAAATATGCTAATTAATTAATGTAGATGATATTTTAAGTAACGAAATCAGATATGAAAATGGAATTTCTCTGAATAAACTTTCCTTTTTTCCCCCCAACGGATTCGGATTTCTAATCCCCAAAATATCTGGGGTAGTCACAATCTGGGAAATATGGTTCACATAGTTTGATCAGGAGAGCGATATAAAGTTAAGACCCCTTAATAAAAATTTAGGTTCACAATATCTTTATACTTTATAACTGTAGTATGGTATACTACATATTAAATAAAATCAATTGTTAATTTTAATTTAATTATCTAATTTCATTATCTAATCATTGTTAATTCTAATTTAATTATCTAATCATCTTAATTTATGTAATCATCATCATTCATCTAATTTAATAATCATTTGTTAATTGTTATTTTGTTAATAATGTATTAAACGCTTAAATAATTGTAACTGTTAAATTTGTGATAAACTTTTAATTGTATGTTTTTTAATTTCTTCTTTTTACACTTGTAATTAATGTTATTTAGTTATCAGTATTCAATAATTCTTTGCAATATATTTCATGTAATATTTAAGTTTTAAGCCTCAATTTGTTTTGTAACCTTGGGAAAGTAATCTTTCTCTGCATGTATGTTCTTCCTTTAAAAGAAGATTCCTCCTTTTGTTACTTGCTGACAGCAAGATGTATGTCCAGTCAGCAAACCCCTATTGTTGGATGGAGAGGGAATGTCAGCAAGTCCTCTTTCCCACGTTTCGGCTTGCATCAATTGCAAAGCGCCCCTTTTGATCTTATGATGGCGCCAAGAATGTTCCAGAACATTCCACAAAATTCTTTACCAGGTGTATCACCACTTTAGACAACCCCGCTTCATGTTTGGCATGGAGCTTAACAATTAATTTCGCCAGTTGGCCAATATTTGCAGCTCTGTGATTTGCCCCTCTGATCCTTCTCCAGCCAACCGATTGGTTATTCGCAAAAGTTTAATTTTTTTTGGCGAGAGTTTTCTCCCCTATCTTCATAATGAAGAAATAGTCAGTAGCAGTTGTTTTTCTCCCAATTGTAGTTTTGTTTAGTTTTTGCGGCTTAGGCCGAGATTTCTGGTGTTGGCATGTTTGCCAAGCATTTTTACCTGTTTTTTAAATGTTATTTTATAAATAAACTATGATTTTCTGCATCATTAACTATGAGTCTGGTGAGTAATTTTACGGTATAAGTTGTTTTCTCTTCCTTTTTTTTTCAGCATGCTCCTTTGTTGCGCTTACCTTAATGTTTGCACCCACTTCCTCTGTACATCATTTATACCTTTTCGGCCTTTACATAATTAGTATCTAAATTTTATTTAATCTTAATTTGACTTAATGTTAGTCACCCCCCTTTTTGATTTAGCCACACCACAATAACCGAATTGAAAAATTTTTGAATTAATATTTGATTATCCAAGGATAATTCCATGGAAAAATTCAGTTTTAGTAAATATATATTAATTTCTATTAATTTATTTAATAATGGTCGAAAAAAGTTTAAATTATAAAGTGTACGATTCTTAACTTAATTTTAAAGTTCGTAATTTTATATAGCAATATGCAAAATTTGAACAAATTCAGTTGGATAGAAAAATCGAATTCTAAGTATCTGACTTTTTTGAAATTCAATTTCTCAGGAACTATTAGACCACTTTCGCTCAAATTTTGTATTTTGCAATATAAAATTAAAATTTTAAAAATGATGCAAGAATTGTACATCGCACAATTAAAAATTTTTCGACAACTACTTAATAAATTTAAAAAAAATAAATAAATATTTACTAAAACTTGAGTTTTGCATAGAATTTATCTTTGGATAAACATATTCAATAATTGTGCGAAAAATTTTGAAATTCTTAAAAAGTAATAATCAAAAAGTGAAATTTACATAAGGGTATAAATTTTGGATCGCTCTCTTAACCAAACTATGGGGACCATATTTCCCAGATTGCTGCTACCCTCTATATTTTGGGGGTTGGAAATTTTAACCCGTTGAAAAAAAGGTACGTTTACATAGAAAAAGTACTTTTTTTTATCTGATTTCATAATTTGAAATATTGTCTGCACTACTTAATTAGCATATTTGAGATTATCCCCTTGAGGCATAAAGATTGAGTCCCAGAAAGCGAAGATCTAATCTTAAGATCTAAATTTGTTTTGGATAGTCCGTTTTTTATTTTGCACACTGAACATTCTAATCCAAACACCTTTCGCCATCTTTCTGGCAGTAGCACTATTTCATGAGCATAAAAATTTTGCTTTTTGCTGTCAAAAAACTGATCCAGGTAATGTTTGAATTCCTTATTTGAAGAAAAGGTTTTGCGGTCGGTCTGAAGAATTTTGTAGAGACCGGAACATTATGTGGACAATTCGTCTCTCGTTCCCAGTGTTGATGCGCTTCAAAAATATATAATTTTCACAATGTTTGAGAAACTGATTACAGATGTCAACTGGACGGCACAGATTTTTTTTCTGTAAGAATACGAGGAATCTCTCTGTTGAGCTTTAAGATGAAGCCTTAGTTTTTTCAAATGATCTTGAACTATCGATTTCCATAAATTTAATATCTCAGCGATCTCACGAGTTGTTATTATTCACCGGTTTGCATCAGTTAATGCCATTACTGCACCTTTATTAGCTTACACTGGCTTGGTGCATCATCGTGCTTCTTTATCAAAAGTTTGCCAGATCGAGATTTTGCAAACTAGTTTGGGCATTGGCGTGCTGCCAGTACATCTTCTTCAAACACATCGGGTAATTTTTTGTTGTTTTAGCGGCATTTTTTACTTTTCGATAGATTAAAATATGCCGAAAATTCTGCTAAAAATTGAAGTGGCCATCAAATATTAAACATATTCTACAAGTAAGTAATTTTTTAATGCTGCTATAATTCACGTATAAATCAAATATTAAGAGTTTAATAAAGAAATAAATTTATCAGTCCTTTTTAACGAAAAACCTTTGACATTTCCCAAAGCTGACTTTATTTTCTATATACTGGCAAGAATGTTTTAGCAGTTGATATTTCAACATAAATGACATTTCGCTTCGAAACAAAAGTGAGGAAAAAATTCAACAGACACGGCATATTCTTTTTCCTAAAGAAAAATTTCAATAAAATTTAAAAAATCTACATTAAAGCTATCAACATTGAAAGAGCAAAAAAAAAACATTTCGTTTGGACAAATACAAACTCAGAATATATAAATAATATTTAATAGAGGTGAGAAATTTTTTCTGATTTGAAATTCTATTTCATTTCTTCTCAACAAACTGCAAAATAAGTAAAAATTCTCTCATAATAAGGTTAAAAATGGAATGACAGCCCTGCGCCGAAATGAAACATCAAGTTCTATTTGTCATTTGAAATTATATAGATTCTTTTTGAACTATCAGCTACAGCTTTACTGCTTTTAAACTTGGAGACTATAATGTTTTGAGGCATATTTAGATTATATAAAACAATTTCAGGAATATATTTTATAAAAATTATTTAATAGCTTTTTTAAAAATAGAACGCAGAATGAAATTGAAAAATTCAAAAAGAAAAAGCTTTGAAGAGTTATATCTTTTGACAAAATACTTAATCACGTTCTTTTACACTAAGAAAAAAAAACAGTGAAAACTACCAAAACCATGGAAAAATTTACCGTGTTTCTTGTTTTAACGAAACACTAAAGATTTTGGTACAATAAAAAATTCTTTTTTGTCATGTGATAAAAATTTGGTTAATGTGGTAAAATTTGGTAATTTTATTGAAGTACCATGGAGCCTGGCATAAAAACATCTATTCGGTTAAATTTATTTCTCAGTTTTGTATTTTTTACTAAATTTGTGGTAAACATTTTAAGAATTTCAAAATGTTAAATTTCAAGCAAAGTTCTTAAACTGATGCATTTAAAAAAATATTTTAATAAACCCAGGTTTAAATATAATATCATAAAATATTTTGTTTTACAAAATATATGACAATAAAATTGAATCAAAATAATTTTGACCCGATAACCTAACTGATAAAAGTTGATTAAATGAAGCATAATTTGAAATGGTTAACCAGATATTTTTTTCCGGAAATTATTGATGTAAGAAAAATTAAATCATGAGTTTTTTTTTTTTAATATTTCATACACTTGATAAATTATTGCAATTATGGGATTTTTTTTTGTAAGTACGTGATTTTTTCTAAGATGATTATAGGAAACTTCTATAATTTTTTTTTTAATGTATTTATAGTTTTAGAAAACGTTAAATATGACGATATATTTTACGAATTAGATTATTTTCGGTTTATTTTATAAAGTAAAAAAAGCTCATCCAGCGTAAAAGAATTTATCAGTTATTTAAAACTAGAATTTATTATTAATGTTTCCACATCCAATATATTATGATTTGTTAATAAATTTAATAATTTTACCAACCAATTGTTTAAAAAAATTAAAAACTTTATAAAGACGTGATATATAGCGTTAGAGAGTAATTTTGGATAATTTACACAAGGAAAGTTAAATGTTCTGCTTGCATTTAAGGCACTAATAAATCTTTACAAAATTAGACATATTTGCATATTTCAGTGAATATTTGAAGAGAGAGAATTTGCCTAGAATTATTAATTTTCCATTAGGCAATTCAAAAATTTCTGAAATGAAAATTTAATACCTCTTTTTCATGGTTAAAGAGTTGAAAATAATGATTTCATAAAAGATAAATTGAAGAGATTGTGACTAAAAACGGAAAGAACATATTTTTTGTCAAAAATTCTAAATTAAATAGGTGAACACTCTCTGTGTTTCAAATTAAAAACTACTTTTAAAAGCTATTTTAAGATACTTGTAATAAAAATGAAGGTAATATATTTTTAGTTCGAGGCTCTAAATATAAACTTCAAACGTAATTACATTAAAACAATTTTTATACTTGTTTCAAAATACTTTTTTAAGACAAAAGAAATTGATTTAGTAAAAATTTTACATCAATACAGTATTTCATAGAGATATTTTAATTTTATGAATCGACATTTTTTAATCCTCTGTTTAGATAATTTATTATGTAACTACAAGCACTAAATATGGCCACTCCTAAGCATTTTAATTATTCAAATTTTTACCAAATACTATTTTATTATGTTTCAAAATATATAGCTATTCTCTTTACAAGGGAAAAAAATGAGAATTTGTTGACAAACATCATATAGTTGCAATAAAGTATAGTTAGGAACCTGTGCCTAGATTTGGAACTCACGCACCAAATATGAGTACCCTTTAAATTTTTGTGAACCGAACTAATTTAAATCAGAGTAAAACTTTATTTTGATCTGTCACAGACGTACTAAAATATAAACTTTTCATGAAGTCATGGCCTCTTTATGTATCTAAACACAGCCCATATTACACTCTTGTATCTTGTTTAATTTTTATCCTTCTACACTACCAGGGCTCTTTTGAGCTGTACTACAGGACGGTAGAGCTGCTATGAGTTTAGACTAAAGTGCTGGTTTCGACCTGCCAGCGGTTTCCTAGAGTTTATTAGAACCGCTGTCAGTTCCAGACTCGATAATTATTTTTACTTAACTGAAAATAGACAAAAATTCAAAATTCGAGATAGGAATTTTTGAATAATAAAGACTTGATTCTTTTGTTGTTGACGTATGCCTGTTTAGGCAGAGGGGTGCGATTGTTCTTGTTTTCCAGTGGCGCCATTTATGGCCAAGAAATCGACTTCTGCCACACCATACGTCTCACCCGTTTATAGGGTGGACCCATTCATACATCCATTCATACATCCATTCATTCATCCACAGATTGTAATTTTGCCCTGAATCAAAGAACTTGATTCCTTTAGTAGGAATTAATGACAAAAGCAGGATCCTTTATAAAAAAAAAAGGAAACGCTTATGCAAACACTTGATATGAACAATTTTTGGCATGTGCAATATCGCCTTGTTGCTTTGTTGCGTCGTACTCAATTGTAAAAACAGAAGACTCTTATTACTTATTCACATCACTTACATTGCTTTAAGTGCCTATACTGCCCTCTACACTCAAAGTTATAAATTACAAAATTTTTTTACTGTTGTACCTATACTGCCCTCAACACTCAAAATTATAAATTACAAAATTTTTTTACTGTTGTGTCTATATCAGCAGTAGTGTCCATATTTGGGTTAAATGCATTTGCATATATATAGGCTATTCTTTCATTAGTCTCTTGTGTTTGTATCGAAATTTAAAACATTAATAGAACATACTAGTATTACATCCGTCACCAAAATAGCAATTTATGTTAACTAATGCTTTTTTTTAATCAAATCATATCATATTGTTTTGAGTTTGTCAAACTTAATTCTGTATTTTGTAACTAGAAAAAATTATTTTATTATTGTATTATTCTTAGTTACGCAAAAACAAAGTCTTGCTTGTTACACAGAAACGCAGAAAATGCCAATAATCAATGAAGTCAAAAATATAAGATCAGAAAAAAGTTTTACATTTGGTTGAAATTTTATTCTTTTCTTTCACAAAACAGCGGCTATACAAATTCAAGGAAATGTATAAGTTTCACAAATAATGTATAAGTTCACATATAAAGTTTCACAAAATGAGCAAATAATTATTTAACTTTCACATAAAATGTTACAACAGTAAGCGATTCTCAAAAGAGGAAATCACAAATTTAAAATGAATTTCAAAAGGCAAATTATGGCAAATAAATCTAGCTACATTATTATTAAGAAAATATAAAAATATTTTTAGTGCATAATAAATATTTTTTGTAATATAATAAAGTGTAATATAATAAATAATTAGTAATTTTTCGTAATATAATATAGCGTAAAATAATAAATAATTTTTTAGTGTAAATATTTTTTGGCGTAATAAAGCTAAACTTATGTATAATAAAGTTTTGAAAAATCCAAAACAAGCAAAATAAATATTTTGTAAAATGTCAAACTCTATAAAATTATAAACAGTGTATCTTTGTTTAAAAAAATTACGAATATTTTTTTCACTCTACACTTTAATTCTCACTTTACTCCTTACCCTGTCCTGCATTACAAGAAACCATAGTATTAAAAGGTTAATTTTTATAAATATTCAAAACATACACAATTAATTGTAAAATGTCAACCTCTATGGAAATTTAAAAAAACTTCTTCTCTTATTTAAAACAACAAATTATTTCTTTTCTCTATACGTAATAATTCTCACTATAATTTCCACATTTTCTTCATTATACATTATTATATCTTTCTTACTATACATTATAAGAACTCAAACTTATTATGGTTGAGTTATACACATTTTTATGTACGTATTTCATTGTAATACGCCCAAATCCTGTGAAAATATTAAAAGACAGGTTTCCTTGTTTGAGAAAATTTTTAATGTATTTCTCTTGTTTTTCAAAATTTTCAATTCTTCTTAAACTAAGTGAAACTAAAACCACTTCATTTTAATGAAATGAAAGAAAAAGAATACTAATGTTACAGTGCGAGAAAGTAGCCATTAGGATGCCCAAAAAACGAAATGGAAAAATTCTTTTTTCCATGAATGTAATGTCACAGCATATTAACCAAAGCCAAAATATTGCCAGAGACGTATAATGCATCTGATTCTTAAAAGGAACCCTTTCATTTTTGTTACGACACTGCATCTGGATATCTTCTAAGATAGTCTTTTGCGATACGAGGGAACATTTTTAACCGTCTATGATAGTGGGTGCGGTGATTCAACACCCTCTCTTCTTTCTCTTCGTCCTTCCTTGCAAAAGAAAAGGACCCGCGAAGTTCTATTGAGAAGAAAAACGAAGTTGCAGACGAGAAAAAAAAATAGCGGACGCATTCCATCTTTAATGGAAATATTTCTCAAGGAGCAGACGATAAATAGAATTTCTTTATTACATAATTTAGCTTTAGAAGAATGGCATCAGTTACTTAAAGTAACTTTCTCCTGGTGATGAAGCGGGAAAACAAATGTAGTTGAAGTAGAAAAGGAAAACTTTATGGAGTGGCTTCGGAAGTTTGAAGGAAATAATTATTGCAAGCGTAATAAAAGGTTCCCTAACTGTTTCTGCCCAAAGTTTACCTTTCAAAAGCTCGTTAAAATTAGTTGGAATGTTTTTAATTTGCGCTGGTGGAAGCGAATGATTTAATTACTCTTTTCCTGCACTTCAAATTTAATGGACTTAGGCACTAAAAAGTTCCCTTTCGTAAACAAAACCAGTGTTTGTATTGCAAATTATGCAAATACATATATTAAATAATTGCAAAATTCCTTGCACGTTATCTGGAGCTTGTTCTAATAATTCAGAATAATGAGAATTATCGGCTTGAATGTGTCTCTAAAGAACTTTTAAATTACAGTAATTATTGCACTCTTACATTCTTGTAAATAGTGTGTTAAAGCCATTGGATTAATATTAAGCTTTCTATTTATCGCAGGCTCATAATAAATTTCTTTTTAGTATGATGCACAAAAGCATTTCATTTATCTTGCCAGCGTTACATAAAACTTATTCTAATAATTCAGAACAACGAAAATTATCGAACTTGTTAGATATTTAAAGAATTTTTTAATTGTATTAATCATTGTATACTTACATTGTTATAAATTATGTGTTAACGTTAACCAGGCAATGTAAGTTTTGATATTTATAGGAACCTTGTAAATTTTATTTTTATTGTGACACTCAAAAACGTTTTTTAAATCTTGCTAGCCTCACATGATATTTATTCTAATATTTCATGATAATAAACATTCTCCTGAATACAGCTTAAAGGAATTCTTAAAATATGGTTTTAACTATATCATTTAATAATAATTATATCCGCATTATTATAGTGATTCAGCAGAATTGAAAAAAGCACACTATAAATTTATAGCTATATATCTTCAACACTAAAAATAATGAAATTATAAATGAATTAAATGTAAGAATATATTTAAGAGACGAATATCTCTCAGAACTCTCTCATATCTCTCAGAACTTCTCTCAATTCTAAAAATATTCATTCAAGCTCTCGACATAGGCATTTTCAGGTAATTCAATTTTCTCTTTGCTTCAGGGGTATGACAATCTTTCTTAAGATCAAACCCTTTCTATAGTACTTTTAACATTCCAGCAGGTGATCCCTTCACACCAACGGTAAAGGTCTCATATATTTGTGAATTTTTTAAATTGTAAATATTGAAATGCTATTGAAATTAACTTAAGGTCAATAATAACGGATAGTTTAAACATTTTTACATAAAAATGAAAAAATATAAATGCAAAACACGATAACACTATATAACGTCTAAGGATTCACAGTAACCTATTGTCTGTACACTCAAAATTCTCAATATATTTTAAAAAATTCCAGATAAATTGCGGTATAAAGTACCGGCACTTGGGGTGCATCATCCGTAAAATCCATTTTACCGTAAAATATTTTTACATCAGACTTTTTTTAATCCGTAACATGTTCCGATAAAAATTAATTTTACAGTAAAAAGTACAAGCACACTGAGTAACTGTACTTTTTAACCTAATTTGATTCAAAAAATTTTACAGTGTACCTCTCACTTATAATTCCAATTCTTTGTAATATATTGCAGATTCTCTTCTCTAACCAATAACATTTAGTTGAACAGTTTTAGATATAAAATTCAAAAACTGGAAATAGAATTTAAAAAATATGTAACTTTTAAAGTGATAGAATTCATACAATGCTTCGGATGATAACTTTTATTTATCAAAAAATTTATACAATTCTTCGGATGCAAACTTTTTCTGTGAATTTATCTATTGAGTAAAACCTTTATTAGAAATAAAACCGACAGGTTCTTAGAATTCGCCAATGTTTCAAGATGCAACACTCTTACCCTAATTAAATTATAAGTACAAATCAATATGCTGAAGAATTTTTACTTTGCACTGTAAAAAAAGAATGAATTATGTTACACTGTGAAAAATTCCGGATAGTGTTACGGTAAAAAGAACTCGCAACTTGAGTACAATATCCGCGAAATTCATTTCACCGTAAAATTTTTTAACTTAATTTTTACAGTAAGTTATTATACTACTGTGAGTCCGTAACTATTACGGTAAAAACTGCAGTATATCAATTATTTTTGTATTGTGAAATCTTGCGGTAAAAATGAATTTTACTGTAAAAAGTACTGGCACCTTGAGTGCCAGTACTTTTTACCGCATTTTTTCCGAAATTTTTTTGAGTGATTTCGTATGAAATAAGAATTGAAGCGATGTTTAACTTATAAATTCAAAAGGGGCTACTTTTTTCTGATTTTTAAATCAAAATACTAAATAAGAGTTTAACCACGATCCCACAATTCTCTAAGTTTTTAAAGTTTTCTTACAAAATTAAGATCTTAAATAGTGGAAACTAAAACTCAGTTCAACTATAAATTATTAGAAATTCCTTCAAACTACTCAATTCAACTATAAATTATTAGATTTCTAAGCCTACTTAAACGATATTAATATGCACAATAAAAGAAAAATTAACATATTAAACTACAACCTTCATTTCAATAACATTCCAAGCACATGTATTGAAGAGATTCTTATATGTCTCTGACCTTAACCTTCCAATCCAATCGGCTCTTTTCGAACAAAACATATCTTCTATACGAACGTAGAACGAGTTTGGTAGAATTTGTTTGAGACTGCATATCCAATCTTAGGTATTCTGGAAATTTCGCAATAAAAAGAATCTCCAATTCTCCCTCTCCCAACTCTCAGATCTCATCTGAAGTTGTTTAGAAGTTAATGGAAGAGAATATGAAGGAAGCCCATCCAGAGGGAGGTGGATGGAGAAGTATTCTCACTAAAATTTGTTCAGATGGTTGAGATTGAAGATGATCAGAAAGACGAATTTGAGAGTTCGTTTCAAGAATTCCGTAAATATATATCCTTATAAACTTTGTCAAAAAGTAATATATAGAGAAGTTAGGATCTGAACTTCTTATCGATGCTTATTGAAATTGTTTGTATTCTCTGGAAAGTTCAACATTAAAGAAAAGAACAGGAAAGAACACGTTAATAAATTCTTGAAAAGCACTCAAGCACGCAGATTTTCAAATAAATAAATACATAAATTAATAAATAAATAAAATATAACAAGAAACTTCGTATTTCTGGATAAGGAAGTAGAAAATTCTGTTTTGACTCTATTGCTTTGGTTTGGAAAAAAAAATGAAATATAAGTTGACGTGTTTTTGTACATTTAAAAGGTGTGTTTATTTAGAGAAAGTACGTTTTTTTTGTCTGATTTCGTAACTTAAAATATCGTCTGCACTAATTAATTAGCATATTTGAACTCACCCCTTTCGAACCATTAAGACTGAGTCCTAGAATGTGAAGATCCGATAATTAGATCAAAAGTTATTCAGGGATAGTCCGCCTTTATTTTGTGCACTGTACATAACTTTTCTAATAATCGCTGTATTGTGGTTATCATATGTGTGGTACCCATGCCCGAAATGTGATTCGAGTCTGTGATTTTCCTAGCTTGAGGGCAACTCCTTGACCACCATGCACCAGACTGGCTTGTTTCGTCACTTTATTTCGATCGTCCAGTTTTTATTCTAGTTTCCCACTCTAGTAATGTCCTCACTCTAGTAATTAGTAGCTATAAAATGCAATGTTTAAATTTCAGAGATGGTTAAACTGTGCTATAGTACCATACCAAAACCTTAAGATGTTGAAAAAATGAACTCCATTATCAGAAAGGTGAAACCTCTTATCTAATTATTGAGGTTCGACTTGAATCGAAACACTGTTCAATTGAACATATTATTAAAGTTTTTATTTTATTTTATAACTATTGTCGAACTTCCGGCCCAATTTTAAGTTTACGACTACCTTATGTTCAACTCCATAGCCTTGTAATTTCGAAAACTTTTCAGAAGACAAGGGAACTCCTGGATCAGTGAGAAAAATTTGACGTTTTGAAGAACCTTTATTTGATGCAACTAACCGATATTTACGTTACAGGGACAGGGAAACCACGGAAACCTTCCACGGTTAGCTTGAAGGCAAGGGGACCCTAATCCGTGATTCGTCTACCACGGAGGATATTTTACGTCAGCATTGTGGTCGGTGCGAGCTGGGTGCAGAATTCGCATCGACCAGCCACCAATGGAATTCGAACAAAAAATTACCTCATCGGGAGACGAATGCTCTCTCCCCTGAGCCACTACGGCTCATCTTATTAAGATTGTTGCTAATTTGTTCTCTATTATGGTTCAAATTATTAATATTACGGCTAAACTTTTGACTGTATTGTCAGAAAGAGTTAT
The DNA here is from genome assembly GCF_982258835.1 of Parasteatoda tepidariorum. Classification (NCBI taxonomy): domain Eukaryota; kingdom Metazoa; phylum Arthropoda; class Arachnida; order Araneae; family Theridiidae; genus Parasteatoda; species Parasteatoda tepidariorum. The sequence goes on from NC_141757.1 coordinate 72,651,288, forward strand.
CTAACGCTTTATATTCTATGCATATGCTTTAAAATGAAAGGGGGGAAATTCAGAATTTCAAATTCAAGGGTATAATAATTTCAGAATTGCTATGGATAAACATTTAGCAGTACACTGTAAAAAATTTTATTTCAAATTACTAAAAAGTACCGTAATCTGATCTACCGTACTTTTTTCAGTGCTAATTGCCTTAAAATCACGGAATCACCATAATTAAATAAATTTTACTGTAATAATAGCAGCATAATATTTTACGGAAAAAATAGAATTTACGGTACTTTATATCGTAATTCAGTTCAGAATTTTTTTACACTGCTGCGAATATTCAAAAAATTATTTTGCATGCTTCTCAAGCGAAAGTATTATAACTTCCTTTGGTATGTTATTTATCAAAGATAATAATTAAACTTTTTAAATTACATAATTTATTGTTTAACTCCACCTGATTAATTTAAATTGCATTTAAAACTTTCTAAGAAATCCTTTTAATGTTTTGCATAAATTTACATAAACTAGAAAATCAAATAGTTTATATATTCGCAGTGTTTTATATATCGTGATATATTGAAGTAAACATTTGTTAATTATCAAATATTCAGTCACAAGCATTTATTACTCTAGTTAACACTGTTTGTAAACTTATAAGTCAATAGGAAACTACTTAAATTAAAGTGGAATGAATTCAAATTTCAGAAATCAGTTCAGCAGCTTAATCAAATAACAGTTTCGCATGTATCTTATGGCATTAAATGAAAATTCCGCATAGATGTTTAAGGTGAATTCAAATGCAATTTTAAAGCATTGGATTTAAATTTATAATGCAGTTAAAGCAACTGATTTTTATAGATCTTGAACAAAAAAAAAAATATATTACTATCAAATGTAAAAAATCAAGGCAGAGACGTTTGTTTATGTATTAGATTTTATTATAGTATATGAAGGATTTTATTTATGAAAAAAATATATTTTGAGTATATTTCTGAGATAAAAATATATTAAAACGTATTCTAAGTTAAGAAATATATGGAAAAAATAATATTATTTTTTTCTAATTCAATGCATAAATTATTGAAAATAACACTCCTTCTCTTCAATAGGCTGCATATTTCTACTTAACATAAAGCAAAAAGCATTGCTTATATTAATATTTCATAATTTGAACACATTTTCATTTCAGCCATTTAAGTCAAAATGTGTTAATAATAGTTTGCATAATTCATGAACTTGTTCTGAGAAATATTTTTATTCCAAAAACTGCCTTTATATTTGCTAGTTTATGAATATTTATTTCCATAATTTCGTATGAAGAAAGATAAAAATGTACGGCTTGCTGAGTTCTGCTTAGAAAACGAAATGTTTTATTCGCACAAACTTTCAAATTTTTCCAACAGATGGCGATATTGACTAAACATTTTATAACAATGCTTTTTTTTGTTGTTGCTTGCTAAAGTATTCTATCCCACTAAAATATTTGAAAGGCCATCTGATCTCGAACTTTCCGCTGCAAAAGTTTAATAATTAACTCAATTAAAAGTAAATATGTCAGTTAATAACTAACATAATTAAATTGATTATTAATATGTTTTATAATTAATTATAAACTACGTTAATAATAAATAAACGTGGTGTAATCAAATAATTTAAGCATTTAATTATAACATAGTTTTATGGTTTATTTCAGTTTATAGCATTGTCTGTCATAGGTCAAACATGCTAAAGAGAGAATAGAATGAAGGATACCACTATCCTTCATTCTAGCATTTTTATAATCCGTTACCACTATTCAATTTTATAACTTTCGATTTCGAATAGAACATTAAATGTAACTATGCATTTTAAATAGTATTTAATCTCTCATTTCCGAAAAAAATTTCTAGGCATGTAAAAAACAATAGTTATTAAAATAAATAATTATTTAATCAATAATATATTTTGAAAATATAATTCTTTTTTTTTAATTCGAAGAAACGTTTAAGAATTAAGTTGTAAACATTCAACAATGTACAAAAAAATAGTAACAAATGATTGGATCATCATCAAGTGCCCTTAGCTGGGTGATTATTTGAAGGGGTAAGTATTTTTATACGAAGAGAAAACCTAAATGAATCAGTTTTAGCTAGTCACTCGTTTTATTAATCCAGTTGTCCCAAAATCTTCTTATTGGCTCTTTTATGGCTTGAGAAATGAACTACATTCGTAAATGGTTTCTAGGGAGAGTATTTCATTTGTGATATCTTGTCTCATTTTGCGGAAAGAAAAATCGAGATTGAATTATTTATTCCATTGATTGAATTATTATTGTTGAGGTAAATTATATTTATCGAAATGTATTTGCAATTATTTGCATGAATCGTGTTGTATCTTTGTAAGTAAAATAATGTTTTGTGTTGCTTTACTTAACAGTAAAATTTATCCACAAGTAATAAGTTATTCTTTGAATTATTTACCCTACAAAACTATTGGTATCTTAGAGATACTTCATTTAGGCCTAAATAAAATAATTTAAAACAGTACTTAAATATTAGATTTATGTAAATAATCTCGTAAAAAAATTTAAATACAGAATTTTTTTAACAATAATTAAATTAAATTTAAACATAAAGAATGAATATAAAATATGTATTTCATAAAGTAATATAGAATGAGTTTTAGATTTAAATATTCATACTAGTCGAAGAGTAACGTAAGAGCAAAGGTGTTTTGTATTTAAAAGACATAAATTCTATAACGGGACTTAGAGCCACGGAAAAACATTTTTTACAAGATGAGTGAAAATTCGTGAGATGCGAAACAATATTAGTGTAGTAAACTGATACAGAGTGTCCCAAATATGACCGAAGATTTAAAAAAAAAAATAGTTAAAGTAAATAAAGGAAGGATGCAGGAGTGCAAGGTTTGCTACGTTCTACTTAGAAAAACAGGAAATATATTATCATCAAGTTTCAATATGAGACAACGTTTGTCAACAAATAGATCTGTTGATTGGAAAATCCAAAAAAGAATATTTTCGCTTGGTGTCAACCCCGTCAAAAGCAATATTTTCATAAGTGTTTGATGATTTTATTTTCAGACTGCGTTACGTTGTTTTTACGAAATGGTGATCAGTTTGAAAACATAGTTCTATAGTTTCTCTCAGTTAGCTGTGCCATCTGTTGACCAGTTTCGCAACTAATTTTAAAGTTTAGTAGGAGTCAATCTCTGGTTTCCTAAGAAACTCGCAGCAAACTTTGAGTTTCTACCTCCTTCCTTTTTCAGTTATACCAAGAATATTGCAAAATAGCAATGAAATGGAAACGTCAAGCAAACCTGAAATTAACCATGGAACCAATTGTTTTTAAGAACGAACTAAACACTGTTTTTGCTCTCTCTCTCAACTATTTAGTTATAATTACATTAATTTAATAACGTTCAAAAATCGATTGTGTAAATAATGTTGTTTGTGGCAATTCTATTCAAATGTTTGTAAAATTGCTTATTAAATACCCACTAAATAAAAACGATTGTTAACAAAAAAGAAATAAAAACGAAATGTAAAGGAAGAAATGTATGCAAAACTAAACTGAAAACCATTTAAATAAGAATTAAAAAAAGGAAAAAAAAGCAAACTAAATACTATGAGAGGAAATATTGATAAAATGGAAGAAAATATGGTATGATAAAATAGAGGAATAAGAAATTTCGAAGAATAAAACAAGTATTTGAAGATCAAAACGAAAGGAACCAATTTATTCAAGACGATTCAAATTGTTCTTAAGATAGAAGAATAAAAAAGCAAAAAAACGCTAAGTTAAAGAGCATTAAGGGAAACTTAAAACAGAAAACAAAAGATAAGAAGTAATTAGACAATACTTGAGAATAATCAATGTGCTAAATGTTAATAGGTTTAAACTATTATTTATTTTGTAATATGTAAATTTTGTTATGTATCAGGTTATTTTGTAATTTATCAATTAAAATAATTTTTAATGAAATTATAGAAGGAAAATAATTAATATTTGCTGAAATTGTTTATTCTTTTTCATGCATTTTTAAAACAAAAATGTTAATGTAGATATATTAAAACATAGTGAAGCTGTAGGTAAATAAAGGAAAATGATTGCAATAGGAATTTAATGTGTATTTTTTATAGCTTAGTGAATAAAATATCTAAACTTATTTAAATTATTTTATTCAATTCATTCCTTTTGAAAAGATACATCTTTTTAAAATTAGTATGCACAAGTATTTTTCTTTCATTACATTTAACAGTACTTAAACACAAAGCCTTACTAAATTTGTATGACTAAAGCAATTTTTTTCCCTTTAAAATATTTCTGATCATTGCAGGTCACGAAAATTTTGTTTTAATTTAGTAAAACATAATCGGATGTGTTAAAACTCCAGGATAAAAAAAAGCTTTGATTTAATATTTAATGAAGAAAAAGCTGTAATACTTTAAGTAGCTGTAATATTTTAAACTTATTGATAGTTAGAGAACTGATTGTTCAAATTTAGATGAACATATATGTATATATTTAGTTTACGTATCCTTAATTCTATATTATGTATTATAATATCTCCTAAATCCTATTCAATGAAAATCCATTTCTCACAGATCTTCTTTTAATATTTCTCTGGAAACTTTTTATAGCTGTTTCAAAGCATATAAATCATATGCAGTGTGATTATATGTTATTGAAAATAAATCATGGCACATCCCTCAAAATGATCGTAACTTCATTTATGATAGTAATTTACAGTTTAAAACTAATCTGATCTATATACGGTTTTGCGTACTTTGATTTTTGTAACCATTAAGTAGATTTGTTTTTCATTTTTTGAAAATTCTTGTTCTAAGGGTTGACGGAGAAAACTGTAAAAAGAAGTATTTCCTTGTGTGGAGCGATAAAAATTTTGATAATGATATATATTCTTTTGTCATGTGAAAAATTCCACAAAATACTTTTCACGTGTTTTTGGCATTTTTGTCACCGTAGTATAGAAGTTTTAATGACTAACAATGCTTTATTCGTAAATACGCCCACTCTGTAATATCTCTTCGAATTTAGTCGTGAGCAGCTTATCTGAAGTTGAAGCCAATTCGAGCCGTTAATAAAAGGTATTATACACATAGGTATATCGATCTGAAGTTGGGCTGGCTTCAAGCCGCCATTGGGGATTGAACCCCAGTTCTTCACAATGACAGTTCAGTCACTAAGCCCTTGCAGCTCTATAGTTTTTGCTTAACAATCCAAAAAGTAGCATTAAGTTAAGCTCCCAAAAGGGGGAATTCATATCGTAAAACTAACTTTACGGACTAAATAGTTTAGTGAAGGTAGTATGTAGCATTTTTATGAAATGATACAAAAGAAATCACACGAAACTAAAAGTAATTATTAGGCATGACCCAAAACATGATCCCCTTTCATATCTTATTCAATTTTACGATCTTTTCATGTTGCTATTTGAAGCTACCAAGAAGCACTTGATAATACATAAAATAATAAGTAGGAGATATTTAAATAAATAAACTCGCTTTTGAATTAAATCTGAAGTCGAGATTCCAAGACTAACAAAGTTTTTGGCTTCGGGGACGCAGTGGCGAGAAAGCGCATTTGGCGGTTTCCTTCTGTATTTCGCATGCAGATTTTCGAATGAGATTACGTGATACAATATCTCATGTATTGCAATGATTGTGAGATAATACATAAAATGATAAGTGGGATAATACATAATACATAAAATGATAATACATAAAATGATAAGTAGGAGACATTCAAATAAATAAACTTGCTTTTGAATTAAATTTGAAGTCGAGATTCCAAGACTAATAAAGTTCTTGGCTTCGGGGACACAGTGGCGAGAAAGCGCATTTGGCGGTCTCTTTCTGTATTTCACATGCAGATTTTCGAATGTGATTACGTGATACAATATCTCCTGTATTGCAATGATTGTGGGAAACAAAGTGCAATATAAGTTTTTAGCGAAAAAATTCCACTTTACTTCTACCACGTGACTCAAGAGGGTAAAGAATGATAGCATTGTTTTTTTTGTGTTCAGAGTATTTTTTTTCTCAGAAACATTATTTTGGCATTGTTTCTCTTTGTTTTCAAGAACCAGTAATACAATTTTGAGAAACAGCAGGGAATCGAATGGAAAATGTTACAATTTTCTTCTGCTTTCACTTTTGAGTAAGCAAATTTCCCAGAGGCAAAGCATTTTAGAGAATTTGCATTTTATATTTCTAACTGGATTGGAATAGTTTCTGAAATTTTGCATCGCATTTTTCTTACGTTTCGTAAGCATGTCCCATCTTTTCAAGTCGTTAATATTTTATTTAGGTTATTTTACGAAAACTATTGTGCCTGCAATGTTTTTTTTTTCCATTTTGAATCAAACAAATAGGGAGAACAGATTCTTTTTTACTTATGATATATTGTGAAAAGTAAAATAATAATAAAAAAATTAGAGTTTTAATTATTTAACAAAACAATGATACGTGTGATAAAAATTATACCTAAATAATACCAAAATATAAAAAACTATACCTGAAATATTAGAAATTTGCAGTTTTTTTTAATATTACGATATATTAAAGAAATGAAATTATATAATAAGAGTTAATTACTACTCATTTTGTTATTCTGCCTCGTTCATTAAAATTCAATTATTTTCTCTAACAATATTATATTTTTTTTCATTTTATTTATCAATATTTGTAAATAATCAGTTTTATTTATCAAATACTTTTTTTTATTTCTCTAGCTATAAACCTTGAAAACTTAGAGATTTCTTTTAATTATTAAAAAAATAGTGCTGTTAATTCTCTTACTTTGCTTCTTTTTTCAGAATTAGAATGCAGAAAAAAAGGTTAGATTTTTCCTAAATATTTTATTTTATTTTTCAACAGGCGTTGAGCAGCCGACCAATTCTGAGTTTAAGATCACCAATGTTCAACTCCGAAGCCTTGTAATTTTGAATCCAATCCAGAAGACAAGGGAACTCCTGGATCAAGTATTGGGAGAAATTTGCCTTAGTGAAGGTCTTTTTGATAGAAATAACCCGCATTTGCGTTACATGGAGAGGAAAGCCACAAAATTCTCAAACGGTTAAGTGACGGCAAGGAGACTCTAACCCATGATGATCCGTCTACCATTGAGAATATTATATGTCAGCACTGTGATCATTGCAAGCCGGCTGTGGAATTCGTATCGACCAGTCATTTCAGGGATTCGAACTCATTTCACCTCATTGGGAGGCGAGTGCTCTATCACCTGAGTCACTGCGGCTCTTTCCTACGTATTGGAATTTAATTTGTGATGAAGCTTTCTTCATGATCGAAAGGTTCCAAAATGTGGAAAACGACATCAAGCAGTGCCATAGTGTGAGACTACTGGTTTCGTGAGTTGCTCATAAGTTAAAATTTGATGTAATGTTATTTGCATCACGTTTTTCAATTATGTTCATTTGCATCATGTTTATGCTTTGGTTCATTTGTTCAAGTCAATGCACAGATATAAATTCGACTTTTTTTTTGCAATGGTTCTCATGGACTTCGATACTTTCTACTATACTCTGTTGCAAGTTATGAAAAAAAAAACATTATTCCTATAGAGAGAACCTGCTTGCATCTAAGTGCGCGCCAAATGGCTGTCAAGCTCCAGCGCGAAAATATACTAAAATCGCCAACTTTTGAAACGACGTTGCGCAGGCTTATTTTTGCTTGTTTTCTTAAAATGGATTGAAATGAGAAAAAGAAAACTTATTGAATAACTAATTAAGAAGTAATAAGAATTAATAAAAATAATATCTGAAAATCGTAACAAATATTAATCTTTTCGCATTTAAAGAAACTGATGAAGGAATAATAAATATTGTTTTTTGGCGACTATTTTCTCCTACTGTGAAATAAAAGTAAAAACTCCGTTACTCGCATTTGATTTGTTAAGGACGAGTCAGCAGAAGAGGCACCATTTTTAGTGGTCCAATCAAATACAATGCTCTTGTAACGACATTTAAATGCTTCTTTTCGAGACCAAATGTTCTCCCTATTTATAAAAATACGTCACCTAGTCATAAGGTTGTTTCTCTTTTAAGAACGAAAGTTTTCCTTCTTTAACGAAATATGTCGCCAAATCTAGGATTCTAGTAAGGCTACGAAACTATAACTTTTTTTTAATATTTCTACGATATACATGGTAAAAGATAGCACAAATTAGAACTTTGCCTCAAATTTTGTAACTTTTAAAAGCATTTATATTGTTTTGAAAACATATTCGTGTAATTTGATGACGAAATAAAGCGGAACTAGATGCAATAGTGGATGATTACTTATTCTGCACCGTAATGATGTTTTCTTAACTTGCAACGGAACGGTTATTCTTAACTTGCAGTCATTATTCTAGGAGGGGTAGTGAGCGTAGGAATTTTGTGTAGGCAACCAAAGTGTTGCAAGTGAGGGATAGCAATAGTGATTTCACGACCCCGTATCTTCCGATACGCTGGTGATGTGTAGGAATCTGATATTTCATTGGTTTTTGTCAGTGCATTTAATTCAGGGGGGGGGCAGATTTTTAAGATGGTTGGCTAGTGGGTCAACGACTGAGAGAAAGAATTTCTTGGACACTTGAAATGGCTGAGAACACTTGGAGACTTGAAAATGGTTTTCAAAGGTATATGTAGAAGACGCAGCGGAGTGGAAAAGCTAAAAAAAAATTTAAAGATTTTGGTGCACATTCTGCAGTTATTTATTACGTGCTGCGTGATGATATTGGGTCAGTAAAATTTATGTGAAGTGCTAAAAGACAAATACATTGAGTGTTAAAGTGTGTGTGAGTGATATATAAAAAGTAAGACCATATCCAATATGTTTAAAGTGCTTCATTTCTTTTAAAAATATACAGGGGGGATCCTATAGTTCCTGGTGGAGTCAATGGTGAGAACCATTTTACTATTTTATTGTTTTCTCTGTTGTCATATTTTAGCTTTGCTTCCGTCCACCTAATTATTTTAAATAAGTGTTTTTTTCAATTTGTTGATAGTAATTCTTTACATGCATAATTTTTCTGATTCTTGGCAAATAGATTTATTATTTTGCTTTCAAAGTTTATTTTGTGTTTCTTTGATCTCTTTCACACCACTTTAATCCTAAGCCGAGCGAAACCTAGATTGTATTTTGGAATTGCGGTAAATGCTTGATTATTTTTGTAAATTAATATTATGTCGGTTGTTGGAATTTGATATTAGTATGGTACCTAAAGGCCAAGATTACCTATTTTAAAAATACTCCCACAACAATTATCAATAATTAAAATATCATATATTTTTTTATTACATTTTCATTGATTAGAATAAATATTTGAGGAAATTTTCAGTCTTATTCATAGTTCTGTTAACTATGCTTATATTCTCACCATTCATAATTTATATTACATAATCTTACTCATATGAAACATATATTTCATAAAATGAGGATAATGCATACTTTGTGCTACATAAACGAAAACAACATGATATAAAGCACAAATAAAGACACAGATATAGACATATTATAGTTTCTTGTCTATAAACAAGAACCTTTCTGAGTGTTTAAACTTAAAACGACAGCAGTAGAAAAGTATCAAGGAACGAAGTTTGACAAAACACTAAAAAGGAGATAAGAAATAGGTGTGGGAAGGTTTAGGGTGGAAAGATGTAAATATGTGGAAAGATGTGGACTCCAGGGTAGAAAGATGTAGATATTAGAATATTTTAACCTGGGGGGGGGGGGAGAAAGCTTAAACAAGATAATAGAAGAAGGGTTATAGGGATATAACAGAAAGGAATGAAGGAATGACAGTGTTTGGTAATCAATTCTAATTTCTACATCTTGCACTCTGAGGTTCCTTCTAAACCCTCTCACATATGTTTCTTATCTTTCTTCTTTTATTATCTTATTAAAAGTTATCTTTGTCTCCTACTCATTAAACCACTTTGTAAGTGTTTGTCTCCTAACTTTTTTTACTGTCATTTTGTGTTTAGACACTGAGGAAGGTTCTTGTTTAAACAAGCAAAACTATAGTATGTCTATTTTTGTACCTTTATTCATGCTTTATTCACATTATTTTTCTTGATTCATATTATTTATATGAATATAATAAATATCATACTTTAGACAAATGTTACATGACTGAGGTGGCGTTATATTATTTTTTTATTTTTTTGATCTCGTTGGAATGCTACAATTTGGAAAAAGTTAGGAACTACTTATCAATTTTTCATAATTTTTTTATTCTTAATTTTAAGCGATTTAACTCAAAAAACTTAAAGCGATTGTTCTACGAAATTTGCAATTTGTATAGTTTAATGTTTTGAAGAAATTGAAAACCTTTTGTTTTAAATTTAGCTAGTTCATTTTTTCAAACCAACATTTTTTTCAAATCAAATCATTTTATTTTTTCGCAATTCTTTAAATCTTTTTAAATGCTACTAGCAGAAAAATGTTGAAGAAAAACTAAAGTACGAATGATTAAATTAAAATAATTAAAAATTTGTTCTTTATAAATCATAATATATCTATAGTAAATATTTATAGTAAATCATATATGAAAATTAGAAAACATAACTTTTTTTTGAAGTTTTCAAATTAGAAATTTTTTTAAATGCCTCGCTATAAAGATTTGTGAACAAATTTTGCTAAAAATGCATCAGAATAAATTGTATACTTAATAAATGGCACAAGAACTCAAATGTGTCAAAAGAATATAGCTATTTTTTTTAAAAATAAATTTTCATAAATAACAGCCACTAAGATTCCTCTAAAATAGCGTGATTTTTACTGTTAAAAAAATTTATTAATAATATTAATGTATTTTAATTTTTTTTGCTTTTTTTCCAATGATTATAAATAAATTACCTTATTTTATTAGCCATCCAGCATTTGATCACACAATAAGAAAATATTGTTTGTTAATTTACTTACTTAAATGTGAAACATTATCTTTTTTTTAAAGATATCATATGACAGATGTAAATGGGGTTCAGTACTCACCTAAAAATAAAAAAACAGAATATTATAGTCTTAAGAGCACTGACATCAGATAATCAGTTCAATAAAAAATCAAAAGCAGTTAACAACTTGTAAGTAAATGTTAATTTCAGTAGAGAAATTCATGAGAGATTGACAAGTTTACAGTCATGACAGAAAAAAATCTAATATTATGGATAAAAGCAACCGAGATTTGTTAGCAATCAGGGCTCGGAAATTATACTGTTGAAAATTCCGATGTCATTTTTACATTTACATGATCGACCGATTATGTAAATATTCAATCAAAAATGTCCATTAATCAACCCTAAAATGTTGACAAAAATCACCAAGATGCCTGACGTGTCTGACATAAATGATCCTAAGGTGGAGAAAAAAGAAGAAGGACGATTGCATTTGATAAAGCTTAAACGTAGTGAAATTTTATTATATGAATAAATAAGAATTACATGAAAAATAATATATAAAGGACCTAAAAAACTAAAAGAATTACATAAAAAAGAAATAAGAATCAAAATTAGCTCATTCTATTTTATTCCCTTTATCTTGCCTATTTTTACTATGAAAAATTTATCCTAACCGCTGTGCTTTGGAAAATCTATGCATATAATAAATTAAAGAATTTGTGTACATGTCTGCGTACCGAATACGGGTGAACCGTAGGCATTAAAACTACGACATTCAACATAAAGTTAACGCTATTTTTCGAAGCTCTGTCATCAAGGAATTTAAAAAAGCCATAATTTAAGTGCCATACACTTACAGCAATTTGATGATTTTAAACTATTTATATAATCTTGCTGTGAGGAACTGTCTAGGTCTTAGAACAGAACTTATATATTTAAAAAGTTATTAAACTTTTTTGAAGGTTGCCAATTTGGCGACATTTTTCCACCGAAATGAAAATTATCAAAATTACTGCCGTATTCTCGGTTTTTCTAAATTTTTATGAGTCCAGGTAATGCAGCATTGGAGAAAGTTTATAAATATTAAAAATTAGACTACAAACGCTTTTAATTTTTTTAAAACTGGGGCTTTTCTTCTTATTGACGTTGTACGCCATTTTTAAAATAAGCGGAGATAGCGCTGGCTTTAGATAGGCTAAACTTGACTAACAGTCATGAGGAACAGTTGCAAACTCTCAGTAGTAATAAAAATAGCATATTGCTCGCAAAAAAGCATAATTTCATATTACAATGGTGCCTTCGAAAAACAGTCTTAAATGAGTACAAATAAACTAATTACGAAACCCGATTTTCGTTATTTTAAGTAAGATTTTTTTTTCCAGGGATATTTAAAAATGTAATTTTCTCATTGGATTAGAGGAAGCCATTGTTTTAAACTAAACTATAGACAATTCAGTTTTGTCAAAGATTTCAAAGCATTTTAATATTAGCGAACACTATTTTTGAAGTTATACTTCTTATGCGACTTCCAACAAGGTTGCGTTAAACGTTTAACACTACATTTTTATTGGCCGGGAAATCACGTGGTAGGATCCAGTGTTCCCTCATTTATTTCCATATTGTTTTGGTTCTCACTAGCTTAAGAATAATAAAAGTATTGTTTTTCTATAAATATGTTTTCAGTTTGTTTTGATACACATATAATTTAATTGGGTAGTATTTTTTATTTTCAAATTTAGTGGATAACAATTGTAAAAAATGAGTGAAAACAATCCCACGGACAATGCGACGGATTTAAGGTTATGTCAAGGTACGTCTCTTGTGAATATCAATTGATTGTTAGGTTTTCTCTTCTGAAATTACTTTATGACGCATTCACATACATTATTAATACAAATACATTTTTCAGGGCGATACGATGAGGCAACCACTAGCACTTCCACTGGTTCAAGAGGTCAACGAGGGAAAAATGCACAACATTACCTTGATTACAGAGCACGAAAGCGAGCGGAGCATGAAAAAGAGTCGTTGAATAGAACTAGTGATCCTTCTACGACTGCTGATTCTTCTACAATTAACGTCGCAGGTTGCGAAGTTTAACTTCTTCCTCGCGGAGGGACTTCACGCACTACTTTTCTTCCCGATGGCAGGCACTGAACTTTATTCGTTTCGCCTTAGAAGATGCCAGAGTTGTTACTCATTTCGCGTTGCCCAGTGGGCACCTGTGAGCGAGTCACGGAAGCGAGAAAGTCACGGAAGCGAGTAACATAGCCCACGCCACACTGCCACAACCCGTTTATAGGGTGGGCCACATTCATACATCACACACAACAGAGGACAACACAAGAGAGAAGCATCCATTCCCAGAGCGGGATTCGAACCCGCAGCCATTGGCTTAGCAGTCCGGCTCGCTAACCACTCGGCCACCTGTCCGGCTTAGCGAACACTATAAATTTTAACATTAATTCACTCATTGTTGTTGTTGTAGTTCATTTACGTCACACTAGAGCTGCACAATGGGCTATTGGCAACGGTCTGGGAAACATCCCTGAGGATGATCCGAAGACATGCCATCACAATTTTAATCCTCTGCAGAGGGGATGGCACCCCCGCTTCGGTAGCCCAACGACCTGCACGCGAAGTCGAGCACTTTACGGTAGCACAGTTTAACGAGGAACAATACCGCACATCCTCGGTCCCTAAGCAGACTAATCCAAGTGGTCACCCACCCGCACATTGACCGCAGCCAGTGATGCTTGACTTCGGTGATCTGCTGGGAACCGTGTCTTAACGATAAGTCCACTGCGGGACTTAATTCAGTCATATTTTAGACACCTTTGACGTAAGTGTCTTAAATATGCTTGATGCCTACTTCAAAGCACATAGACATATTTCATTTGTACGAGAAAAAAATAAATGGAATTAAATAGAAAGATTTGAAAACAGAGAAATATGACAAGCGGTTGAAATTAAAAAACATCAATAATTAATCGGTAAAAAAATAAAATTGATAGCGTTCCAGTTTGCACCAATAATTTTTTTTTACTTTTTACTTTTTTTACTTTTAGATAGTACACACAACACATTTTCAGTTAAACAGCCGCATAAAAATTTAAGTCAGCGGTACATTATTCCTAATATCGAGAAAAAAAAATTAGGTCTAAGAAATTTTTATAGGACTACAAATGCTACTACCAGGGAGAGAAAAAGAAACTTCTCAAATGTCTAAAATTAATGTAAATATTACTAGTATCTAATAAACGATGTCAGTAATACACATGCTTTGTAAAATTTTGAAGTTGTTAAGCACTTAAAAACAACAATTTTTGTTCCGTATATTGTATAGTACTTCTTAAACTTGAATAGACGGTATTAGGGTTTAACCCGATAAATACACGGTTCGATTTAATTAATTATTAAGGCTATAGCAAGTTTGCTAATTATGGTTTAGGGTTTTAACTAATTCATAGTCAGCATCATTTTCTGCAGTTAGGTTTATTTTATTGAAAGAAATGAGCAATAATTCTGCTTTCAAAAATTGTTTTAGTAGAAATAAATTCAAATACGTACGTTAACTACTGATTTAAAAATAAACGATACACGTTTAAGCAGACGAAATGGGTCAAACACATCAATTGTAAAATTTAATTAACAGTTCCCAAAGTTTAAAGTAACTATATAAAAGTGAACTTTCATTATCAGCTTAGTTTTCTGGAATTCCGTTTTTTTATTGAAGGAAATGAGCAATAATTCTGTGTAGTTACATGCCCGGGAGTGATTTTATTTTGCTGACGTGAACAGATCGATTCCGTTTCTGAAAGAATACATAAAACTTCATTCCCCTTTCTTTTTGCCGACTTTCAGAACGTCGATATTCTACATCGACAAACGTTTTATTCTTGCAAATGTAACCATTTTTTCATTTTATCTTTGCCAATGCAAAGGGAAGAAAAAAACTTTATAAAAACACAGTGTCAAACATTCAAAACTTTCTCTTTTCTTCATTTGTCTTATAAAGTTCTCTTTTTGCATCCGTTAAAAACATTTGAGGGATCATCCTCAAGTAAATTTAATAATTTAGCGACTTGAACTTATGTAATCACCCACTTTTAGTAAGCTACGTTGAACCAAATACACAATACAAATTTTCTTTAACCTTAAGGTGTCAATTTGAATCTTGTTTTGTTCTAAATGAACCACAGTATTTTGTAATCAAATTTAAGAAGCGCGCTGATATGATTAAACATAGCACCATATTAAAGGTTGCAGCTAACTTGAATGACTCAACTCGCTGCATGCTGTATAGTTGTACCCATTAAAAAAATTACGTTTTCTCAACTCAAAGATGATCATGATTAGAATAATATTTATAATGAGAATATCGTTCGTAGAAAACTCGTTCAACACTAAATCGCAATGTCGATACCCTAAGAATAATATTGAGTAAATGTACTGAAAATTTTATAAGAAAAGAAATCGTAACATGTTTCCAATCAAATTAAATTACACTGTTTTTTTTTCTTCATAAAATTTAAGATGGTTTAATTTGCACGATAATACGATTCAACATAGCATCCTTTTAAGATTGCAGAAAACTTGAACAATAACATGGTTCAACTCGCTCCGAAATTTATAAATGGGAATATAATACATTCGCACAATATCGATACCTTAAACAATAACGAGTAAATTTACTGAACATTTTACAAGTAAAGGAATCGTACCATGCTTCCATTCAAGTTGAATTATTTTTTTAATCAAATTTAAGATGGTTTAATTAGCACGATAATGTGATTCAACTTAGCACCATCTTAAGTTTTTAGATAGCTTGAATGATAATATGGTTCTAAACACTCTGAAATGTATAACTAACTATACATGAAATGAGAAGTTGTAGTTATTTATATTAAAAAAAATTACTTTTTTTCAAAACTCAAAGATCATAAAATGATTAGAATAATATTTAATAAATAAATATACATAATTAACATTGTCAGAAAGCTCGGTTTAGTGCTAAACCATAATAACAGTACCTTGAACCGATGTAATGGTTTAGCTTGAGACTTACATGGGATTAAAAATCAAATCATGTTTATATTCAAGCAGAGTCATAGTGTGCTTTTATATCAAGTTTTAGATGGTTTAATTTATACGATAATATTATTCACCCTAACTCCATATTAAGGTTGAAGCTAATTGGAACGATTTTATAGTTCAGGGAGTCCGAAATTTATGACAATGCATGCTATGAAGAATCGTTGTTGCTTACATTTAAAAAATAGCTTTTTTTAACTCAAAAATCATAAAAGATTAGGATATTTCGCATAAAGTGAACATATATTCTCAGAAAACTTGGTTCAGCTTTAAATCATTATGTCAGTACCTTTAACCGATGCTGCAAGTTTTTTCTCTACTTCCTATTGCTAATGCTATGAATGCTAAAATGAAATTTAAAAAAACTGATAAAAGTAAATTTATTTTTAAACTTTTTATTTTTGCAATATGTAGCTTACCATACAAAAAGAAAAAATGTATAAAAATCTTAATTTTGAATTTTTTGTCGCTGGCGTTGATTTCTCAATTGCACGGCTGAGTAGGTTTCAACAATTTAACGTTAAACACTTTGATACTAGCAATGCGAACAGTATTAAAACTTAAAAATTTGCTTTTTAAAATAAATTAAAAAAAAAGACTAATTCTTTTTTTTTTAACAAATAGATTATATTTGAAAACGCAATTGATTAGTATTAAACTTAAAAATCTCAATAACTATGAAATCTATTTAAACTCAGTTTACTGAATAAAAAATAATAAACTCTCCATTTCTCCGTTTTCGCAATTATAACATGAAAGAGATTACAAAGACTTAAAGTAAATAAGAAGAATATCTTAGATTATGGCTTACAATAAGTAATTCGGCTCTCATTAGATCAATTTCTTCTCATTAAATGAAACGTATCTTTAAACGCAAGAAAAACAACCTTTTAAAACTATCTAATGTAATTCAGCATCGTAATGATAAAATAATTATTCCAGAGCATTAGAAACACTAATTATGTACCGCTCTCTCAAATAAGATGAGGATAAATAATAAAAAAGAGCAAAAAAAATTACAGTTTGCGAATGACAACGCTTATCCTAACGGACGATATCTTCCGCAGTTACAGTTAATTATTGGTAATTTTCGACGTGGTGTAAAATGCCAGGATACGTCATTAAGCCGCCATGGCAACATCAGTTTCTCTTTAGAGCTTCGGTTAAACGAGCGTACATAACTTCAATTATGTGTGACAAACTTGTTTGCTTTGCTTTTCGCTTTTTATGTCCAACAATAGAGAGAAAGATGAGCGGTTTTCAGTTTTGGCAGTCATTGGCGGTGCGTCATTTGTTGCCAAGTTATTGTTGAATCTTTCATTTTGAATGGCACTTTATTTTCTTTCTTGTAATTGATGACGGAATGGATTTTATGAAGAAGATTGATGCTGACGGAGGATTAACTCAAAGTAAAAGACCGCAGCTTTCAAAAGTTTTCTTTAATAAAGTCATTAATTTGAGTTTTAGAAAATGTGTTACATAAATATACTTTAAGAGGGTAGAGTTTAAAGTGTTTTAAGTTTAACAAACAATTTATGAGATAACTGGATTGTAAATTCTACTTAAATAATACCAATGTCAGGGCGGAGTTAACGACCATGCCAACCTTCATGTATCAAAATATACCTCGTGATTGAATCAAGTTAGCATGTCTTATATACCAGTGAATTGATGTTTAATTTCCGTAGTGGTGGTAGTTATGCCACAATACTCCCCCACCAGAATTTTATCAGGGATAGAATTCGATGAACGGATCTCACTAGTTGCTGTACTTGTGAAAGTACCGGGTGAGCTGGTTTTAAGGTCACCTGGTTTTTCAATACTGAATGTGAGTGCGTTGAGTACTGAAAGTGTACAAACTTCACAGTCGTAGTCGCACCTGTGTTGCCATTAGCAGTCGAGTGTATGCAGACAGGCGTTGTGTTTAATCGAGACTGAGTAGCAACAGCGTGAGGAGGATGATTATGTCGCAGTCACAAGTAGCAAATCAACTGTTCAATGTGGATAATCCAATGAAGTAGGCGTTGCTGTCAAGATTTTTGCGAAGAGGGCGTTACTGTGTGTTCAAATCACGTCCGGAGGTCACCAATGTGGGAGAGGAGTTGTCGACCATGCCAACCTTTATCTATCAAAAGGCACCTCGTGATTGAATCAAGTTAGCATGTCTTATATACCAGTGAATTGATGTTTAATTTTCGTAGTGGTAGTTACGCCACACCATTATATTTTCATTAATTATAAATACAATTTCAGAAACGTGATGATTTTATGATTAAAGTTTTCCGTCACAGTGAACTCTGAGCGGCCACAGCGAAAGCTGAATTGCCATCGTAAACACTCAATTGCCACAGAGACCATTGAGCTGCCCCAATGAACAACTGAGCTACCACAGTGAACAGTGAGCTGCCAAAGTGAAAGGCTATAGTTCCATGCTCAATGGTTATCCATACCGCTTCAGGTTGATGGATATTAGCCTGTCTGGGAAGTAAAAATCGTTTGTCCGCATTACCACAATTATACAGTTGATAAAAGAATTTTCGAGTCTTAAACTCAATGACCTCCTGGTCCACTACGGGTCGTTGAAGGTGCGGTTGGGAATGTATAAATACAATTCCCAATTTTATTAACACAAAAATAAGCTGCTTTTAAATAGTGTTTTACATTAGCCTTTCTCGCATTGGACTGATCGTAAAGACACGCTTCCCAGTAGAAAACCGACGTCAAAGATCACTGCCTGCTGTAAGTAAGCAGGTGAGTGACTCTATGATCAGCCTGAGTAAGGACCGATATCGATCCTCGTTAAACTGTTCTACCGTAAAGTGTTGACTTCTTGCACAGGTCATCGGCTATCAACGAGGAGAAATCATCCCCTCTGCTGAGGATCAAAATTGCGATGTCATGTCATTAGATTATCCTCAAGGATGTTTCCCAGATCATAGCAGATAGCCCATTGTGCAGCTCTAGTACGGCATAAATTAAGTACCTAAATACCTACACACACTAGCCTGGATTGATTTAGAAAACTTATATTGCTCACTACTTATGTTACTTTAAGTGTCATCTATTAGATTAAAGCGATAAAAATTTAAAATAATTGCAGTTGAACAAATGAATAATTCAAAATTTAACTAAAATTATTCTTTTATTTTCAGTTATATAAAATTACTCAGTTACTAAGTTTTAAGTTTAGTTACTGGGTAACTAAATTTTTAGGTAGTTTGAAAATATATAGACAGTGATTTATGTACTATTGGATACGTTGGTAAGATCGGAAGACAGCAAAGTGGTGGATATCGATCACTGATGGTCGATATAGTACATTTAGGAGTCGATACACACAATTATTGCTTGGAATACCATTTGTAAGTACAGTATAGTAAGAAATTGGAAATATGTATCAATCACCTCCAAAAATTAAGCAATGATTTTCATTTATGTAATGAACACATTGAAAACATGGGTATCCTAGAAAGGATAATCGCGTCACTTTCTGCGCAGATTGAAAATATCGACAGTCATTGGCAAAATGAAGTCATTGGATTGTTATCTGACCCAATGTATGTTACTGTTTAATAATTTGAAACGGAGTAAAAATTTTGAACCAATTTAAGT
This sequence comes from Parasteatoda tepidariorum, assembly GCF_982258835.1. Lineage (NCBI taxonomy): Eukaryota > Metazoa > Arthropoda > Arachnida > Araneae > Theridiidae > Parasteatoda > Parasteatoda tepidariorum. The sequence goes on from NC_141757.1 coordinate 72,670,905, forward strand.
ATTGTGCAAAAATATCCGAAACTTTGTAAACCAGCATTTCCCTTTTTAATTGCAATCTCAAATTCATATGTGGTTGAATCTGGCTTCAGTCATATTAATTGTATTTTAATTAAGCAGAGAGAAATAAATTGAATGAGGAGCTATGGGGCGATTTAAAATTGAAACTAACAAATTTCGAACCAAACATTGCTAATCCAGCCAAGCTTCACTCCCCACATCTTTCAGAATAATTTACGTAAAAAATCGACTCTGTCAAAATAAAATAAATCATATTTTTTTCTCTTTTCTTAAATTTTTTGTTGAAGGGTCAATAAGAGAATTAAAAACATTTTGGCGGTCGATGGTCAAAAATGCTTGATAGCCCCTGGGTGAGGTGCCCTTTGGATTATTGCCAAGTTGATAGCCGGAATGAGCGATGTTGGTTCCTGCAACCTTCGTAGAAACCTCGAAATAAGAATTTAATAATATGGAGTAATTTCTCAAAATAATTCGAAGAAATCTCGAGGTCTATGTTTCCTTTTTTATTCTGCATATTAAATAACATGCATTTGAATTTTTACTTTATATCCTTGTAGAATTTTGATATAAAATGCATTTGATTGGTATTATAAATTTTTCATGTTTTGTTTTCGGAGCGATTTTATTTGGCAGGCTATTGCAATTGAACTCAATTGGCAGACAAAAAGGGCTCATATAAATATCATTTTACCGATAATTCAAAATTTAATCCTGCAACGCCTGTAAGGATACAGATTTCAGTTACAAAAAAGTAAGAAAATAAAAAAAAATTCTACGTACCGATTTTTTTTAACGAAAAGAAACGAAATTCTTAAATCTAAGCATCCTTCTCGCTAAAAAATTATTCAATAATGGAATATTTTGCTAGTTTTTTCAGGAAAAGAAATTCTTAATTTGGTCAAAATAAGAAATGGACTACATTTAACGATAAAACAGAAGTCTAATTAAAATTCTGTTAAGAACGTTTCACAGAAAAAAAAATATATTGTCACTATTTTAAATGGGTTTTATGATGAATTTTGGAGTACTCCTATTTCTTTGTCGTAATCTTCTTAAAAATTGATAAAATAAACGGTTTAACGGCCTAGTTTTCTAGTTCAAATCCTCAAATAGACTATTAATTTATATTAGATGTATTCAAAGAAATTATTATTGCTTTTTTCAAAAGGTATTAAATATTTTAAAAAAATATGAATTTTGCGTATTAAATTATGATAATTTAAAAAGTTATGTCTTAGACTTATACCAAAGGAAAAAAAGAGTTGTATGCATGAACAGTGCTTCAGAAACGAACCAGCTTGAATTACTTTTGATCTAATGATCGGAACTTCACGTTCTAGGACTCAATCTTAATGGTTTGAGCTGGTGACCTCACATATGCTAATTAATTAGTGCTGACAAGATTTTAAGTTACGAAACAGGACACAAGAACTTACTTTCTCTGAATAGACTTTTTTCAACGGATTCGGATTGGTCAGGAGAGGGATCCAGAGTTTGAACCCCTTAATGTTAATTTGATTTCCCTTTATCTCGCTATATTTAAATTTTTGCAAAAAAAATTTGAGCGCAATTATTAAATTTGTTTATTCAAATATAATTCTAAAAATAATTTTATTAAATATTTATTTCTTATTATTTCATTTAATAACATTTGGAAAAATTTTGAATTGTAAGATATAAAATTTTTACATCATTTTAAAGTATATAATTTTACATGACAAAATACAAAAATTTTGGCGAAATCGGCTAAGCTGTCAACTATTCATCCGATTTCACCCAAATCTTGTATTTGATATGTAAAATTACGTATTTTAAAATGGCTCAAGTGATATGCCTTACAGTTCAAAATGTTTTCGACTATTATTAAATAATAAAAAAAAGAATAAAATCATAAATATTTACTAAAATTTATTTTTTGCGAGGAATTATCTTTGGAAAAACAAATTTTATAAATGCGTGCAAGAAGTTTTCAATTCACTTAAAAAGTTTTTGAGTTATGCCGCTTTAAGAAAAAAGTAAAATTAACTTTAAGTGGTTCATACTTTGGATCGCTTTCCAGACCAAGCTATGGGGATCATATTTCCCAGAAATTGAGGCTACCCCCACTAATTAATTTGCGTCCCCACCTCGAACTATTAAGTTTAAGTCCTAGAATGTGAAGATCCGATTATTAGATCAAAAGTAATTCAGGGTGGACCTTTTTTTTTCGTTTTTTTTTTTTGCGTTTTGTACATAAAACCCTACTTGCCCAAAATTTTGAGAAACACATAAATAAACTTATTTTTAAAGGTGAAAAAATAAACAAAACGTTATTAGTTTTAAGAAAAGAATAAACTATATCATTTTTTAAATTTTTTTTTCTTGTAAAAGATTTGTCATCGGTTTTTCACAGGCAATGTGCTCAACCATGTGCTTAATTGTCATTAGCTGCCTTGGAATAGTAAGCTGGATCCTGATGTTGTAAAGAGGGGTGTTGTTCATTGAAATTATTCAATGCAACAATCATATTTAAATAAAATAATATTTGTTTTTATATCTATTTATAACTAGCAACGCTTTAATTGATTTACATTATTATAATAGAGATGTAAAGTTGCATAAAAGATTATTAATTATAGATTTAACTTAAGAAAATATTTATAGTTAAGGTTTTAAATTATCCTGTAGTTTTTTGAAGCTAAATTAAATGACAATGATAATTTTTAACCATGACAAATCATATTTTGTATTTTAAAGCAAATATATCCTTTCATACATTGTCTTTGTCCAGGTATACTCAGAACTAATAACAAAGCATGGCAGATAGTTTCAACCATTGTCTACAAAGAGGACATTATCAACACAATAGAGGCAATATTGCTTTTGTGACTGTCTTTTTGAGTATAAGGAGGAAGCCTGATACGAAGTAAAGAATTTTGGCGCATAGTTGCCATAATTTTTGGTGCTCAGGTAAACACAGAACTGTAGATTGATAAAGGCCATAAATTAATAAAAGTAACAAAGCCATGGAAATATATGTCACAGGAAAAAAAAACGAAAAATGAATCAATAAATCAATCAAGAATAGGGGCAACTAAACCTCAATTTTTTTTATAGTGTACGAAAAAGTTTAGTTACTGATCTATATTAGCCTTGGTTTTGATAAATACGTTTATCATTAAATTATCAATAATTTCCTAAATTAAAACTTTTGACGAATATTTAGGAAACAATAACATGACTTATAAAAGAAATTAAAATAGAAAATAAATTAAAACTGCACAAAAATATTTTGCAGTATTGTAGAGAGGATATATTCTGGACCAACGAACGCGATTTCACCAGCATCTAGTTCTTTGGTGGAGTATATATTTAATCAGGAAATTCATTTGCAACTTTCAAGCTAATTAAAAGCATGAAAGTCATTTATAAGGCTAACGGGGTCTTAAAGAAATATGTGAACATCTTTTCAACTTAAATATATTATTTATTAATAATTATCAACATTTATAATCGAAGTCAGTCATGCAGAACGAAAAATTATAAGAATTCTTACGTATATGAATGTCTTAGGATGAAAAGTTATAAGAATTCTTACTTACATGAATATCTTGGGATGAAAAATTATAAGAATTCTTACTTATATGAATATCTTGGGATGAAAAATTATAAGAATTCTTACTTATATGAATATCTTGGGATGAAAAATTATAAGAATTCTTACTTATATGAATATCTTGAGAGTAGCTTCCTACCAAACAACACAATAAATTAAATTAATTTCACCTGAATCCCTCATTCTGAATGATAAATTATAAGATTCCTACTTATAGGAATGTCTTGAGTAGCTTCCTACTGAGAAACACATTAACTAACTTAATTAATTTCGTCGGAATCCACCATATTGAATAATTAATTATAAGGATCCTTATTTATAGGGCAGTCTTTATTAGTTTCGTACCAAAAACACATTAATTAATTTAATTTCGTGGATATTTATAATGTTGAATGATAAATTATACGAACTCTTACTTATAGGAATGTCTTAAGTAGCTACCTACCAAAAAATACATTAATTAATTTAATTAACTTCGACAGAATTCATAATGCTGAATGGTAAGAATTCTTACTTAAGGGAATATCTTGAGTAGCTTCCAACTAAAAAACACATTAATTAATTTAATTAATTTAGTCGGGATCCATCATGCTGATTGATAAATTACAAGAATTCTTACTTATAGGAATTTCTTGAGTAGCTTCCTATCGAAAAGCACATTAACTAATTTAGTTAATTTCGTTCGAAATTCCTAAAAAAATGGCACAATAAGTAAACAAATTTCTCTGCTTCTTCTGTTCGTGTTGAAGATAGTATGAGTTTTAAGTTAAAGTATTTTTTGTTTTGTTTTGGTTCTCAACTTAGGTGTTTGCCTTCAGCTTGGCTTGGTGCCATGGAAAACACAAAAAAACAAGCCCTTTCATTTTTATCACGTTTAAAGGTTGAATGATCTATAAAGAGCCTATCTTGCATTTTGTAAAAGAACTAATCGATAATCCTTTATTTGAATTGATGCGTGAAGAAAATGTTTTTCAAAAAATTTTTGGAATTTTATGCTTATTATCCTAAAAGAATCAAACAGAAAGAAAAATCTACATATTATCGAATGTTACAGAAAAATTAAGTTTTTAAATTAAAATTTGTAAAAATATTTTATGTATTTAAATTCCGTCATCGAGATTTAATTTACTGGTATAACTTAAATTATATCGCAGAGTCAATTGTTGACAATGATTTCAGTAATATTGTTTTGAGTAGTTTTATTGTTAACTTTCATGCTTATTTTAATAAAGTTAATGTTAGCATTTTTTAATACCATGTGTGTTTTAAAGGTAAGTTTATAAACCTAAATTAAATTACGATAATTTCCCTATAAATTAATATATTAAATAGCTATATTAATTTATAGGGAAATTTGTATTTTTGAGTTGCATAGGCATTGATAGGTTGATAGGCATTTTCACATTAATTTTATGATCTGTTTATTTCATTGATTATCTCATTCATTGATTGTACCATTTTGATTTTTTTCTCCATATTTTAAAATTGATGGTTGTTTCGTGTATAAGGTAACCAATACGATCAACCTTTGTACATAAAACTTTGAATTTTGCTGACATTGCTGTTACTGTTTAGACAATAGCAATCAATAGAGGACGTTATACCTTTTAATTGACTTCCACAAATTAAGGAATCTTGAACTCTTTACTATAAATTAAAAATACGAAACACTAAAAATATGAAAAAAAGATAGTTTTAACTTTTTTTTTTGTAATAAATATTTTGAACTGTCAATGTTGTACATTTATTTTTAACCTTTTGCTACTCCATAACCAACTACAATAAGCCATATTTTGAATTCTTAGTACTGGTTTGAGTAACCCCATGAGAAGGGGTAACTTGAGCTACCTTATTTAACTTTTTTTCCTTCAACAAACATGTTATAGAGAATTTTATACACGTAAATACCGAAATTAAATGTATACCTAAGTTTTACAATATTAATTAATCTTCAGAGTAAATGATTTCCGATTGGCAGATTTCTTAAATTGTAATATCTCTTAAAAAATCTCGAATGATGGTATTCGTTTAATAGGTTAAAAGGCATTTAATCCGTGCGAAATTATTTATTTTTCTACTCAGTGAATTACCTTTAGAAATTAAATAATTTTGTTAATTTTCCGTACTTCATGCGTTCTATTTGAATTTAATATGAATTGTATTGTAAACAGTCTGAAATAAAAATAACTTTCTAAGAGAAATTTTAAAGCATTTAAAATTAGTATTACAAATATTTTGTTTTAAACTTTTAATAAATAACACGTATTGTAATGTTTTGAAATCATGATTAAATAATATTGAAGAAAAAGTTCAGGTAATAATATAGTTAATTTACGTTTTAAATCATATTTTTAAAATTTATTTTTAAATTTTAAGTAATTCCTTTATTAAATGCATTCAAAATTCTGTACATTCGCTGTACATTCAAAATTCAACCTCTGAAAGTAGAGTAAAGCTTCAAAAATAACAACATTAATTTATAAATGTCAATTTTGTATGTAATTAATTTAAGATTTATAATTGTGATTGAGATAAGGAGAAACCCACAGCTTAATTATGTTGTTTGATATTTAAGGGGAGCCGGATGTTCCCTGCAAGTCCCTGCAAGAAGCTTGCGATCGACGGTTTTTTCATAACTGGTCCATACCACGTTTAAACTGATAAAAAATGAAGCAGTTTTTCTAAGAAATTATTAAATCGTTTTTCAAAATCCCTCGTTTTGTTCCTATTATTATGGTTCAAATTTTAATACCTTTGTTTACTTCCAGTGGTTTGTTTTTCTATTTAATTTTAAAAGCAATTTTGGAAAAAAATTACTTTAAGTTTCAAGAAAATCGTCCATAGTTTAAAAAAATTTACGTTAGAGTTTAAGAAGAAAAAATTCAAACAAGAAAAGAATTTTGAAAATCAAAGCAAATGACTACTTTATTCGCATAATTTTTTTGTAATTTATGTAGCAAACATTAAGCTACATTTTAATATTAAATTAACAATTTATCCATGATAAATTTCGAAGCATTTAAGTAATTATTATTTGAAATTTTTAATTAATCTCTATAGATAATTTTTTTTTCTCTATGCATTACCTAATGGGGTAATTTATTATCACGTTATTTTTTTCTCACTCAAAAAATTCGTTTACTCCTTTTAAAAGTATAACGGAATTTAAAGATTATATTTCTAAAACAACGAAAAAAAATTTAAGTAATTTGGTAATTTTCTGTACCTAGCGAGAAAAAATAGAAAAAGAAACTTGCTTTTCTATTTTCTACGTCGCTACCATATTTAAGAAGAATGGTTCAAAGCTGCAAAATAGCCTGGAAGCTGAGTAAATTAAACAATTTCTTATCTCTTTAATAAAAAAACTTGAACATCAGCCAATGTATATTCTTACCAAAAATAATCAGCAAAACTAACCAGTTTTTATAATTTTTGGAAAAATATTTCAGCCGCATATTTTAATTAACGCTTCGTTTTTGGGGAATTGATAACTCAGTTTTAACATACTTCTTTCAAAAATTGAATAAAGAGAAAAACTTAATAATTTTTACAGCTCCCTTCCAAAGATATCTATTTTAGAAATAAAATTAGATAAAATGTGGAGTATGTTTTATGTCTTTTTTTCTCTTAAAAAATTCCACCGTCAGCGTCATGTTTATTATTTTTTTCAGTTTTTGTTTCTTTTTGGCTTAATAAGTATTAAAATTTTCAGATAAAGCTTTATTGAATGATTTATCTTAAGCCGTAACTATTAAATGAAATATAAAAGTACCGTAATTATTGAATTGTTCCATTTGGCTGTAACTTTTAAATCTAATTTAAAAGTATTGGAATCATATAGTAATTTCTGTTAAACTATATTTACGAAATCAAATGTAAAAAATCAGAAATAATTGAATAATTACTGTTTACCTGTGACTATTACTTTTAACTTAATAAGCACCAGAGTTTTTGAATAAATTACACTGGGTAGGTTTTTTTGTTTTCTGTTGCATGGAATTTCTTAAAACACATTTTTGATATTTTCAAGTCGTTGATCTCAAACCTGCAATTTTCTCCCCTTACTCGAAACTGTAGCTTTAAATGACGTTTTTATTCTATTTTTGTCAAAATTTAGGTTTAAAAATAGGTTTAAAAACGTTATATATTTGACAGGGGGTAGCGTAAATCTTTTGACAACCTTAAACTTCTAGGGGAGTTAGGGCACATTATCAAGAATAAAACTACAAATGAACCTATTCCCGGAGTCATCGTCGTAAGCCACTAACTTTTATGAACTGTTAGTTCATGTGTTTTTGAACAGGTTATAATCGGGACCCACCCCTAGCAGCGTATGACGAAATTTTTTGCTGTGGATTCCAATACAATTTCAATCCTGATGATGCGCCCAAACACTTCTAAAATTTAGTAGCAACAATTACGTAACCCCTTGCTAAATATAACATTTTAAAACTTGTACAAACTTGTATATTTCGATAAAAAATATACTAAAATTGCAACTTTTTTTGAAAAAAAATTTAAACTTTAAGAGCAAAATTAATTTCAAATTTGAAATCTCCACTCCCAAATTATGTAAGCTCAAGTATTTATATAAATGAAATTTTTTTTTCTTCCTAGTGTTATTTTTATCTGTAACTAAACTCCAAATTTTTCCACTATTTTTATCCGTAACTCCAAAATTCAAAATTTTGTAAGCTACGAGGAATCTGGGAGCATAAATTTTAAATGAAATTCACATTCTTTATTTTCATAGCAAAAAATAATAATTAAAATATGAAAAAAAATTATTACTAGGCAAATTTTTGTTTTGAGTATTTTAAAATTCAGTTTGAGATTATTTATTGCAAAATCCAAGATTGCAAATTTCAACTGTTTCGATATTTTAAAGTTTTAATATCCAATCATTGATTTTACATTGCTTTATTTTAAATTCATAAACAGTTATATTATATTATTGTTAAATAAAGTGATTTTTTTTTATTAACAACAACTACCATCAGGATTTGTTGTTCTGCCATTAATCATTGTATCACATTAATTTATATAAATGTTTTAAAATAATTTAAAATTAATTAATACTTGAATTAGTTTATTATAAATTAACATTTCCTTTCTCGGTATTTTGAAAATCCAAGAATTCCGCTTCGTCTGCTATCACAGATTAAGTTCACAGATGGATAGAATTCAGCTTTTGGTGAAAGTTTTAATTCCCTCTTTTAATTAATGAAAGTTTGTATTGGATTGAGAAATCTCACTTTTAAATATGTTTTGAATATACTATAATACAGAAACACTGCTATTATTTCAAGTAAATAATGACTTTAAATACAAGCAAATAATGACTTGTTTAGATATAATTTTCTCTTGAAAATGTAAATAATTATTTTAATTTCATATCGGTCTGTTTTGTATTTAAACAGTAAAAACATTTCAAACCCACCAAGTTGATTAAAAGTCTGTAATTTCAAAACAATAAGAATAAGAGTAAGAAGAATATTAAATTTAATGTTCATAATACAAATAAATATAACATATTAATACGATTTAAGTGTTTAATGTTATTAGAGATCCTTGGCTAAAACAGGATATCTAATAACATTAAACTACATTATATATATATATATATATATATATATATATATATATATATATATATATATATATATATATATATATATATATATATATATATATATATATATATATATATATATATATATATATATATATATATATATATATATATATATATATATATATGTATATATATATATATATATATATATATATATATATATATATATATATATATATATATATATATATATATAAAGAGTGCAGAGCAATTTTTAGAAAAATTTGTTTTCCAGGCTTCGGTAATTCGGTAATTATGTAACTAGCTTCAGTTGATCAAAGTAATAATTACAAAAAACCAATCTGTACGCCTACTTAAGAGGAGCTTCGATTATTATGGTTTTGTATAAGCAATAATTAAAATTTTTAATTGTGAAAAACTTAAATGGCAATCTTATTAGTTTTGGAAAAATTTAAAAAAACAAATTAAAAAAATTACTTTGTCATAACGTTTCCTTTAATTGAGTTCTAAACCATGTTTTGAGTTGCAGCAACGTTATGAGATTAAAATCAAAATGTACTTTTAAAAGAAGTTTTTAGGTAACTATAACATCTAGAACCAAAGTAAGAGTGGATTAGTATAAAGTTATTTCCATGTGAGATTGCCGAACTCGTTTTTGTTCTAATACAGCAACACTCAATAAAAACATATCAAAAATTTAAATATTTTTGCATATTTTTTAAAGCATGAAAATAGAAAGTATGTAGGTCAGCGTTTGTAGGCCAGGAGATTCAATAACTTTGCAGTCTTTTGAACAATTTGCTGAACACACTGTTCGGAAGAACGGATTAAAATTAGATTTAAATTCATTATAAGGTTTGTGCCTAAGAACAATGGTCAAAAGGATTATGCAGCTTATATTGACAGAATTTCAAGATTTGTTCGCGAATTTTTCTTAGCAAAATGTGATAAACGTAATTAAAATGGCGTTTGAGCAGTATATTTTGGGCTAAGATGTAGAATCGGGGGCCCCTTGGTTCGGCCATACTTTACCTTAACACAAAATTATACTCTGCCTCTTAGTATGTACATTAGCCAAAGGGGTAATAGTTGGATAGTTATTGCAAAATCACCATAAATTTGGAGAAAACATATTTGTATTATATAACCATTTTGCATGGAAAAAGCGCTGTTGTTTGATAAAATGAATATTTCCAAAATTTACTATTTCACTTTTAGAGCAAAATCAACTTTTACTCCTGTCAAATAAAGCTATTTAATTTCGTATGACTTCGTATATAAAATCGAGGTGTTTACACCTTATGATAATAAAAAGAATTTTAGATTATCGAGGAAAATAAAAACAAGCAATAAAGTTATTATCTTTACACATATTTGAATATTTTTAAATATACATTATACATTTTTTTAACATCTGAAAAATATTTTCACTCATTCGTTAATATCTGGTTTTTCTTACCTTTAATAGCTCTTCACATTGATTTCTAAACAGACTGAGAAGGACAAGAAATTCAAGAACATTTGGGAAATTCGAAATGTATTTTCACTTCAAGAGAGAAAATGGAAGAACGTTTGCATTCCTTTAGACGCAAATAAATTCTAAAACACAGACAGATTTCAATGGAAAACACAAGATTACAGGAAACTAAACTGAATATCTATTCACTTTTGGCATTGATTTAAAATGCATCTCCAAATATTTAAGACTAATTACGAGGAGCTTCATAATGAACTGGAATTATTCCTCAAGAAATAAATAGGCTGCAGATGCAAATGCGAATATAAATGAAATTTATAACTTTTCTCATTTTCTTTAACAATTTTGTCTAAGGGTTGTTGAAGTGATAGTTTATTAATTTTATTTATAAGCAAGGATATTTTCATAAAAATGTAATATTCTATTATAATTAAATAAATAATCTCAAGAAACAAATGCGGTAAGATATTAATTGATTGAACACTTTAATCACTTCAGAAATAGCAGTTGACACACTTCAAGCACTTAATTTAGACTTAAGGAACACGATAGATATGTCCGTTATCGAGAATTCGAAAAATCGTCAAATTGCTACACATTGTTGGAATCTTGGGAATAAATTCAGTTTCGAAAAAGCTAAAATTATTTCCACTACAGTCACATCAGCTCATATTGATGCATGGGAATCTTCACATAAATGCTGATTTTCTTGTTAACGACATCAATTCTTTTTAACTTAGTTCCTTATCACCCCTCCATAGTGCGCAGAAATGAATTTTACCCTGATTTACCCCTCTCTGCCACTGTGGTCTGTTTTTCATCTTTTGTCTCTATCGGCTATTGTGGTTTTTCTAGTTTTGTTTGTACCCTTTATTTTTCCATTTTTCGTTGCCAACTTTAAGTTTTATATTTCAATTTTTTTTTTGTTCCTTCTCATTCGCGTCTGGCAAGTCTTGAAAATGAGCGTCTGTTTTTGAGTGCTTGAAACATTTTAATTTGTATATTTTAGTATCAAATAAAGTTTATAATCAAGTAATACTATCCTAATACTTTTTTATCAACTGCATTTTAAAAATATTTATTTTGTTAACTCTAAGAGATTTAGATGACCACATTTATAACCATGATTCGAGGACAAATCAGCCGAGTATACTCGAAACATTTTAGGATTAACACCCATATATTTGTGAAAAATATTAACTTATAATTGCGAAAAAGATTTTTTTTAAAAATTGATAACTAAAATCGGGTGCAGAACAATCTTTATCAAATTTGATTTAATTACTGAGTAGTTTTGAAATTCATATAATATTCTGAATTTTGACCACGTGTGAAATAATTGCTCCCATTATTATTAAAATTTGTTTATTTTTTGCTGAAATTACCTGAAGACGAGTATGGTGCTTTCATCCATTAGTTTTAGCATGGTGCTTTTTTTGTTTTTCGTTTGTATTCTCTGTACGACATAACTATCTTGCACATGTCTGATTTCTTTTTTTGATATTTCACTGCATATAAAAAATTTTTATATTTTCGAAAAATTCAAGGACATCTGAGAACACATGTTAAAATTTGGGGACATTTTCTGTCCTCAAAGGGTCTCAAATTGCTTGTGGATAATCGATGAAATTCGAAAACTGTCTTCAAGACTTGAGCACGTCTGGTCACCTTATTAGACGTCCAACGTGAGTCATTTTACCTAACATGAATTTTGTAAATTTAATTTTATTTTATTTAATAAAAAAGCATTTCATACAAGCTTTTATAATCTGTTTAATGTAATCAAAATTTGTTGTTTATTGATTTCCAACAAGCAGAAAATATTTTTAAGCAAGTGTGTAACTGTCTCTAAGCTTGAGTTTCAAATTTACTGAAAATCAAAATATTAAATAATGTTACACAAAACTAGTTCAAATATGTCAAGGCAATTTCTTAAGTACACAATTATCTCATTGATGTTCGTTTGTTTTTCCGTTCGTATTAATTTAAATAATAATGAATAATTTTTTTATGCCGGTCAAATTAAGTTCTCTTTTGAAAAAAATTGATATACACCACTTTGAATATTTTTATTTTTTCTATTTTTCAATGTGTTTGAAATTAATGAGTAAAACTTGAATAGAATTTATTATTAGTGTTTAGTGAAATTTATATTAGGCTCTTTCTTTGGCAACAATAAAAAAAAAGCTTCAACAAAGCATTTTACGACTGATGTAAATCATTACGCTTTAAAGGAACTTAATAGGTAGAACAAAAACTGAGTGTAGACATTTTAATCTCTGAATTTTAAATGAAAAAATGAACTTAATTTTGGTTTTGTTACATAAGGGTGGAATAAATAAACAGTCTTAATTCCTTTACTTAAGTCTAACACTGGAAGACTTCTTTATTTTTTGCTAAGGCTTTAGATTTATAATTTAAATTGGCCTCATGCCATGTGGAAACTAAAAAGCTTAACATTTTTATTTCTGGTAGAAATTGAACAGAGAGTAACTTGCATTCTCAGCAAAGAGTAAATCGATATTAATTTATTTGAAAAGCTGTAAAAAATTACTTTCTAGCGTTTCCATTAAATAAACAGCTCACGATAGGAATTAATTACTTTTAAGTAAAATGTTTGAAAAGTATCGAAAATCTATTTACTTACCTGTATTTCCATTTGTAAAGTAGTAATATGTTTTATATTTGAAGCATATCTATTGAATAGTTTTGTATTTGAATTTTCATTGCCGAAATTTCATAAACAATGCTAAAAAAATCGTAAAATGAAGTCAGTGTAAATGTTTATTGTTTGCTCTGCGATGTTCAGCAAAATAAAATTTAATAAAATGTAGTTAATTAAAGCCTATTTTAGATTTGCATTCATAATCTTTTTAAACGCTCATTGATTGTCAATCTTTCCAATAATTCAAGTTATTACGGAGTGTTGTGCGCAATTATTAACTGTAAAAAATTTTGGGGGATAGTTATCGCTATTTTTGATGCTGAGGTAAATTAAATATATCTTTAAGTGCAGTTATTGATCAAAATTATTTTATGAAATTGACAAAATAGCAATTATTTGAAAAAATAAGTGCAAATTTATTACTAAAGATACGCCCTTTTTTTTAAAGGAAATATTTTTGCAAAGAATAAGCAAGTAAAACTAAAGCATTGAAAAAGCATTATTACTATTGTTTTTTTATAACTTAAAAAAATACCAAAAACATATTTTTATGTGAAAATAGAGCGCCAAAAAATGTATAAAAGAGACCCCGGTGTCCCATCTGCGTCAAAAGATTCGAAGGATGTCCGGACACTTTTGGTCAGATAATGTAGAATAATATTTTCACTAATTTCACTGCCGCTGAATTGAATAAACTATGTTTTATAGTATTGTTTGAAATAGATATTTTTTTTAGTTAATTTTTACGAAACATTAGGTTTTTATTTCTCTAGTTAACCGGGGAATAAGTGTTTGTTTTTTCACTCGTTTTACAATGAGGACTTTTTTCTCTATAGTTATAAGTAATATCACACTTCAAGTAATTTCCATGACAAAAAATGCTGCTATTCCCATTACAGTATTAGTTCATGTGTGACAAAATAATTCATCATAGCCAGTCAACAGGTTAACTGTTTTCTTTCTTTTCGACAATTTTTTTAATTTTATTTCATTGCCTAATTGACTGGAAGAATGGTTATTTTCTGTATTTCTCGTCCTGAACATAGGCACTTAAGAAATTATAATGTGTTTCAAATTAGAAATATTGTTTGTTGCCCCTTTCATTTTCAAGATGTTTCACTAACACTAGCTCTTAAATCTCGATTTCGATTAATTTCAGTAAAATTGTATAATTTTGAGTCACCATTTGCATATTGTTTAAATATTAACCAAGCTCTAAAAATAGCTTTTTTAACACCTTTGTATACAACAAAGCAAAATTATAAAATGTGATGAATTACTGAACTTAAATGTTTAAGTATAAACAGATTCAATTATATATAAATTTAAATTTGTTTTGAATATTTAGGTCATTTTATTATTAACATATTCACCAATGAAAACAAACTTTATAAATTAGAGCTTATATACATTCCGATTTTTAATATAATTTCCTATAAATATACTTTGCTTTATGGAAAAAATCAAATGTAATGCAAATAATAAATACAATAATCAGAAAAATTAAAATTGCAAGCATTTGAAAAAAAATAATTTTAAACAAATGAAATTTAAAAAAAATTTAAATTATAAATAAGTATTAATTGCCTATTTTTTTGTTTTTTAGAACTTGTTTCAAGCTGCAAAGAAATTTCAGGACGTAAAACTATAGTATAATAAAATATTCAGATAACATGCACATTTAATGTTGACCAAAAATAATTTAACTTGACGTCAAAGTTGGATTTTTTCCTTCATTTTCTTAGTATTTGTTTTATTTTCCAAAAAATTTCTTTAAAGAAAACTCGCAGTTTGAGTTGACAAAAATAAGCAATTTTTCTCACACGTTTATTTTCAGCATTGTAGCAGGAAAAACAAATAAAAAAATAAACTTATTTGTACTTTTTAAAAAAAAAAAATTACTTTATTGCAAAAATGAAAATAACGTTAAGAATCTCAGCTCATAAAAGGAAAAATATTTTTAAACTTTTCTTAGATTTAAGTTTTGAATAACAACTAAGGTACATTTGAATTGGAAGGCAAAAACAAACATACTTTTTCAGCTTGTAAATCGTGTTTTGTGAAAGAGTTTATTTTTTATTTATTGTCATTTACTATACATTTTTAAACTTCAATATGCAAGCGAAAAAAATTCTGAATTTAAAAGAATTGCTCTGCCA
This sequence comes from Parasteatoda tepidariorum, assembly GCF_982258835.1. Lineage (NCBI taxonomy): Eukaryota > Metazoa > Arthropoda > Arachnida > Araneae > Theridiidae > Parasteatoda > Parasteatoda tepidariorum. The sequence continues at coordinate 72,686,415 of NC_141757.1, forward strand.
TATCTAACAACACAAAGTTTTATTCTGTTTTTCAGTTTTATTCTGCTTTAATATTAATTCTGTTTTACTCATGAACAGACTTGACGACTAATTATTGTAATCTCATAACCATAGAATTTTTATGAAAAGTTGAGAGCCATGTATAGGAATGAGAAGTTGGTATTAAAATTTAGAAACACCTGATAAAATTCCTTCCTAGCAGTAAAAAATAAATGTACTGAAAAATTAATTAAAAAAAACTACATAAAGGTATTTTATGTTATATTACTGCGTTTTTCAATACCTTTTCCTGTCAGTGAAGGTGGAATCTTGCAATGGAAGTTTTGGCCACTAATCAACTAGCCAGAGCTCTTAAATCTCTACTGGAGTTCCTTACACTACGACAATACAGCGTTAAAGAGTTTCTTGAACTCTACAAGCAGAATTTTTAATCTTTTTATTGCTGTAGAGAATTTATGATCAACTATGGTCACTTTTTGATTTTGATTTAACAGGGTATTCAAATCTCCTCCGGAGCACAGTTCTTTATTAAAATATTAATTCCATTTTCTAATCACCACAAACAGAATTCATAACCACAGGAAGTTTGTTGGCATTCAAAATGTCGAATAATTACTTGAGTGTCGAAATTGCTACTAGTGGTCGAAGTTTAATTGTAATAAAAGACTCAATTGTTACCTGATTGCTTAAAATCATAATTTATACTGCTATTATACAGTTGAATGGGATTAATCGTCATTCGAAAAATTTCGAACACTGCCCTATATATTTATAGGGTTTTAACTAAAATTCAATTCATGGTGCAAATATAAGTTAAAAATTTATCATAAATAATGAAAGTGAATTATGACGCCATTATATCAAGTCTGATAAATTTAATATTAACGGACCTGACGGAAAAAAAGACTGCATAACTTTCATAATCAATTCAATCCCTTCCGTAAAATCCCCATAGAGTTGAGATAGTTAGCATAGATTTAAAATGTACCACTATCTTAGCCTCTATGAAGTCTCCCAAATTTATTTTTTGAAAACGATTTTCACTACATATGTAGTTTTAAATCCGACATTTTTTTTAATCTACTTGAAAAATGTAGTTTTTAAAATATTATATATATTATATAAAATTTAATTTCTATTTATATTATATTATTTATTATTTGTTTTATTTAGTATTTAATTAGGGATTGCAAATTTTACTTTGCATGAGAAATTTTACTTCACGAAAATAGAATGCTGAATAATGAAAAAAGGCAGATTCTATCTGAAGCTGAAGGAAAGTTTTGAGCACAATGAAGTGCATTAAAATTAATTTCTTTTCACTGTTTAAGAGCGATAGGGTGGTTGGTTTATTCCGTTTCAGGCAGTGACTCTTGAGACAGCCTTAAAACCATTACTGGCTTATAAAAGAGCATTCTTTTTTCAATAACTTTTAAGTTGACAATAAAAAAATAGTCAATAATCAATTGATATTTTCATAATAAAGCCGGTTTAAGATATTCTAGGAAAACATATCAGTGTAGGGAATACCGGGTACGGGGAATTAAACTTAAACAAAAACTGTAAGCTAGGGAATGTGGAGTATGTATATACTCAGTAAAGCTTAACCATAAAAACCAGTGCAATACGTAGGGAATAACGGGCAATAGGCAAAATACTGGCTCTTTATCAGAAAAAAAGCTTCAGTGTAGGGAATACAGGGTAGAAATGCCCTTTCTTTGTAAGTATCAGCGTAGAGAATACCGGGCAAATGTAAAACTGGCAACGACACCCTACATTCAAGAAACTACAATGTTATAAATATAGGTCAATGGCCCAAACATTCCTGCAGGGTTATTAATACGGCTATTATTGATAATATCTCCGTAATTGTTATCCCGTATTCTATTCACGGATGTTTTCCTAAATCTATCCTTATTCAATCGTAAGAAAAAGGGGGGGGGAAATTAAACAAGTATCCTAACTACTGAAAAATAGGAATATTTAACTATAAAATATTACATTTTATAAATTTTGGAGCATAAATTATACTTTGAAATATAATTGGGTTTTGAATTTATGTTCTGAAATCTTTGTTTAAATTTATTTTGGTTCTAGTTTTTATATCCAAATATGCCTTTACCCCCGACACCAGAAATCAAACAATTTTTTTTCGACCGCTTTAATTACAGAAACCAACGTTTTTATTAGTTGTTTCGGTTCAAGAAATACAAATTAAAATTAATTAATGCAACCATCAAATATCTTTCATATGATCATTACTCTCCGTTTTTAAATCGTAATTGTGTATTTAATTTGGGAAACCTAAGCTGGCTGAAATAATTTCTAGTTACAAATGCCGTTTACAAATGCCGTAAGACAAAATTCAGCAATCCCATAGAATAATTTGAATTCTAATTTGATTGCAAAATTAAAATACAAGATATATAAAAAAAACTAATCTGTCTGAAATTTGTTTCTTTCAATTCAACTTTTTACATCCGTATAAGAAGTGCTGAGTTGAAATTTTGGCTAAAAAAAGTTTGCACTCTCTTATTAAAAATTAATTTCAAATTTTAATTTTTGCTTAATTTTTGTTCTGTTTTTTTTTTCACATTTCACCAGTAAACGTTTGGCCAGGAAATTGTAAATTAAATTTTACGTGCTTAAATAACTTCGTGTATTCTTTTATATACAATAGGAATTAAAGCCAATAGTGTTAGCATACTGTATTTATTTTTCTTTCAAATTAAAAAATAACAAATTTTTTAAACATCACTTAATAAAACAACACTCAATAAGATTTTCTTTGAATGCTCTAAAAATTCAATTAATTTCATTTTTATTGAAATAAACTGTTTTTTAACTTCAAGTATGTAAGAATACAATGTAATTACAAACATATTTTCAGTTCTAACACGCATCTGCTCTAAGTATGTATATACAGTGAGGGAAAAAAATGGAACACCCTGAATAATTTTAGATCTAATGATCGGATTTGCACATGCTTAGACATATTTTAAGGGTTCAAAAGCCTCTCCTAAAGTATGCTAATTAATAAGTTTGAACGGTGTTTTAAATCAAGAAATCCGACGTAAAATTGTACTTTTTCTGAATAAACATATTTTTCTTAACAGATTCAGATTTTAAACCCTCAAAATATCGGGGTATCAGCAATCTGGAAAATATAGTCCTAATGCTTAGGTTAGGAGAGCTTGACCCCTTAATGTTAATTTTGCTTTTTGTGTATTTCGCTGTTTAGAGAAATTTTAAAAACGAATTAAAAAAAATTTGCAAGCAATTTATTTTGCACACTAATTTATTTAAAAATAACTTTGTGCAAAAAATAATTTTTAATAACTAATTATTTTTATTCTTCAATAAGAATTAAAAGATAAGAGTAATGTATATAAACTTTTAGATCGTTTAAAAAAACGCTTTTTTTAGTGAAAAAATACAAAACTTAAGCGCATTCTGTTGTATATTTTTTGAGTTTTCAATTTTTAAAATATTCAATATTTAAAACTCGGTTTCTCAAAAGCTAATCAACCAACTGTGGTCAAATTCTGAACTTTTGTGTTTAAAAAATAATATAATTAACTATTTGTTGACTAATTTGCTTTTAAAAACTGTCATAACTGAAATTTCCACTTTTATCTAGTTATTAATAATATAACATGGCAATTAGACGGTTAACTATTTTATCAAATGTTAGTTGTTTCGAAAAGAACTTATTTCTAGCGAAAATATTTGCAAATAAACCAAACTTAAACTTGTTTTTTCATAAATAAAAAAAATGAATGAGGTAACTTATAATTAATGCACTTTTGGTGTATTTTAGCGTGTACTGTATCTGGAAAAAAATCAACCTGATATAGTCAACACAATTTCAATGAAGACAGAGTAATTGAAGTTTGAGAGAAATGTCGCGACACTTTGGTACTGGACGACACGTCGCCAAGGGTCAATTCTCTTTCGCTACCCATTCTGCATAATTTTGAAGCTGCTTGTCGTAAATCTCTAACTACGTTAGATACAGAAACTCGAACTGAAGGAAAATTGTCTTGTTCTGATAAAACAGAGACCTTAAAAGATAGTGAAATTTTCCAGTGGATGCGGAATATGGATTTAATAGCCTGCAAGGCTATTTTCGAGTCGGACAAAATTGATCAATTTTGAAAAGTGACACTGAAATTCAGAGAGGTTAAATATGTACGTTCAAATTCTATCCACCAAATGCTTTCCAAATGGAATAAATAGCAAATAATGCTATAAAACGGATACAATAATTCAAAACGCTTTTTGTCTCACTCACATAATTAAATTTTCCTGAGAAATAAATGCAATTAAATACCATTTGAGAATTTATTAAAGTAACCATAATTATCAAGGATTTCATTAAGACATTTTTTAAAGAATGATGAATTTTATAATATTCCATCAAATTTATATTTTGTGAAAACAACTCTTAAAAATAAGATATTTAATATTATATCATAAAGTCGTCTTTTCTTTTTTCTTTAATAATGACGGAGCAATAGTATGCATATTTGTTGCTAAAAATTTTGAACCACGTTAAACCATATTGTCAGGCAAATTTGACTCGCCTTTATTGAGGTGCCAAATTCAACCGTAGTGTTGTAAAATTAATTTTTTCAGAAACTTGACTGCAAGATACTTTAGTACATGTTTATAGTACAAAGACATCGTTTAATACTTAATTGCAAACATGGTTTAATTTAACTTGTTATCGCAAATTTGTAAGGTCTTGAGGTTCAAGATACAAAGGCTATAATTGAACATTAAACTAATTTTTACGAGAGTATATAAAGTCACACATTCTACGGTGATAAAATTAGATTAAAAAGTTAGCACTGGGAGACAATTTTTTGTTTCCTGTTGCTTGAGATTTGTTAACGGATTTTGGTTATTTGTTTCATTGTTGATTTCAAATTTGCAATCTGTATCACTCTTCTAGCTACATTTTTTTAATGACAACTTTTTGTTTATTTTTTGACGAAAAGTACAAATTTAAAAACTTTATATGCAACAGAGGGTCTCACACATTTAGCAACAAACTTCTAGGTGAGTTAATGGCACATCCTCAGCATTAAAATTGCATGGAAACACATGCCAAAAATGTCGTTGTACGCCACTATGGGCACTTCCCTATTATGAATTGTTTCTTCGTATGCATACAGATCATAACTGCATATATGAACAGGTCATAATAGGAAATCCCCCCTAGCTCTCGACGATCACGTTTCCGGGCACGGGTTCCTACGCAAATCTAATCTTTATGATGTGCCCTAGCTAATTCCCCTAGAAGTTTGTCATCCCATTCATGTGATTTCTATTTCTACATAACTTTTTTAGACTTAAACATTTCGACAAAAACAAAAGACTAAAAATGTCATTTTAGAAAAGTTTGTAGCTTTAGGATCAAAACCAATTTCAGACTTGAATACCATAGTCGAATTAGGCAAGATTAAGCATTTATAATATTGCAACAAAAGATTTGTTCCCTAGTGTTATTAAACATAAACAGTTAGTTATAGTTTATATAAAAACTCATACTTCTGAAAGCAAGTTTTTTTTAATCAAATATTTTGTAGTAAAAATATCGAAAACTTTGCTTGTATTATTGAGTTTATGAAGCGTTTAACACTTCGTTTGGTAGAACTACTGTATTTTCACAAACACGTGAAAAGCATGTTTAGTTATCTTTCAAATATAGAATTAATTAAAATTTCTTTCATTTTCAGTTGCCTACCTGCAACTTACACTGTAATAAATTCCGAATCAAATTACTGTAAAAGTTACTCGCACTCTGGAAGCAGCATCCATAAAATCCATTTTACTTTAAAATCGATTTTATCATAAATTCTTATACCCTCATTCTTACAGTAATATTTACTTACAGTAATTTAGGTTTTAGAGTATATATTACTGCAAAAATTGTGGTGTATTTTACAGTAAAAAGTTTTGGTATTTTTTGTCTTAATTTGCTGTGTACAACAAAACAAAAATGTCAATAAGCAATTTGACTTAAAAATTGCTAAAATTATTCTTTTAAATTGCATATATACTACCTTAAATGGAAATAAAAATAACTTGTTAAAATAGTTTCATTTTAAATCATTCTTAGTACTCAGAGTCAAAGTATTGCATACAAAGTTTCATATTTTTGACAATACATAAAAAAAACTGGAATTGTTTAAAATATTTTCTCCAAATTAAATAAAAATAATTAGCAAATGGTAATTTCCTTTTATAAACTCAGAGAACACAATTGCTGTTATCTTGAGTAACCAACCGGAAAACTGGAAAGAATTCTTTTTCTTTTTAAATCTTTACCATAAACTGATTTAAACTAATTACTAAAAGGCACTTCTCTAATAAAAAACGAAACAGTTTTAGGTAGAACATGAATTGAAGTTAGCGATTTTTCATTGTCGGAGGAAAAAACTGGCAATTAATTAAGGGCTAATTCATGATACAAAGCACACTCTGATTAACTCAGTTATCGACCGAAGCAGTTAATTCTCATTTTCTGAAGAACAAAAAATTTCATTTTTGTCAATTCAGCAAATCTTTAAATGTTTCTTTTAATGTTTGTCCTTTGTTTCATCGCGAAATAACGTGATTTCTGACGAAGCACAGACTCATAAATATTTTAAGAAACTGTTGCTCACTTTTCAGGTAGGTTTCTCGAGTTCAAATCCTGGTGATGACACCCACTCAGACTATTTTTAGATTATGTTGAATTTCCCTATCAATTTCATTAATCTATAAATACCTAATATGTAACAAGAAATTCGTTTTCTGAAGCAAGTGAAAGTACTAATTTTCTCATTTTGGTGAAATGTTTATTTAAAGCATTTCGTTGGGAACTGTCTCGTCAAATGTTAAGAAAATTTCCTGAGTTTCGAGTATCCATTTTTTACAGCCTCTTTCATATCCAGTGGATGAAAAGCAAGTGAAAATACTAATTTTCTCATTTTGCCAAAACGTTTTCTCGAAACATTTCGCAGGAAATGGTTTCGGCAAAAGCGAAGAAAATCTCATGAATCTTGAGGGTCCATTTTTTACAGAGTCTATCTCATTCTATTCGACGTATGAAAGCTTAAAAAAAACTAGATAATTTAATTTACCCCAAACTTTGAGCTATTAATAACACATTTGTCGTCGCTAATATGATTAAAAAGCACTATTACACCACTCTACAGGATGTCCCAGGATTATTGAGACAAGCTTTAAAGGGAGGTAGCAAGTTTTAAGAATTGCATAGAAACCTCCATAGTTGAAACGTCATGGAAAAGTAGTATGACAGGTAGAAGAAACAGACACACAAGACTGATATCATCTGAAATATTTATTGGTTAAAGATATCACATGCGATGTAGTAGATGATACGTAAAAATGTCAAAAGATGTTCTAAGTACCCATCATTGCTAGAGATGCATGCGTTACATTATTGGACCGTGGATTGGAGAACTTGTTCAATCATGACTGGATTCTGTTGGGTATCCGCAGCAGTAGAGACGAGCAACTAGCAGTCCATTTCATAATCCACGGCTGTTGCGTACACAGCACTTTGCAGCACAGCCCAAAGAAAGAAGTCCATGCTGCTCAAATCAGGAGAGCGAAGTGGCCAGGGAACAGGTTTACCACGACCTATCCCATCTTGTGAACAACACAATCTAACAGCAAGCGAAGACATTTCTTAAAATGAGTTGCTATGCAAATATGAGTTCTTGTGATGTCCCTTTTCTCCCTTAAAGTTTGTCCCGATAATCCTGGGACATCCTGCATAGTATATATAAATGTTTGAAAACTTTTAATTAAAAAAAAAAATTAGCCTCTGTATATTGGTTTTCTAGGAAGTCTTCATTTCTTATATATATATATATATATATATATATATATATATATATATATATATATATATATATATATATATATATATATATATATATATATATATATATATATATATATATATATATATATATATATATATATATATATATATATATATATATATATATATATATATATATATATATATATATATAATAAAATAAAAAACTTCAGTTAATAAAAAGCAAGAGATAGCCTTCTTTAGATACACATATAAAAGGAAAACTAGTCCTTTCTTCACTGTCATTTCAACCGACTCTTAATACTTAAAAAAAAGAGATCGACACGAACACAGAAAAACAATTGATTCTCTCTTTTTCTTGTCATCTGATGGCAATGAAAAATGCTTCCGTGGCTGAAATTTCGGAAACAAATCTTTTGCAAACCTTATCGGAATCTAAAAAAAGCAAACCTTCTCACATAATAAAGAAAGTGAATGGAGAGAAGAAAAAAATGAAGCAGAAGAAAAGAAGGGGGGGGGGAGGGTCAAGGGGAAAATATGAGATACGATATCGTTTTCAAGAGACATTCCAATGATGGCAGGTGGCCAAATTGATGCTCGGCAAGGTACTTCCCATAACACCACCCGTTTCCATAACAACCATCTAATTTAACATCCTGCACATCCAATGGATATCCTTATAAAAGAAATATCCGTTAAAAACACTGAAAATAGTACAGTTTGATGAAAATGTACTCGGGGAAAAAGAGCAACGATGCGTTGGATGATGATTTTGAGTTACGCCGAAAATAATGATAAAACATCTTTGGCAACAAAAGGCATCTTTTTTTGTTAAATACCGAAATTCTTTGTTTTTCTTGTTTCATTTATTTATTTTCAGACTGGGATGTTTTTATTTATTTATTTCATTCTATTGTCATTGTGTCCGTAATATATTTTCGGAAATCGTAACCAGAAACTTTGTTTTAAAAATAAATAGTTACATTTTAGTTTTTCACAACAGTGTTCTATGTTTTAAACTTATTTTCAGTAGAATTTTTGAAAAAAATTATTTTAAAATCACAAGTCTTTTTTTTTTCTTTTAAAGATGAAACTCACATTTTTTTATTTTCTAAAAGCAAATTTAAGCATCGGAAATATAATATTTCACATTTTATGGAATTATCATTTTTGGTTTTTGAGGGATATTGTTTAAAGTCGGAAAAAAATAGATCAGGGTAACTAAAAAAAAGTTTCAGCATCAATTGAAGTTCGAGGGGAGAGAATACGAAATTAAATCTTATCTTGCTTTCTAATTCAGATGCATACATACAGATATCAACATTAATTTTCAGAAAAAAAATACAACCAAAAATCAAAATGTTTCTCACGGTAATATAAGTGTTAAACATTTTATCAGGAAAAGTTTATTAAAAAATTCAATCACAGCTACTTCTACTAATTCTCATATTTGGAACAATAAATTAAAATAATCTTTAAAACAATATATAATTGAAACAATGTGTATTTATCATATGCTCCTAAATTAATCTTCAGTGATGAAAATAGCTTCAGCTATCAAAATCACTTTAAGGAAAAAATTTAGGGCTAGAAAAGATGGTTGCCAAACGAGAAGGAATGATTGTGTCAGAAAAAGCAAAGCTGCTTAATTTTCAACCTGAAGTTACTTTGTAAGATCTTTAGAAAGTAAGGGGGCCAAACTTTTAATCTATTCATTCTCTTAGGCTCGATTCTCTGACGAGTTACATCTTCTGACACCAGGTTATTAGAGTCCTAAATATCCTTGGAGTCTTACGTCCAGTTCCACGAGCGTATTATTATAACTATTGAACAGCTATTTTATTTCTATTATATCAGCCATTATCATTCTAAGTCTTATCAAAGTCTGTCCTGTAGTTCTGCAGATAATCGACAAAATCTAGAAATTCTCTTAATTTTAAACATCACTGTTTTTGAGAATTCACTTTTCGCGAAAAATCACATGATTTAGTGGCAAAATGAATGTCTGAAATAAATAAATAAAGCTGGAAGTGCTGAATTAGGTACTTACATTCCAAAAAGAAGATCACGGATACCAACACATGTGACCTAAGACGTCAGTTAATCGTTTAAAATCAAAACGGCGTGTAAAAGTTCAGCTCAGTTTCTCTTTATAAGTTAGAATGCCAATTAACATGACGCTAATAAAATACAGCGCCATATCGCTCATCGAATTTGCCAAAATATAATTCTTTCTCGTCGACTTATTTTACTTAACTTAGATTTATTATTTGTTTATATATTTTATTGTAACCGTGATATATTTTTGTTTTGTGTACCTGGCAACTTCGATGCATAATTAGCTTATGTTCTACATGGCTTCGTGCCTGTCTTTGTGTTAAGTAAGAAATATATAATAAAAGAATATGATTGAAATCTTTGTGAAAGAATATAGAATGTGTCACTTAAGAGAATTGATACTTGACGGACTTGCATACTCAAAATAGAATGGAAAGAACAGTTGCTGACATAAGCAAATTCCACGTTTCAACAACAAATTAGGATCAAGATAACCGCATTACGTCACTTGCAAGCAGCTCATTGTCAAAAATGTTCGATTACATTTTTAAGAGTGCAGTGATCATAAGTTTGTTGTTTTCAATAAGTCAATTAGTATGTTAAGAACGTACACAAAAATGTGGAGATGAGTTATTTAGCTAAGACTTATAAAATTTTTTTCTTTAATGCTTAGAATCTTTAACATTTCCTAGTCTATCTTTTCCGACGAAATGACCTCAATAGTATGTGTATCGTGTATTATGTTTCCTAAGATTAAATATTTTTGAATGATATTGACAAAAACTTTTGACAATTTATTTTTCAAGCAAGAAGACAGCATGTCATTTTCCGAATATATATCTGCTATCGTTTAAAATTGGCAAACATCAGAATTGTTGACGTTTATCTGATTTTTCTTGTGAAATGCTTATTTCTTTTTCTTTGAAAATAGAAATTTTTAGATGGTACGAAATATTTATAAAATCTTTTCTAATGGGAGAAATAAGAGGAGCGATCCAACTCCGAATTTTTTAATAAATCATATATATATATATATATATATATATATATATATATATATATATATATATATATATATATATATATATATATATATATATATATATATATATATATATATATATATATATATATATATATATATATATATATATATATGTATATATATATATATATATATATATATATATATATATATATATATATATATATATATATATATATATATATATATATATATATATATATATATATATATATATATATATATATATATATATATATATATATATATATATATATATATATATATATATATATATATATATATATGATATTGCTTGAAAAAGGCAAGCTCTGTCAGTAATAATTTGGTATGACGTAGCGTCGTTTATGTTTCAAATTTCTACAACCATTTTAGAAAGGATTAAAAAAATCCAAATACGTCTTGAAAATAAATATTCGTACCTAAGTTTTTATTCCTCCAAAGATACAAAATTATTCAAAATAAATACTTACCATAAAATTAATTATTCAACACTACTTTACTACTTAAGACAAGCTAAGAAATTTAATCTTAATAAATCCATAGCTTAAAATTAACCATTCACCAAATTTATTATCAAAATGACCAAACAAAATGAATCTAAATAAATACTTAACGTATAACTACTTTTTTAACACTACTACTCAAATTATTACTTAAGGCAACCTGACAAAAGAAATAGTTATTATAGTGTTGCCAATAGATACAGAAATAAACGATTTTATGGAGCCACAAAAGAGAAATATAGAGAGAGATTATTACGAAGCAATAAAGTCTCACGATAAAATTATCTGTTACTTTGAACATTATCAGATTATAAGATAAGATTACTGATTATAAGATTTACATGCAAATATTTGTTAAGTAAATTATGAAAAGATTGAAACTAAAAAAAAGTTTTGGAAAACATAACTCTAAGCATAATGTCATAATACTTAATATTTAGACAGAAATTGCATAAATTAACTTTATTATTTTCCAATTATCTTAAAATCGGATATATAGCTACAAAATTCAATTGCTTAGAAATTAGTTTTTTTAGAAGGTGACTTTCAGATTTTAAAAAATAAACCACAGTTTTTTCCCTTATCTGTCAGGCATCAGGCTTTACATAAATTGCACATTAAGGTAAAAAAATGTTGACAACATTCTGATAAATCGCTGCCTTTTTTGTTAAATGGAAAAGTTTTGAAATAGAAATATCATTTTTCATTTTTACTTATTTCCTACAACATTTTAGATATTCTCCATACAACGGATAATGTGGTAATTTAGATAATTTATCTTTAGATCCGAAAGAAGAAATAAATTATTTATTACGTGATGTTGAAATTAATGTTCTGTAAGCTTTATAAGAAACTTAAGAAAAAGAAATATTTTCTACAAAATCTCTTAAACGAAATTGGGATTCATAAATATTAAGACAAAGTCACGATAGCAAATGCATGATGCAGACTATTTTCTTATATTTTAAATTCTTTATTTCGATTCATGCATAGATTGTCGTAAACTGTTTTGTTTTGGACATAGCTCAAATTGAAATATGTGAACGTTTAAAAGAATGGAAAAAGTTATTTAAATGGATATACCATTTAATTCCGTATTTTTTAGATTATTACGACAGTTTTAATTTAAAAGAGTTAGTGAAAAATGATAATTTGTAATGCTTAAAAACACTATGGCAGGGGTGGCGAACCTTTATGCACCAACGTGCCATTTTTTCTAAAAATATTTTTAATGTTGTCATAGACGTGCCGACAAATAGTTTTGACTTCGTGATTATAGCGTAAGTAATAATACTAATTACTATCAACTCAAAACTATTAATTACAAAATAAAATACATTTTTCAATGTCTCAGTTATACGCGTAATTCAACTTAAAGTAACATCAGTGTGACTTCTGTTGTTGCAGATTAGATGACAGATAACTTATATTAGGTTGTAAGATGTTAGTTTAAGCAAAACTGTTAATTAGTTTGCTAGTTATTTATTGTTAGCCTGTTTTTTATGGTTATTAATTGCTTTTTTGGCCTTAATTGTTCAGTTTTTTGTGAATTTTAATTTAATTGTTATTATGCTTCATATCGGAACATCGTGATCGGTAGCGTGCCCAAAATATTGCGTCGCGTGCCATAGATGGCACGCGTGCCATTGGTTCGCCATCCCTGCACTATGGGAATATTTATAATGATTTGGTGCGTGCTTTTTTCAAAACTCAAGAAGGAGTTAAAAATTGGATTCAAAATTTTTAAAAAAAATCTTAAAACTATGACATATTATTATTATAATTAATATGTTCTGTATAATCAAGCTTAGAGCAATGTCAATTTTTTCAAACGCATTTTTCCAACCATATTCCCTTTCTTGGACACGCATTTTGGATTAATGTCCATTTTTTACAAAGTGCATATCAAGACATAGATGTTTATTAGAAATTCAGGTGGAGCTAAGTACAAAACAAAGTTATATGCTTTAAAAATTGTCTTATTTTATCACGACAGCAAATGTAGCTAATAATGGAGTATGAACACAAAAATATTTCTTAATGCTAGACCACTCTGTTAAATGCTCCCTCCACGCCCGCAATTGTTTTGCAATACTTTTGTTGTTTTTAAAAAAATGTGAAAGATTTTTTACCGAATTGCGGAATATACTGTATGAAATATATATTTAGCAAAGATGGGATATTAAAGCACACGATATTCTATAGTATTTTAAAACGCTATTTTTTGTTTATTATTTTAATTGTATACTTTGACTGTTCAGAGTTTTACATAAAATTTAGTATAATATTAAATTAACTTAAATAATTGTAAAACGGCAGATAAATATTTCATAAAATTTTACATAATATCATGCGAGGTAATATTGTATGATTGCTTTATATTTTAATATAGAATTATTAGTCTTAGTTTTAGGCCCATAATTTTGAATTTTAATCAAAAGTATACTTAATAATAAAAAAGAATACTATTGAGGAAAAATGATAAATAGATATTGCTGGTAAACACCGTTAAATAATAGGTAAAAAATTAACTGGTACTATTATAACTTTTATTAATTTTATGTTGATGATGCCCAAATAAGTATATTTGAATTGTAGTTCTTAATTCAAGATAATATATATTTCGCGGTAATTGTGTTCAATACGAATGCATGAATAAGTAGATGGAAAATTATCTTTTTATGATTCATAGAGGTGTAAGAAAGTCATATAGTCTAATAATACTTTTCAAGAGCTATAATGACTATTACACTTATTATAAACTTATATTTAACCTAGTTTATTTTATCAATTCTTTTTTTATATTAAATATAACTAAGCAATTTTTAATAAAAATGTGTTTTCTTAATTCTTTAAAGCAACCATCCTACTCTAAAGTTTAATTTTTTAAGAAATCCAAATGATGCTTAAAATGGAAACATCATATTTGTTTACAATGTTCACACTAAAGAGAAGTTCATATCAAAACAACCTTTGTCGATGTGACAGTTAAGAACCTCGAAGTGTCAGAAGATGAAATATAAGATTAAATTTCAACATATGGATACATAGGGGAGAAAAAGAAAAGACTCCTTTCTGTACCTTAAATGATTACTTTTATATCCGTGATGATATTTTTTAACGTAATTTATTTGATGAATTTAGAAACATAATAATAAAATTTGCTGTCGAATATTAATACTGCTATAACGTTTGAGCAATGAGAATAGAACCTGGAAAATATTTCGAGATATATAGAGAAAAATCTGAAATCTAAAATACACATTGAAATCATTTCAAAAGATGCCGTCAGCATTGATACCAAAGTCAATATCCCAAACTCTTGATAACTTTAAAATGTCAAATAAGTACCTAAGGCCAGGGGTTGGAGTTTTGTTTGGTGTTCTTAGATAGATTTTCCAAAATTTATATTTTCAATCGACAATGTATTTTTCTCACCTAGAAAAAAAACTTATTTTCAAAACTACTAGAATATGATAAAATTTACTGTGTTTCTGGCTCTATGAGAACAACAAAAAGTTTTACCGCAGTAATTTTCACCGCAACACTTTGGTAATGATTTTAATAAAATTAGAAATAAAATATAGTTTTACACTATTTGATAAAATCAGGCAAACGTGGTAAAATTTGTTCATTTTATCACTTTATCTTAAACCATGGCTTAAAAACTATGTATTGGGTTAAATTTACTTTTCAGTTTCGTATTTTTTTTACTAAATGCGTGGTACTAAGAGCTTTAATTTTGAAAATCAGAATTTCCGGTAAACCGTTACCATATGAACGGAAAAATTACCAAATGAGTGATTTAAAAACTATATATTTCGAATTTATTAATCCGAATTTTTTTCTTCTTTTTTTGCCACTCGTATCATTACCATAGCTTACTTTATTTTTATCAGAATTTTTTTCTGAGTGCGAGATACCTCTGCCATAAATAATTTTTTACCCATTTTCATTTTGTAAATACAGCGCCATCTGTGAGATGCTTTTTCTGGAAAAAACAAATTTGCTGCAAAAACTGGGGGTTTCTATGAATGATTTTAAAGTTTAGGACTGAGAGGATAAGGTTAAAATGTTAAGTTTGGTATTACTAAATGCCTCTTTCGAAAATTTAAAAGTTTATATACTGAGTTTTATTTGATGTGTATTTTTTGAGACATTAAATCATTATCTAACTTTTCACCCTTTATATTACAGTTATATTTAGAATAATTTTAAAAAATACTTTGTCGTTTTATTATAATCATTTCTTAATGAGAGTTTTTTGCTACGCAATTTTATTTATGTAATAATATATTTAAACAATATCATAAAAACAAAGTATTTTTTGAAACTCAATACTTAATATTTGATGGCACAGTGACGTAACGTAACAGAGAAACCAGACGAACTTTCCTTCAATGCGTGGTAAAAACTAAATGATTGATTACAAACTTAACACCTATAAAACATAAGAGAAAGTCTTGCCTAAGTAAAAGAGATTCTTAAGCTGGTACTTAAAATTGTTGTTCGATTGATGTAGCATAAAAGAGAAATCCTCTTAGAAAAAATAATCACACGTGTTTGAGAAATTTATAAAAAAAATGTTATGTCAGAAGTGTGATAGTTTTTTTAATGCAGTTTAATACTTAAACAGAAAATAAACAGAATAATAATTGAGGAGTCTTATGGAAGAGCAAGTCAAGGAATGTTTATAAAACACTCAATATTTCGGGTTACAGTTAAGTTTTGAATATTAGTTTAATGCAGTTCAGTTGCAACTTTTAATAAAAAATAAGGTTAGTTTATTTTTGCTACCAATAGTTATTTTAACAGAAAAGAATAACAATTTAAAAAGCATTTTAGTAAGAGTCTGTTTAGATTATTTTCATAGTTTTAAGATTTATTACATTGTATTTCAACTGTTTTTGAATCTTAAAATCGATACATTATTAATTTGAAATTATCCTAATAGAGCATGAAAAAGCTGTTTAACGATACATTTAGGATGCCCTTTTTTTAAGCTAAGATTTTTTCAAAAGAATGCATAAGTCACATGTTTTCTAGTTGGAAATTTTTGCCAAAATTTTTAAGGCAGTACAATTTTAATAAAAGACTTGTGAAATTAGTATTGTTATTTTTAGCCGGTATTTCAATTCTTAGTAATAATAAATTTCTTTTCAATTTTTTATCAATTTGAATCATGCATTAGCATGTATTATGCATTACTATGAAACAATTTTTAATGCGATAAACTAGTTTGAAAAGCAAGGTTATAATTATAAAAGCTAGCTAATTATAGGCTATTTTTTTTTAAAAAAAACGATGTAGTTAAAAAAAAGAGACTTAAATCAAATAAATGCGATTTTTTAAAATCTTTTTTTAAATAAAAGGAAGTCGCAATCCCTGCCAATAAATGAATTTTTGAAGGTAGTTTGTAGTATGTTAATGCTGATTTTCCTATTTAACGCGTTTTTTGTCCAAGAAATGGAAATTGTCTATTTTGTAATGATTTAAAAAATGCCTTTGAAAAGTGCCACATTGAAAAAGAAATTATGTGACAGTTGTATTCAGATAAAGTGAAAACTTCCTAAATTTAGGTACTACTAGAATTCGTTTTTGTTTCAAATCACATTGACATTTAATCACATCTCGAAAGGAAAAAAGAGACGTTAATATTATTGATGCAGAGTGTCCAACAATTTCACTTTCGCGCTAGAAATATTTAGTAGTTCTAAGAAAGGATTAACTTAGTATTGATAACACTGGAGGCAATAAAGATAATTTATATCTTATTATTTACATGCAGTGGTGTCGAAAGAATTTTAAATTAACTTATTAAAATATTGTGGAGGATACAAATGTCTCTCTTCTCACAAATTTAGCGAATTAAATAATTGAGTTACCAACCTTTATCGTTGTAACAAAGAGAGCATGTTTGTGAAACGGGAATTTTGAAGCCTAATGGATTAATATGAGCGCCCTTTAAACTCATCATTATTATTTTAAAACATTAATATTATTTAAACTATTTTATTTCATCTAACATTTGCAGGCAGATATAGAATCCTCAATAGATTTTTGCCTATTTTTTACGAATTAAGTCTCTGAAACATAATACAGGTTTACCCAATACAAAATACAGGTTAGGTGGTGTTGCTAACGACATTAAGTGTTTCTAAGAATTATTATCTCTTTTTAAGAAAGAAAAACGATTTTTTTTTTAAATTGAAAAAGTCACCCTATTTAAGTATCTTTGCATAGATTGAACAAAAAAAAAGGTAAAGCAGAGATTTTGGACCTTATATTTTTTTTTCTTGAAAAAGCTTCTGGAATGCTTCAAACTACAATCTAATAACGATTCAGAATTGCCAAATGTTGATAAAGGACAGAGTTCGTGAAACCAGGCAATACAATTTTTGATTAATTTCTCTCTTACTTTTCAAAGCTATTATGGTATTCTCGCAAGAATTATTGCAATAATTCCATATAACACCTAACACAGAAAAATTATTACAATGACCACCCTTTAATGTATCCACATTGATATCACCCCCCCCCTAACAAAATGTCTGTTGTTGTTTCTAATGCCACCTGCCAAAACCAAGCGAATTTAAGGCAGATGGTACGTTTCTAGTTTTTCAGTAATGTTATCTATGGCCGAAAACAAGACTTCAGTCGCACTCACGTCACAACCCTTTTATACAATGGATCCAGTCATACATCCACAGATCGTAATTTTGACCCGAACCAGAGAAGGATCAATCTCCAATTCAGTATCAACAGAGGTGCGATTTGCTAAGGGAACATGGTGGATATCGTGACTGGATGGATTTAACGTGAACCAGTCACCATTTGCTACAATAGACTACATATTTGACAGGGGGGGGGATCAAATTTACGACCTCTTGGACATGGGCCCAATGCCTTACCAACCAGTCTATCCCGGCCCTCAAAATATCCATTCCGCATAAGAAGTGAATTTGCATTATTACCAACTGAGGCAAATGAGTTGTAAACAAAGTAAGCTCTTCTTTATTTTCGTTTGAAGAAGATGTTTTCTCCCCCCACACTCACCCTTCCGTATTTTAACGGATACTAAAAAGGGATATAAAAAATAGTTAGCTTTTCAAGGAATCAAACTAAAATGGAATCTGAACGACACCTGTGAATGGTGCGTTTCTCTGAGAACAGATGCGAAGCTTTGAGGCTGCGCATCTCTGATTCTCCAATTGAAAGGATTTCTCCTTTTTAATGAATTTTGATACGTGAACAAGTTGTCTTGCGTTAAAGATAAAAAAATTAACAGAAATTTCAGTGTCATTATTTATAAATAATTCCGATTCTTGGAACTTTTATGACAATACACGGTTTATTACACAAGTCAGTGATCTACCAAATTAATAGCCACTATATTACCTACTGAATTAATTCGCTAAAGTGCACAAAATATTTAAATTCAATATCTTTGAAGTCTTTCAAACATATACAACGATATGCTTTATAGTTCGGCAATTTTTAAAATTCAACATTCTCCTATTATTATACCTCCCATCTCATAGATAATACCGATTACCATGTTGTTCAATAAAATAGATCCCCATGTCATTTTTACTGTTCATCTTAACTTTAAATGTCGCTTATAAAAATAATAGCTGGCAATATTACTTCTTTGATGCTTCAACTGCTGAAGTACTTCCATTTCTAATACTGTTTCATAAAAAAAGAACATAAAATTTTCCTCAAAATAAAGCTAATGCAATCCGTAGATAAATCAAATAAAGCTATCTAAAGGAAATAAACGAAGAAAAATGGAAAGAAACGGAGAAAGAGGACAAAAGACACATTTCCCGGACAGTATGTTTTTCTCCGTGTCCAACGACAGAAAAAATATGTCGCTAATAAACTGGGAAGACCGACTCTTCTTTATTTATAAATCTATCCAAAGATCGTGAAAACGCAATAGAAAGGGATTTATCTGGACCCTACTGTATTGGTGAGTGGATGGCGTTCAGACAATGAAGTAAATTCTCTATTAAGAAGTGGCATATCTGTCTGAGGATGCGTTATTGGTCCTGATTTTTTATATCTGGAAACAAGTTCAATGGATTCGAGATAAAAAAAGGGGGCAAAATTACGGCTATAAATATCGTTTTATAAAATGTAAGGAATTGTAAAAAGCAAAGACGTAAATGTTTATTGCGAAGGTGTAAATGTTCACAGAAAAGATGTCATCAAAATATATATAGGTGTAAAATTATACGGTAATAATATTTTACGAGAGTCGTAGTGGCTCGGAAAATAGAGCGCTCGCATCCCAATGAGGTGACCCGGATTCGAATCCCGTTCTGGTCGATACAAATTTCGCACCCGAAGCGCATTGACCGCAGTCTTTCTGGTCGATATAAATTTCGCACATGGATAGCACTGACCACAAAGCTCATGTAAAATATCCTTAGTGGTGGACGGATCATGGGTTCGAGTCTCCTTGATGTCAGGTTAACCGTTGGAGGTTTTCATGGTTTTTCTCTCCCTGTCACGCAAATGCTGGTTAGTCCCATAAAAAAATCTCCACGAATGCAATTTTCTCCCATTACTTGATACAGAAGTTCTTTTGTCTTCTGGATTAGGTTCAAAATTACAAGGCTACGGAGTTGAACATTGGTAGTCGTAAACTCGAAATAGGGTCGGCTGTTTACGACTGTTATAAAATAAAATGATATTGTAAAACTACTCAAATATCGTGAAAATACAACACAAGGGGATTTATTTGAACTCTAAGGTATTGAAGAGTGGATGGACATTGAAATAAATTCTCTTTTAAAAAGCGGCATATATTTAAGTGACATGGGTCTTGGTCATTGATGTCTAGAAATAAGTACGTTGGATTCAAGAGAAAAAGCAAAATTTTGGCATAAAAAATGCTTTTATGTAAGTGATTTTAGGGTTGTTTATTGAAATGTTTACGGAAAAAGATTACGTTGCGATCAAAACGTATCTAAATATAAAACTATTGCAGTATAGTTTTATAAAGTATCGAAATATTATGA
Source organism: Parasteatoda tepidariorum (assembly GCF_982258835.1). NCBI lineage: Eukaryota > Metazoa > Arthropoda > Arachnida > Araneae > Theridiidae > Parasteatoda > Parasteatoda tepidariorum. Next base: position 72,706,917 of record NC_141757.1, read on the forward strand.
AAGAGCCTTCCTTTATGTGAATAATATATTGGTTTTGATTTTCAATGTCTAAAAAACGGTTTTAATAAACATAAGCCCAATGAATTCATTTTAAAAAACTGAAAATAAGATAACGATACCAAATTACCATGGGCAGAATTAAAAGGTTAAAGCGCTCTACATTTTTGTTTCAATTTTTTTATCGATGTACATAGAAAAACATGAACTATAATACTGAAGGACGATCAACTTTGACGTCATCGCAACATGTTTCCTGTAGTTTCTCTTGGCCCAACTGCCTAAAGCGTCTTGTCTTCCAGCAACACTTAAGCAAAAACTGTTGATTCAGTAGATGGGAATATTTGAAACTCTACCGTATGTATAGCGTCTCTGTGATATTCTTCTTCACATCTATACGATTATATTTGTAGCATGAATGAATGAAAGAATCATAATTCTCCTTGATTTATTGTATTGTATGCTGGGTTTAATCAAAGTTGAGTTTTTGTACTTCATTTCAATCAATGTCATTGAATTAAAATTTGATTGTGTGAATTCATGCTGGTGTTTCGAAATTTTTTCATAATGTGCATGCATGTCGAAACCTAACATTTTCTAATCAACTCTGATTTTTTTGTTTTACGTTTTAGTTCTACAATACGTTAAATAGCACTTATGCTATACTTTTATTTATTGCTGTTTACTTCAACCCATCATTTATTAAATTCTATTATTAACAGAGAAAATAAAAAAATAATATTAATTTATTTTTTATTCAAGAAGATTATATACTTTTCCAAAACTTGAAGTTATCTTCAGGGAATTTAATTTAATACAAAATAAAATTGATCTATTCTATTATTAAATTTTTTTGACTTTTAAACAATTTGTACGTGTTTATATATATATATATATATATATATATATATATATATATATATATATATATATATATATATATATATATATTATATATATATATATATATATATATATATATATATATATACACGTATGTAAAATGAGTAGTAATCTAATGTTTTCATAGAGAAATTTATTGGCAAAACTACAAATATCTTTAGGAAATTATGAAGACAAGAACAAAAAATTTCAGTTTATTCTTAATCCCATTATCGAATTAGAAAGAAATATTAGGCGTTTCTTCTCCGGGGCTTAATTCAAACTGCAAAACTTCTCAAAGTACGTGACATTTATACCACTAATCTATTCTGCATGGACACGTATTTATAGCGAGGGGAAAAAATATATTTTTTTCTTTTTCATCAATGCAATTCGACGAAGATATTTAAAAAATGCTTATATTTTCATAACTGTGTTTTCTCTTTTTTTTAAAAAATATTTCTCTTCTTTGAAATGTGTGAAAGGGGTCTTTGTCAATTCTTTCAAAAGCCTTTTTCCCGACCCTTCTTAAACACTTCCATCCAAGCATATACCCTTTTGGATAGTTTCAAATTTCATTCTTAGAGCGCATCGAAGCAGAAGTGTGGAAGAAAAGATGATTTTAAAAAAGATTTCTTTGAAAGTGTGCCTCCTGGTGATATATTTTTATACGGCTTGTATTTGGCGAAGGTTGTTTGTTTTTCCAGTGTAAGGGCTTGGCGGCGGCGTCGTTATTTGGTGGCTCAGGGTCTCGGAAAAAACGGCGCAGAATAAGTGGAAATTATGACTGAGCTATTTATGATTTGAAAATAAGGCGATAAACTTATGAAAAATAGAAAAGGTTTTTTCTAAAGTTTTTTTTTATGCGTTGGGTATGATCTATCTCCATCTGTGTTTTTGTTATGCTTTGTTAAAAAGAAAGAAAGAAAATGATAAAAAAGGAAAAAATGGAGAGGACACAGATGCAGCTATATTCAAGAGGAAATCTTAGGTGTTGAAAAACAAAACGAAGCCATAAATATTTAAATTTTATCGTCAATGTGACAAAAGAGAGAAGTTTTTTAAGTGTTAACATATGTTACGAATGGAAATTAGTTTCTTACTGCTAGCTGCATAATTTCTTTTCTACTACATTTCTTTCTAATACATTTCTCTTCCTATTCTCAAACAAATTTTTTTTTTGCGTAAATCAATTATGAACTAAATTACAGTGTTCGAAGCATAACAGTTTTTGTTCATAAAAAAATCCAACAGTTAATAAATTATGTTAATAAATTATATGACATTTCAACATAATTTACAAACGCAGCTCATCTATACTTTTAAAAATATCGATTTAATGTTGAATACAGAACTTTGAATCACCATAATATTGAATCAATTTCAGAACTACATACAGAATAAATTCATAATACAGAATCAATTGTTGTAACTTTAATAAGTTGTTAAACTGCGCTTTGTTTCAGTTGAAGTTGAAACTTAATATTGAGTGTTCAAGTTTAAGAAGTACAATAATACGGTTCAACTACATCCCATAATAAGGTTTAGCATATTTAAATCGTAATATGATAATCATGGAGCTGTAATACAAATAGAGCAAGCCCACTGTCATATCTCCCCATATCTCTGCGTCCCCTTTGTCACGTGTTCCTTTACATTCGGTGATTTCGGCTGAGAAAAAAAGGCGTAGTGTGACAGTTGACATGAGTCTTCTTTCCTGGTAGATTCGTGTTTTGTACTTAACTTATTTAGACAATGGGAGAAAGTTAAAAACGTTATCAGGGGCGTTAAGATTAGCGGAACAGTAAAACATTGGATAATTTTTTGACAAGTCTTTACTAGATTAAAAGGCTTTTGAATTTCTTTTTTAATGAGTATAAACTGAACAACAATTTGAACAATAAATGATGATTTGAATAACGAACCATGAACACAAGAATTTTAATTTTTAATTAACAAAATTTTAATTTTTGATTGATCTTAAAAATGATAAAAATGTGTCTAGATCAACGTATAACAATTTAATTCAATAGATTTCAAAAGTATCTTGAAGATATTTTGTAACAACCTTACATAATAATTTTTAATTGACTTATTGATATTGAAGTATATATAAAAAGGTGTTTAAATTTTAATCTAAAAAAGATTTTAGAATAGTACTGCATCTTTAAAAATCATAGATATCTTTTCAGGCATTAGGAATCTTTGAAACCACTTACAAGAAATGATTTTTTTCGACATGTCAATGAGACATAAAAAGAAAAAAACTTGGGTATAAAAAAGAGAACTGTATCATATTAAAATACTTTAAAAAAATCGGATTCACTTTTTTAAACTTTCTTATATTTTTTAAACTTTGCGCATGCGATGAAAAGGTTATGCAGCTTAAATAACACTGCTACTTTTCTCAATTTTTTCATATATTATTTCAATTAAAAAGGAGTAGTTGATTTCAATTTAAAGATATCTGATGATTTCAACAAAGATCGTGTAATTAAGTTTTAAAAAAATTTTTTCCCTATCTACTAAAAAGTTTGTAATAATCTATCCTAATCCTTCGTCTCTTTGAGTAAATGTATTTTACTAACAAAATTAATCCAAAACAAGCAGTTAAATTTGGAAAATTTTTTATGAATTTATTCTTTCAAAAGTATTAAAGAAAGTAGGAAAGAAACAACAATATCGCAAAACTTCACCTACTACATTTTAGCACTGAAATTCAAAAGATAAATAAATGATGTATTAATAATGGATGATCCTATATAATCATTATTTTCTGGTTAAGTTACGCTCTTATTTGTTTATATTTACTTGTAAGATAGTTTAAAGAGTATAAATTTGGATTTTTAAATGAATAGAATAGGATAATCAGGATTAATATGATCTTTTAAAGAGAAGAAGTAATATTCTAAGAAATCATTTACATATTAAGTAAAACAATTGTAATTCCAAAAAACGATGAATTAGCTTGCAGCTTATAAAATGTATAAGGCCCTCCTTTGAAAGAACTTTTTTCGTACAACCAAATGAAGTACAGTACACCGTCATATCTTTGACTTTAAAATTCCAGCATCGATTTTATTCCATTGAAATAACAAGGAGAAACAGAAGGTGGAAAATTTCTCGCTTGATTCGCCCTCTAGTCATGTTGTTTCATTCGGAAGACAAAAGTTATACTGCAGCGCTCCCTCTACTTGCATAACACATTTATCGATTCAATATGCTCCAAAAATTAAAATAATATAGCTACGTAATCTCATACCCAATGAGAAAAAAAATATACGACAGATGTATATGAGAACATTTTCAATAAAGCAGCAGTCTTTTTTAATATTGGTCGCCTTAATCTGGGAATAAATTCTATTCAAACATGAAACCACTTTCTCAATTCGTGCATGATTTTTCATTATTAATTTCGAAATTTAATTTTGGTAATTTATTATCCTTTCTCGCATAGTTGAAGTAATTAGATTAATTAATAAAACTGACGAATACAAATTAAGCAATATTTAGTAACTTTTCCTATAAATATTTTTCACATTACCTAATGGTAAAAGGGCTGGTTTATTGCTATTAAAGCATTTCTTCCATTAACAAATTATTACTCTCCATTAATTTTCATTCGCAATGACAAAAGTGCAAGTTTCGCTCTAGTTGGGTTAATGAATAAGATATTTTCCGCATTCATAAGGTATAAAATTTGTCGTATATTCTTTTTATTTTCATCATGCTAATAAACTGCAGAGTATAATAAATTTTTATTTCCTAATAAAAGTTTATTTATTTCTCTGGTAGGGCTAAAAAAAACTGCATAACTTTCAATATAATTAACGGATTTTAACGTGCCATTATGTAATCAAGGAGTAAAATTTAAATATGGTAAATAATTTGTATATATGACATTTTAATTTAAGAAATTAGACAATTTTAAGTTACTTTCTTTTCATTCAATGGATTTGAATTTTCTCCTCGAAGCAGGAGAGTTAATGTTGCAAAAAATTAAAAAAAAATGGTCCAAATAGTTTATTCAAGAGAAGAGAGTCAAACATTTGGTTTTTTAATACTATTTCCACTTTTTATGTCTTTTGCTTTATTTTGGAAGTATTTATTTACATCAAAATTTTCCTCACACTAACATAAATCGCTTATTAAAAGAGGCAAAAAAATCCTTAATATTTAGAATGATAAAAAAAGTTTTAAATTGTAAGGTATACTAATTATTCTGCACTATATATATTTAACTAAATGCATTAGAACTTTACATTAGGTCAAATAGCTCTCGGAGGAATAAATTTTTTTATAAATAACTTTCTATTTTACATTTTATAATAAACAATAATTTTCAAGCGAACGTTTATTGCTTATTTGCACTTTAAGATTGCATACATTGCGTACTTTAATATAGTTGACTTCCATCAAGGGGTACTGTGTTTATATTAGGCATAATTAAGAAAACATTATGATCAACATTTGTTAAATTGAGAGATGTTAGGGGCATTATTAAATGAAAAAAAGTGTTACTGTATTTAATAGCATTACTTTATACTTAGATAAATGCTTTATACAGTATATAAACATTACTTTATACAGTACTTTATACGGTAGATAAATGTTTATTTAATGTTTGAAATAAAGAAACATGCTTTTTTTATCAAAATATTTGTTTCGAACATTATAATGTAAAACAGTACTAGTATGTATATAAAAAAAGTTCTAACTATTTGTGCGAGAATGTTACTCATTTGAATATATTTTTATTTATATATTTTTTTAAACAAATTTAAAATGGTACGATAAGAGATTCTCCATTTAGAATTTCTCAGCCATTGCAGCAGGGAATAAATTAAGTATGCAAAACTGATAAAATTAGATACATTTTTCGGGAAAAACTATCGATCTTTGAAGTTTTGTAATTTATAAAATGGAATAGCTTGAGAAGTTCTAGTGGAGAAATCGTTACACTTTTCAACCCAAACTTTTGAATTGCATCACAACGAGATTTTGTTTTTCCTTTCTTTTTACATAGTATAGGGAGAAGGAAAATTTCATTTTATCATATAAATAAAGAGGAAAGAAAGAAACTTTAAACATAAGTCTGCATACCAAACATTTTACCTGATGCAACAGCTCATTTACTAATAAGTATTAATTCAGTATGTTATATTTAAATTTCAAAAAATGCATCTATGTTAATCAAGAAAATATTTTTTTTTATTACTTAACACCCTTGGCATAGAAAGTACAGTACTGGCAAAATTATTATAAATGGTTTTTTCTTCTCTTTGTTGTTTTTTTTTCCTAATGATTTGAAGATATAAGAAAAAATTATTGTATTAAACATGTTTAATTAATATTTCTCTGCTGTATGAGTGTTTCTTAGTGTTTGCATGAAGTTGAACTTCCTGGACCTACTAAAACTTGTTTTCCGCATTAAGGCTTTGATTCGACACAGAATTAGTTCGACATTCTTTGTTATTTATTCAGTCTTTATTCTATATTTTGACAGAAAATTAGTGCAAGTTAAAATCACCTGTCATTATTTCTTATCAATTCTTATTTTATTTTCCAGAACTGAATTTTACTTAATAGATTTTTTTTCAATGAAAATTCAAATGAAAATTTTGTCGATATAATGTTATACAATTATAGTACAAATATTCTGGTTACATTTAAAAACATTCTCTTAACATCACATAAATGAACCCTTTGAAAAAATCATGATGTTTAATCCACGGTTGATTTGGTGTCATCGGCAATGATTGGGAGGAAGATGAAGTTTGTAATATGTAGTATGTATTTGCCCTTCCCAATCAGTTCTTCCTTTCAAACAGTACAATTTGCTATGCATCTGCCATATTCAGGTTAGGAATTTCTTTGTTTTTGCCTACTCAAGTTCTGGGCGACAATCGTTATCTCACTTCGTTAGCGGCATTTTTCGAAATAGCTTCTAACGTAGTGGCGTTACGTATACTAGGCTTTTACGTGTATGTAGTGTTTGTCGTGGTGGCTCAGAGGATAGAGCATTCGCCTTCCAATGAGGTGAACCGGGGTTCGATCCCGGCGATGACTGGTAGATACGAATTCCTCATCCGGCTCGCACCGGCCGCAGTGCTGACGTGAAATATCCTCAGTGGTAGACGGATCATGGGTTAGAGTCCCCTTGCCGTTAAGCTAACCGTGGGAGGTTCTCGTGGTCTTCCTCTCCATGTAACGCAAATGCAGGTTAGTTCCATCAAGAAGTCCTCCATGAAGGCAAATTGCTCCCAATACTTGATTCAGGATTTCCGTTGTCTTCTGGATTGGGTTCGAAATTGCAAGGCTACGGAGTTGAACATTAGTAGTCGTAAACCCAAAAATTGGGTCGGCTGTTCAGTGACAGTTATGAAATAAAAATATAAGTATTGTTAACCGTGGTGGCTCAGAGGATTGAGCATTTGCCTCTCAATGAGGTGAACCGGGTTTGAATCCCAGCATATGGATGGTCGATACGAATTCTGCACCCGGTCGCACCCATCTCAGCGCTGACGTTAAAGTATCCTCGGTCATAGACGGGGGTCATGGGTTTACCTCCTTGCTGTCGGGCAAATTGTTAGAGGTTTTTCTCTCCATGTAAAGCAAATACTGGTAAGTTCTACCAAAATGTCCTCCACGAAGGCAAATTTTTCCTTATACTCGATCCAGGAGTTTCCTTGTCTTCTGGATAAGGTTCAAAATTAAAAGACTACGGTGTTGAACGTTGGTAGTCGTATACTCAAAATTGGGTTGGCTGTTTAATGACGGTTATAAAATGAAGTAAAAATATATAATTTCCAGCAACAGTAAAAATAGGCTAAAAAAAGGATTATTTATTGCAAAATTATATGTGAAATGAAAAGAAGTTATTACAGTTTTGTCAGTTTTTTTTAGTTTTCAATGAAACGTTCAGAGCTGATGAAAGATGAGAACTTAAGTATTTCAAAATTAGTATGAATGTTATTTTAATTTTGCTTATTCATTAAAAATAATTTTACATTTATACTGAATTTACAGCAGTTTAACAATATTGTTTACTGAAAACTCTAAACTAATTAAAACGAAGTGGTGGTTTAATTGTCTAACTTTATACAAATGCGAAAACCTTTGTTAACTTTTTTTATCTATATTGTCCAATGTCGTTGTGTTTAGCATAAGTCGTTCCTGACAATTATTGCATAGTTATAACTAAAATAAATCTCAAATAAACTACTTTAAATTTTAAATATAATATAAATCACAGTTTCAAATTTATATAAATCCGTAAGCGAAATAAAATTTGTTTGCTGCAATGGATATGAAGCATTAAAAAAGAAACTGAAACTAAAACTAAAGAATAAAGCGTGTTTTAACATCAATTTTAATAAATCTATGTTAAATGCATACCAGCCAAAAATTTGGAAAAATTGTTAAGGAAATATTTTTTCGGAAGTTTTATAACCATTTCAAGAAGGAAAAACATATTGCTTATTACAAAATAAGAATTTGCATAATTGCTACGCATTGTTTCATAAAAAAAAATCAATATTATTTTTTTCGAAATAATAAAACAACCTATAAAAATTTAAATTTTCTATTTCGACTTTATATCTTTCTTTTCGTAATCTGCCATAAATAGAATTTATTCAAAATTAGAATATTTAACAATGACTTAAATTACATAGGAAATTTTCTAAAAGCTAAAATCCACAACTAGTTTAAAGTTTCTTTCTGCTTTGAATAGTTAAAATAATGCCTTTAAAAATCATATTTTTAAGAATTTCTAAACATTAACGCGAGTTCAAATGGAATTAAATAACTTTATTTGAAATTTAACGTGAATTCACTTTACAGCCGAACCATTTTGTGGTAATGCTTCTCATTTGAATACATCATTTTTAATTACTACTAAATCTGGGCAACATACGGACATGGTAATAAAGCCTAACTTCAAAATCGTAAGCGTTTCTAACTTTAAATTCGTGTTGCTGGAAGCGTTCCAAAATATGTTTAGTTAGATTTAACTTTTAGTCTAATTTATATACAATTAAAGTTATTTATAAAAAGAAAACACTTAAAATAAAAACAAAGGTTTCTTTTTACAGTAAAAGTTTTTTTTTTAAATTGAGTGCATTCTTTTATATTAAGTGTTTTTTTTTCTTATCAAAGTTTTCTCGCTTTCTCATAAATAAGCTTAACGAATTAGAACAAAACGATTTTAGATTATAAAACCACTCCTTTTAGCTTAATATTTTAAATCAAAAAAATAAAGTTTCCAACATAAAAGATGTATTATCAGAATTTCACAAAGTCAGCTGTAAATTTTTTATAATTTAATATATTGATTTTTTTTGAATTATTAATTTGAATTGATTAAAACTATTGATTTCAGTATTTCTTCATATACAAAAATAAGAGAAGAATCATTAGGATTTTTTTCAAAGTTTACTACAGATTTTTCGCATACTTTGTTTTAAAACGGAATTTTTTGTCTATTTTAAATTCACTTTACGTAAAGTTATCAATGAAGAATTAATAATACTTACACAATATTGTGTATGGGAGTAAATTTAAAATATTTTATTGGGCAATAATTATACTATGGCTATTTGTTTTTAATATACCTCCGAATTTTAAAATTTCCATCAAAATCATATAAAATATGAATGACAATTTCAAGTATTTATTGCTTGTAAAGTTTGCTCCATTCAAATTTTATATCAAACATTGGTTATAAAAAGAGTAAAACAATCTTCTTGGCACGCTTAGGAAATCACTTAAGTGTATATTATTTCTTAGGAAAGTTGCAAAAAATAGGAGGTGTATTGAAAATAATGAGGGATAGAATCTTTAATCCCAAAACTAATTTAGTCAATGAAGCCTATATTTTAAATAAAATAGAAATGGATGATTTATAATCAAAACATACCGTTTTTTTATTATTATTAGGGGAGAGTGGGGTCAATTGTAACATTTTTTACTTAACTATTTTTAACTAACAAAAAATCCAATATATTATTAGTATTAATTGACAAACGAGTAAAGTAAACACAACTGTTTCCACTTACGGGGCCAATTGTAACAGTTCATAAATTCGACTAAAACATAATTAATTATACATATTATCATAGTTGCGATATATTTTTTTATTGATCAAAATAGTAGTGATATTTTAGGAGTAAAAATAATAATGAGCAGAGACCTAAAGGATTAAATTTTTACCTTTAAGGAGTTAAAAATTTTAATTTATGCTGTGAAAGGTGACAAATAAAATAATGCGCATGCAACATAATATAAATAATATAGGAAACTATTGGTGGTTCTTGAAGAGTTAAGTAATGGTTTGTAAACATACGATTATTTATTTTCAGCTGTTACAATCGTCCCTTTACTTATTGTTACAATCGTCCCCAAGACGCCATTTCAGCTTCAATTGTTAAAAACAATGCTAGTCAATTAACAAAACTAATATTTTTTCTTAATGCTAATTAAGGTGTCCACTTACATATTCGGTTAATAATTTTTATTTGTTTAAACAAAATTACTTTGTTGCAATATAATATTCTAATACCAAAAAAAGTACTTACGTAGCGTGAAAATATCTTTTGTGATGTAACTCTTTGAAAAGTACATAAAAATGGTTTCCAGCAGGGGTAAATATACCTTGCGCACCACCAATTTATTAAATACACCTTGTGCGCCACCTAGGAACCAAATCTAGAACCCGACACTCGAAATTTTTGCTCTGTTACAATCGTACCCTGTTACAATTGACCCCACTCTCCCCTACACTTTTAAATCTACAATAGGGAAAATAGGAAATATTTATATAAATAACTCAACTCTGGCTCAATAACTTGCGCATGTATATTGACGAGATTTTTTATGTTTGTAAGTTTTACCCTTTTTTTTATAATTACTTTTTATTTTACTTCTATTTAGTACATGTCGTTGTTATATAATAATGTCATATAATATTTAAAAGAAAAAATCTCAAAGACTCAAATGTAAGAATTCATCTAAACGTCGAAAACTAGTAGTTTACTTTATTAAATGCAATCATTAATTTTATCAAAGCACTTAGAAAAACCATATGATTAAAACCATATTTTATTGTTAATTTTGGTAAAATTAGCAATAAAATATGGTTTTGTAATATGTGATAAAATTAAATAGTTTTATTATGCATTAGAGTATAACATAAAAACCATTTATTCGATTAAATGCACATTTGGGCTTTATATTTTTAAGTAAATGTGTGGTAATAAGAACAATAATTTTTTGAAGCCAGATTTTCTAGTAAAGCGTTAGCATATGAACATAAAAATTGATTAAACGTATGGTTTAAATACTATATATCTTGGCTATATTAACCAGAATTTTTTTAAAAGAAAAAGAAACAATTGTCATCACCGTACAATATGGTCACTGTGCTAGATTTTTCTTCTCCGTGATCATACTTCCAATCAATTATTGTTATTAATTTCTCATGTTTATAAAAGCTTAAAAATCATTTTCCAACTTCGATCCTGAAATTAATATACTACAGTCGCTTAAAGCCTTCACGCAAAATTGGAACATTTTAAACAATTTTTGATCTTCATCGTGATTTATAAAAAAGGGTTCCTCTTGCTTTTCCTTTTTCCATTATAAAGAAACAAGATGATCTATGCAGAAAAGGGTAAACAAAAAAATTATTGATGCCTAAAATGGCCCCTATTGAATTTATTGGTTAAAGTGTAAAAACAAAGCAGGGTTACAAGCTTTTCTTAATATTAATATAACAGCAATTAAAATATTAAACTTGCTATTTTATGATCTTTATTTAAAATATAAATACTTAAAATAATTCAAATCAATATCTACTTTTTCTGCTGCTTAATATTCATAAAAAAATATTTTTAAAACAACGAACAGTGTTTGGAACTCAGAAAAAGCTGCCCAAAACTGTTTTTTCAATTATGCGTTTTAATTATCAATATGTCAATTTTCGAAGCATATGTTAGAAAATCAATATTCAGAATGGCAAAACCGAAATGGTGGCTTAAAAAAATTGAATTTGTGAAGTTAAGCATAAATATTGCTTCAAAAAAGTTATATTATTATTTAGTACATTTAAGGTTGACATGCAACTACTATACGCATGCCGTCCAAAATTTATTATAGCAGTATTGAGAATAGCATAAATAAAATCTGCATTTGTATGGACTAGTCTTAAAAAAATTATTATTTTAATAAACTATATTAAACGGAATATATTATTAAGATAATTAGATTCTTTTACACCAAATATTTAAAAAATATATCTTACATTCCAATGATTTTAAGTACTTTCTATAACTAAGATCTTTATTGACGGCTCATATTATAAGCTGGAATTTCTTACTTATTTTTGTATTTTGCTGCTAGTGATATGAATTTGCAGGTTACGAAATTGATACGGTGCGATACATATTTCATAGATGCCATTTCATAAAGTCAAAAAAAAAATTGAACTAGTTATTTCAAAATAAGTTTGTAAACATTAGGAGGTTACTAAAAAGTCAGTTCAAAAATTACCGAAAGTAGATAATGAACAATTTATAAACATTACTCAAATTAAACTAATTTATTTAATTTATTCTTACCATCCTGAAAACTCATAAAAGAACAGGATTTCTACCTAATGCAACTACTTACTCTTCTTTAAAAAAAAGGGTTAATATGCAAACCAACTGACATTAAACTGGTAATTCCATCTCGATTACCCGCCATTGTCCACTTTATGCGAGCACGACAGTAATTAGAAGAGATTTGGTCCTTTCTTCCCCATGGATATTTAGTAACAACTCATTTGTGCGCGATAAACTTCTGGATGAAGGCTTAATTGGACGCCGCGTCCGGAAACCCTGAACGGGGCTCCGTTTTGCTAATGAGGAATCAGTCTGCAAATAATAATGGGACGAGTCAGACAAATGCCATTTAAACTCTTTACACGTTTTCGGAAGAAAAACCCATTTGATGTCGGAGATATGCCATCATCAGGAATTGATCCGGCTTTAGGTTGCGATTTGGGTTTTAGTATGCGTTGTGGGCTGGTCGGGAATTGGTAACAGTCATCACGAATCTGCGTAATAATTGGAAGGAAGCCTCATCTAGAAATGAGATGGCCTTTTATTTATTGTTAAGGTGTTGTTCCCTAAATGTGATTACTAATGTTCGTTTTCTTCGCCACGAAGATGTATTAATGATTACCACCAAGAGAAATGATTTTGCAATCGACGCAAAGCAAATAGATTGATATCAAATCAGAAAAGAGCATAAAATAGAAATGCGCAATAAAATGGTAACTAGATCTTGTGTCACTGATTTGCTTGTCGCTTTTTCTACATGAAATTACGAAGTATTAATGGGCAACTAGTGATAATATTCGATGATTTCTTTTTAAGAGTAGACCTGCTATCTACATATCACATAATACTCATTTTGTTTCTTAGGGTCTGCCTATTATGCATATTTTTAGAATCTATGTCCAAAATTCAGAGAAAAAAGCTGATTAGATTTGGGGTTACATAGATATGTTTAAGAGAGGAAAAATACGATAGGAGTCTGACGAAAAGCTACTAATGACTGGATATATTAAAACATGTTTGGTTACCGGAGAAATCAGAAGCGCATAGAGCAGGGGTGGCGAACCTTTATACACCAACGTGCCATTTTCTCTAAAAAATTGCTTAATGAGGTCATAGACGTGCCGTCAAATAATTTTGACTTCGTGATTATTGGGAAAATAATAATACTAAATACTATCAACTCAAAACTCTTTCTTTACATTGAAGAAATTTTTTTTTTTTGCAATGTCTCAATTATACACGTAATTCAACTTAAAGTCACATCAGTGTGACTTCTGTTGTTGCAGATTAGATGACCAATAGCTTATATTAGGTTGTAAGATGTTAGTTTAAGCAGGACTGTTGATTTTTTTTGCTAGTTATTTATTGTTAGCTTGTTTTTTACGGTTATTAATTGTTTATTATTTTGTTTGTTTTTGTGAATTTTAATTTAATTGTTACATATGCTTCATAGCGTAATAACATTTGTGTAATAACAATTAATAGTGTAACAAGTAATGTTCATATTGTATTCGGTGGAGTGCCCAAAATATTGTGTCGCGTGCCATTGGTTCGCCATCCCCGGCCTAGAGTATTACAAATTAACATCAACTAGTGAATGCGTATGTTTTTTTTAAACTTTATTTTTGACGAAGTTTCTAAAAATATACATTAATATGGGCTTTTGTAGAACACCCTATATTAAGCAAAATAAAAGTCTTAATAATTTTAATGGTGATTGCAAAACTTTGATGCTGGCTCAAACAATTCTTTTGATAACTTTAAAAAATTTATGAATTGGACGGTGATACCCTATTTAACTAAGCACCATCTTTAAAATTTGTACCTTCATCAGTAAAATAGTAATTTGCACAATCATCAGTGAAATAGTAATTTCTCCACTTTTCACATAGTAATTTCTATTTCCATAGTTTTCATATTATTATACTAGAACAATATCCTGAAGAGTTGAAAGAGAGCATGAATCAATAAACCAAGTGCCCACTTTCAATTTTGATCATTTTTGCTCTATATGTTGTAAAGTTTTTAATTAAACGTCATTTCTGTTATTAACCATTGCAAAAATGGTTGCAGTTCTAAATTTTTCATGCTCGTACATTCTTTTACAAGATCAACTACAACACCATAAACACAAATAAAGAGTAGAAAAGTTTAAAAAAAAACAGGTTAACGCAAGCATTAATAAAAAAGCAGGCCAAGATCAAATAAAAAAAATATAGACGATCATTTTGGAACTTATCTTGGAGTGGATTGTTGTCCAGACTGAGTTTTTTTCTTCTTATTTTCACCAGCTTGCATTATAATGTGTTTACATATTTTTTTGAAATATTTTTATGTTTTTAAAATTACCTAATTCATAATTACCGTTTCGGGACCGATTTTAATAAAAATATGAAAAGCGAAGAAGGAGAAAATATTTAAAACATCTTAAACATATATTTGTTGCATTCGAAAACCAACCCTACAAGACAAGCGGGCAGTTTTTGCAACCCGTGATTTGGTGGCACTTATAGAATCTATCCAGGAAAGAAAGGAAAACATTTGACCAATGGGTATCCAGCGACCGCAATATCACAGTTTTTTGCTTCCTCTTTAAAAGGGCCAAAACAAGATAACTGAAATAAAGTGGCATTTTAATAAATATTTAAAAGCATTTTAGTTCATTGTTTTTCAGTACAATGTTTTAAGGAGCAGAATATGCAATTTTGCCTAAAAATGAATTAAATAATAAAATGTTAGATATTTTACTTAATTCAGTTGACTGTCTATTCGAGTGTGGATAGTTGGAAATATTGGCTAGATTCTTTTAGAATTCTTTATTTATACCAATGTTGAAATTTTATCTTTAATTCAAATGTCTCCTTTCAATTTTAGTTGGTCCCGCAGTGGACTGATCGTTAAGACACGGTTCTCAGCAGATCACCGAAGTCAAGCATCACTGGCTACGGTCAGTGTGCGGGGGGGTGTGACCACTTGGATCAGTCTGCGTAGGGACCGAGGGTGAGCGGTATTGGTCCTCGTTAAACTGTGCTGCCGTAAAGTGCTCGACTTCGCGCGCAGGTCGTCGGGCTACTGAAGCAGGGGTGCCATCCCCTCCGCAGAGGATCAAAATTGTTATGGCATGTCTTCGGATCATCCTCCGGGATGCTTCCCAGACCGTCGCCAATAGCCCATTGTGCAGCTCTAGTGCGACGTAAATTAACAACAATAACAACAATCAATTTTAGTTGATTTGTCGGGAGGAATCAAAAAACTTTATTCTATATCAAACATATTAATATATTTTTTTCACTAGTTGCTTAGCTTATAATATTTTGTAAATACGCGAAATTAAGCCAGTTTAATGAAACGGTTAAAGCAGAATTAAGCCGCTCCAAGCGAAGGCAGGTAAGAACATTATTAACATTGCACAAAGGGCTATTAACGACGGTCTGGGAAACATCACTGAGGATGATCCGAAGACATGCCATCGGAATTTCGATCCTCTGCAGAAAAGATGGCTCCCTTCTATGGTAGCCCGACGACCTGCAAGCGAAGTCGAGCAACTTACGGTAGAACAGTTTAACGAAGACCAATACCGCACATCATCAGTCCCTACGCAGATGATCAAAGAGGTCACCCACCCGCTTACTGACCACAGTCAGTGATGCTTGAGTTCGGTGTTCTACTGGAAACAGCGTCTCTACGATTAATCCACTGCGGGACTTCAAGCAAAGGCTATGCAAATAAAGTACGTATGAAAGTGTACATATGAAAGGATTAAGATTAGCTACTAATTTTTGCATTGCTGAGATTTTTACTTCAAAATTGGAGATGAAGTTTCTATGGTAGCCGTGCAAAATGATTATGTTTAAATTTTATCCTAATAGAATCGTGAACTAAATTTGCGAAACCAAATGGAGTTAATAAAAATAAATAATTATAAAAATTACCGGCATTTTGAATAACTATTGAAGAAATGATCAGATCTTTATGTACCGCGACTCAAAATTAATGGTTCTCGATTGGCCAAGAGAGCGGTCCAAACATTTGATTCCTTAATGTTAATTAAATTTTTTTCGTATTTCACTCAGCAAAATCGGCGATCGAAGTGATTTTTTGAGCGAAATCGGTCGAGCGAAATTGATCTCCCGAGAAATCAAATTTTAAAAGAAAATCGAATTTTTAAAATATCATTTCTCAGGTACTACTGTTTGACCGATTTCAAAATTTCTATTTTCCCATGTAATATCAAATTTTTTAAGTGATGTAAAAAGTTGTATATCTTACAAGTTGGAATTTTTCGCCTATTATTAAATGAAATAATGGAAAACAAATTATAAATATTTACAAAAAATTATTTTTCTCATGGATTTTTTTTTTTTTTTTTTTTTTTTTTTTTTTTTTTGGAAAAGGAATTTCATAATTCCCATCAAAATTTTTTCAATCCGTTTAAGAAGTTCTTGAAATATGACGAATTTCACAAAAAATAAAATTATCATTAAGGGGTCCTAATTTTACACTGTTCTCTTGGTCAAACAATTGGGACCGTATTTTTCAGATTGTGGCCCCCTTGGGGTCAAAAATTTGAATCCGTCAAAAAAAATGTATGTTTATACAGAGAAAGTGCGCTTTTGCGTCTGATTTCATTGCTTAAAATATTGTTTGCATTAATTAATTAACGTATTTAAGGCCACCGCTTCTAACAGATAAAATTGAGTCCTGCTAATGCATGAAAACCCAATCATTAGTTCATCAGTTATTCAGGATGATTCGTTTTTTATTTTGCGCGCACAGTACATAACTTTTCTGACTCTCCGTTTAAAAAAAAAAAAAAAAAGAATATAAGAATTCTATATTCTGCAATTATTCCTGTTGTAATGTCTTGCAATCACTTATATTGTCAATACTAGGACAAACATGACTACCTTGGCGTAAAGCAAAGTGAACTATATAAATTTAGCAGGTTGCATTTCATTAGTTACCACAGCGTTCGCAAGTTATGAGAGGAGCCCACTTATTTTAGAATAATATATATAGGTTCTCAAAATGTTAAAATGTTTTGTTCTTTAATTTTTTTTCCTGTATAAGAGACATGGTGTATAATTTATTTTGGTTTGTTATAAATGTTTAAAAAGTTAATTACGTGTCATAATTCCTGAAAAATTTCAGTAACTAAATTTTCTCTAGTAAAGGCTTTAATAACAAAGTCTGTATGTTTTTCTTTACTGCCGATATAGTATTTTAAAGATTAATTTAAATCTCATTAAGCTCATTCGACTTTAAAATATTTGACTATCAAAACACATTAACACAGTCACCGATTATGAAAGCAAAAAGCTTCAGAGCGTGAAATTAATTTGTGTTGACTTTCAATTATTTTCTTCGTGTAACTCAGGATTTAAAATACAAAAATTGTTATTCATAGATTGTTTATCTAATGACAGTGTTCCCTGATTTATTTTAGAAACTAATGAAATATTTATAATTTTAAGTTCATGGCGTGTGGCAAAATTAAGTGCGAAGGATTGGGTTTGGTAGTTTTAAAATTACAACTTCAAATTTTAAGTAGATTGCACGAACATTTCACAAAACTTTTGAAAACATTGTTATTATTGGAAGGAGTTAAATAATTGTTTCAACCATAAAATTAAACAAAGGCAAAATGTTTGGAAATTTGATTAATGAATATTTAAAGGTTATTTCCTTAAATCAGTTCAAAGTATAATTAATTAGAAAACCTCTGAATATCATTGTTGTTGCGAGGAGTTTGAATTAAAACGCGAGAATCCTGTACCTTTAAATTTGCTCTAAAGCTTTGTTTATTAGCACGCTTCAAATGGTGTCACAGGATGCGAGGAATGCAAATAAATTGTATAAGTAAACATTTCACTTCTGAAACTTTTTCTAAATGTCTAAGCTATTAATTAATTTCATCTTATTTATATTTAATTCAGTTATAGTTTAATTTGCGTACATTATGAATTTTAATAGATTAATTTTAGAGTTAAAAATGCAAGGGTTAGTGAGTGGAAGCGAATAAGGGGTTTAGCTTCCTTGCAAAAAGTAAGATCAGAGTTAAGCAAATATTTTATTCAATTTTTCAGCAAGATTTGGATATTTACCATGATTCAATAAAATGAAAGAATGACTATTAATGAAAAAAATTAACTAAATAAATGAAAGATGTTAAAAATATCGACGAAAGAAAATTTATGTTACCAAAATAAATTATAATTTTTCATTAAAGCGTCAGGAATAATTTCTGACTAAAATTATGTAGTACTTTCTTTACTATATTCCTTTATCTTTTAATTTAAAGCAGTATAGATACACGTGTTCTATATAAATTGATTTATCTATTCAGAACAACTAAAACTATTCTGTATAGATATGATAAAAAGAGAGAATGTTTCAGCAGAAATAATCTTCTCTTGCAGATTCATTACATTACGCGTGTTTTTTAAACATAACCAAGAAAAAACTGAACGAAAGATCTACCCATGTCTGGTTGATTTACGAGAGAAACGATTTTTCTAGGCCAAATTATCTAGGACCGTTATCGCCATGACTTTCTACGAAAGATACACATTGACCCATTACTGGCGCTAAAAGGATTAAAAAAAATCATCCACATCGCAGAGACATTTGGGAGGGGAAAAAAAAGAGAAGCAATAAGAAGACGATAATTCACCCCTTTCATCTCACTCCCTGTCCATGAAGATGGCTAGCTATATTTAGCTTTAGAAAACCAAGAATTATCAAGGAAATAAAGAACATCTTGTTATCTCGAAGTTTGCTGTAATTGAATAAAGAACATACAATTCCATGAATGGCCTAACAACCTGAAATTGTTTATTAGAATTGTTTGGATCTGCCTATTTTTTGCTTTGTCAGCTAATTTTCCCCCCTAACTGATGGAAGTTTTATGCATTGCATTGCTCTAAATATTGTTCTTTACCTATTGTAGAGCTCCTTCCTAAATCTTAGAAAGTTCTGAAATGCAGCTTTATAATGGGGCGGATTATGGTGGTGAAAGAGAATGATAATGAAATCAGTTCAGTTATTGCATTTAGAAGTTTCTTTCAAACCGAGATTTCTTATTTTGCATCAGAATCTTGATAGTTGTATTGCTTTTGTTTTGTCTTAATTATTACTAAGGGGATAAGCCTTTTCGCTGTTTCTCACTAACCCAATTCGCAATAATTGTTGTTTTTGGCATAAAACTAAACTAGGTACGTAAATTATTGATAAACCGCGTCAGTTCTTTAAAGATAAAAATATAACTTTTTTTTAGTTCATTTGCAAAGTTATCAACAAGAAATAATTTTTGAGCCAACGAAAGTAAAGATTTTAGCAAAAATTTAACTGGTTATATATGACAGGTAATAAAAAAATAACTTTATAAAAGTGTCATATTTAGCAATCCAAATCTATTTATTTCATTAAATATATGGATATTTGCCATCAATATTGCATATAATAGATACGAACAAAGAACTTAGGTATTCTTTGGCCAAGCCTTAAACAGATAAGAGTTTTAAAAGCAAGGAAAAAGAATACATATGATAAAGAAGAGGTTCAGCCGAATAAAAAGCTAGTTAATGCCTTAAAGATGAACTCTAAATTAACTGTGAAAGGAAGTTTTTATTTCGTTATCTTTTAGTACATTTCTTGTATCATTCAATTACAAACTGCAACCTGTCACCAAACTACGTCTAGCTATAAGAATTCCAGTCATTGAAAAAAATCTTAAATCCATTCTTCCTTTTCCAATTATAATGATACTTGTTGAATAGATATCGGAACATTTGAAATTAAGCTCCTCGCCAATTTAAAAAAAATTTAACAATAAGTGAGATATAATTGAAGATCTTGTGCCTTGAGCTCAAGATTAGCGTGTAATAATCTGGCAACAATAAATAATTTCAGCCTCAAATTTTGTGTAGGTGTGAAATCTAGAAATCCGAGAAAGAGGGAAACTAATATATTGTAACAATTTTATCTTGTTTTTTTTAGTAGCTATCACAAAGGATTTTCTATAGGGAGATATTGATCCATGAAAAAAAACAGGATATGCGTCAGGTTCTACAGTGTGGAATAAAATGAAAAACTTCAAGGTACAATAAACCAAATGTTTAAAATTATTATTTTAGAAAGTATATAGGGAAAATTGAAATAGAAAAATTGAAGAAAATTATTCTATTATTAATGGGAAATTTTTCTTAATGGACGGAATAAGTTTGGTTTTAGATTCTTCAGCTTTAAAATAATAAAGAAAATGCTTTTTCGCAGTCGAAAATGCTTTTTTCGAATCTTGGATTTGACTAAGCACTACAGATTTTCACAAAATTAATCATATTTTCACAAGGAATATATGATTGTACTTATGGAATGTATAAATACAATCATGTATTCCATGTGAATATATGTTTGAATAATTATTCCTGGTGATTTAATCATATATTCACGTGGTCTTGTCGATTGCTGTTTTGGAATTTATTGTTATGAATTTTCTAATAGTTTTTCAAATCTCGATGTTTATAATATTTAAGTATTACAAGACCAGAATTTTTAAACTACAAATTTCAGTAATCACTTTTTAAAACTCTCGAAAAGCGATAATGCGACAATTTAAATTTAAACCAATAAGGCTTAATCGATCAGCAGTTTTTGTTACGGATTTTCCCATAATTAAGATACTATTTCGGTTTCACTTAATAATAAGATATTATTACGATTGCAACTATTGTTACACAATTTTTGAGAAATTTGTCAAGCTGAAAAAAATCTCAGATAAATATTTTTTTTAAAATTCAATTTGCTTTACATAATTACTATCGAAGAGTATAGACTACTCTTGATCGCCCTATGATTTTGAAATAAAGTGAAATCATTTGGTAAAATTTTATTAATTTAGGAAATATATAGATCATCTGTAGTATACAATTTCCTTACAAGTTTCGTTGACCAAGTTATATTAGTGAAAATTTTTAGTTTTTTCTTCTTCTATCAATTAAATTTCTGATATATTTTACAAGTATATATCAGATTCTTTTTCTTTAAATTAGAAATGTTTTTAACTGACTTCTACTTGTATTATATAAATGTTCTTTATGTATTTTTTAATAAAGTATCCCAAATTACTAGTATGTTGAATATATTATACTTTTAAAAAAATCACTAAAATATAATTATATAATTAAAAAACTGATTTAAATCTAACAAAATCATTTTTTTCAAAAGAATATATTAAATCTATACTGGTGCTGTGCGTACACTTATCTAAAAGTGGATATCATTTCTTAAGAATCTAATAGCCAGTTTCTATTCATTTGTAACTGCTGGTGCTATTTAATGGCTTTTCTCTTCTAAAATCTCTTTTTTTTTAAATTGATAAATAACTGAAAATTAATATTTGGTAAGTCTATTCATATTTTTTATGGTCGATAAATACTAAATATATAAAAAAAGTTTCTGAAAATTTGTATTTTCAAACTTTTCTTTTTACGCTTTATTATGTTATAATGATGTATATCTTAACATTTACATGTTTACATTTTTTATTTAATTGTTTTTAAGCGAAGCATTTCAATATATCTTATCATACAGGCTTCAGCTTTGAATATTGCAGTGTAATAAAGGATTGTGTGTCTAACACTCTATAAGATCAATCTAAAGTGGAAGCTCTGCCTGTAGAGAGAAAGAGATCAATGACTCGATTGGCCACGGAATTAGCTTCCCTTCCAATCAATGGTGCCCTACAATACTGCTTGTTAGTAATAATAGATAACCTAACAGATGATCTAGTAAGAGAACTGCTCGTTTCTAGAATCTGCAACAACCATGATGTGCATACATTCAAGTATCTAGCTCATTTACGAAGTCTTCCCAAGTTTGTTGCTATTATGCATGCAAAGTGTTTAAATAATTTCACGTTTATCAGAATAAATATTAAATTCTGATTAATTCCAAGTTTATCAAAATAAATGTACTCTGATGTACATAATATGCTTTCTTTTTTGTTTTATGTTTGTCTCTTAAATTCGAAATACTTTCATGTTTATCATAATGAATAAACACTTACGCATATAATATAGTTTCTTTTTTCGTTTTAATGTATGGATATTATTTAATAAATGACAGTTTTTTCTTAATAGGGCGAAATGGTTAAGAGCCACGTAAACATCAGAGTTGGATATCGATTAAGGGAATTGATTACAATTATAATCAATTACAGATAAAAATTACTAGGTAATAAATTACTTTTAATCCTGATTACGAGTGCTCACGATTAAAAGACGTGATTATATGTAAACACAATAATTGATTAGCTGTAATCATAGTTACAGATAATCATGATTACTGGTAATTATTGATTTTGATTACTTGCAAAGAGGATTATCTCTCAACGCAGATCATAACTACTTTTAACCATTAATTGTTATTTTTCAAAATACATTTATCGAAATATGTAATATACTTTGTAGTTTATGAGGTGTAGTAAATTTTAGCAAGCAAACAGTTTAGTAAGCTATAGAGCAAAAATCAACTGTAAGCTTTTTTCAGGTAGGTAGGTTTTTTTCTTATTTACGTCGCACTAGAGCTGCACTAAACATCTCTGAGGATGATCTGAAGACACAATTTTGATCCCATGCAAAGGGGACGACTCCTAAGCTTTGGTAGCCCACTAAATCGAGCACTTTATGGTAGAAAGTTTAACGAGGACCGATACCACGCCCCTCGGTGCCAACGCAGACAGATCTAAATGGCCGCCCTCCCACTTACTAACCGCAGCCAGTGATTGAGGAAACTATTATGCGCTCTTTTAAGTTCACAGTGTAATTTTCACTGTGAAAAGAAATCTAAAATTTTTAAGCGTACAGTGCACAAAAGAGTGAACACCATGAATAATTTTTGATCTAATGATTAGATTTTCACAAGCTTGGACATAACCTTAATGGTTCAAAATCTTAGCATATGCTAATTAATGCACACGATATTTTAAATTACAAAATCAGACGCAAAAACATAATTTTTCTGAATAAACATGGTTATATTTCTATGGATTCGGATTCTTGATCTTCAAAATAGGAAGAGGGATAACAGCAACTTAGAAAATATGATGACAATATTTTAAGCAGGAGTCGAAAGTTGGGACCCCTTAATTATACGTTTTGTGTATTTTGTTTTTTCTTAGAAGCTTCATAAACGAATCGAGAACATTTTGCACACAATTATAAAATTTGTTTAGCTAAAGATAATTTTATGTAGAAGCTTGTAAAAAAATTTATAATTTATTTATAAAAAAATTATTTAGTAATAGTAGAGAAATTTTTAATTATTAATTAATTTAAGTTATATAAATTGTCGCATCACTTTAAAGTATACTATTTTGTTGAACAATGCAAAAATTGAACAAATTGAATTGATTAATTGCTGACTTATAAAACTTTAAAAAGTCAAACATTTAAAAAACTGATTTCTCAAGAAGTATCTAAGTAGAAAATTTACAAAATATCATAAAGAATAATAAAAAAATTCAACAAAAAAAATCTAAGCGAATTTTAACAAGATCTTCTGATGTTTTTAAAAAAAGATACATTATACCTTATTTTCTGATTAGCATGTATTTCTTAAAAACAATATTCAAATTCATAATAGTTAACTAAAAATATAATTTTAAAAATTAATTTTTAAATAAACTGCTAAAAAATCAATTTTTTTTGTGATTTCATAAAATTAAAGAATTTATTTGGATATTTTTGAAATATTTGAAATATCTAATGAAATTTTTAAAAAAAACCATGGTTATGTACCAGACTAAGATTGGGTTATTTGCCAAGATATGGTATAATGTTTGAACATGCATATTTCGAGATTTATTTAAAATGTAGTTATGTTTTATTTCTGATCCAGATGAAACGTCAACTTCATTTTATAATCTTCTTAGTTTTTATTTATTTATTAATTACTTCTTATAAACATTGCAAAAGTAGTTTTGTCACTTTATTTTAATTAGGAAAGCAGGTAGCAACATAATCTCTCTGTGTTACTTAATATTTCTTCGCGTGGCATAGCGTTGAAATACTCCGTCAAACGTTTTTCAAAATAATTAAGATTGCATTTTATTTCACAAAAACACCTTCTCATAAAAAAATTCTAGTCATATATTTTTCAGTTTTTTAATGTCCAGCAAAATAAACTAAGTCAAGAATGCAAAGAATTCCTGTAAGAAAAATTTTTAAAGACAGCTTATGAAATTAAAATTTTCATTTTGCTAAATTAGTTTCATTTTTTTCTTAGCTTTTAGGCATTAAAATGAAAGGAAACTAATGACTACAGACGCTGAAAGGTTTTATGATAGTTAAAGCGCAGGTCTTTGAAAAGATGTTAGATATTTAAACTGAGTCCACATTTAAGATTTTTTTGTGAACTTAAAACGAAATAATGTATTTCACGGTATTGCCATGTAATCATTCTTAATAAATTCAAAGTCATTAAGTTCATATTTAGCTTCTTTAATCATTGTTCATAAAAACAGACATCTTATTTTTAATGTAATAAATTGAAGTAACTTTTTAACAAGAAATTTAAATAAAGTGCAAGGCTTCCAAAATGTAAACGATGATTTGAGATAAACTGGAAAGATAGAAAATAATCAGTTTTCTAAGTTCAGCTCAGGAAACCTTACCATGTTTTAAAATTAGTTACAAAATTTGTCAACAGATAGTGCTGATGACTGGAAAGTAAACTATTAAACAATACTTTCTGTTGGATATCAGACCATTCCAACTGAAGTATTTGCAATGGTGTCAGTTTCGCCTTCAGACAACATCATATTGTTGATGCAAATGGTGGTCATTTTAAAAACGTTTTTTCAAAGTTTTTCCTAATCAGTACATTGGGTGAAATTTAAAGAGAATAAACACTTCGTTTCCTAAGCAGAATGGTGCAAACAATAAATTTTATTACCTCTCTCCTTCTTACAAATTTAATCTTTCTTTAAAATAATTTTGAGGAAAAGCGTTATCTGAATAGATTCTTAACATTTTAATATCGATATTACGATGGTGAATTCCCTTCCATGTACATGGGTAATTTAAAATTTAAAGTACAGAAAAATTGAGTTCAAACAAACCTAGAATAAGTTATGAAGTTTATATTGTTGAAATATTTGTCATAAAAATATCGAAATGTACATGGAGGAAAAATTTCTGCTGAATGGTAATAACATTTCTGGTTTATAAAAGAATTATGTCAATAAAAACAAAATATACAGTTTTTAAACCATTCATTGGGTAATGTATCATTTGGTAACCACTTATACCATGGTATTTAAACTATTCATTTGAAAATTTCTTCGCTCATATGGTAACGGTTTACAAGTGATTCGGGTTTACAAAATTATAGTTCTTATTACCATACATTTAGTAAAAAATACAAAACTGAAAAGTAAATTTAACCGAATAAATGGTATTCATGCCAAGCTTCAAGAAATTATGAAAAAAATTACCAAATTTTACCCCATTTGCCAGATTTTATCACATATTATAAAAACATATTTTATTGTTAGTTTGACCAAAACCATTACCAAAGCGCTTCGGTAAAAATTAGCGAGATTTTTAGTGTTCTCATAGGGCCAGAAACGCAGTAAGTTTTATAGTACGAGGGTTGTTATTTACATTTCTGGCCTTGGCAACAGTAAGTGTTGCTAGGCGACCGCAGACGATTTTAATCGAAAGTTTGATATTTTTAAACATAAATTCAGCAGACTATTTATCATTATAGCTTCATTTGTGTTGTTGACAGTAAATTGAAAAGTTCTTCTCTTTCAAAAAATGGAATTGAATCGTGAACATTTTCGTGCCATTATTTTTCACAACTTTCGACGTGGATTGTCAAGACAAGAGTGCTTCGATGAACTTAATTCTTTATTTAGCGATAAAGTGCCATCCTATAGCACTGTAAAAAATTGGTATAACGAATTTAATCGTGGTCGATGTTCGATCCAGGACGAATCCCGTGCAGGTCGTCCAAAATCCGCTGTTGTGCCAGAAAAGATCGATGCTGTGCGTGAACTGATAAAGCAAGATCGTCATGTGACATACCGTGAGATAGAGGCGTCTTTGGACATTAGTATGACTAGCATCAATAAAATATTGCATGAACATTTGAGCGTAAAAAAAATTTGTTCGTGATGGATCCAGCATAATCTGACAAACGCTCAAAAAAAGGCTCGTGTCGATTGGTGCAAGGAAATGTTGGAAAAATACGTTCAAGGTACATCAAAGGCTGTGTATAACATCTACACAGGTGACGAATCATGGATCTATGCATATGAGCCGGAAACAAAACAGCAATCAACTGTATGGGTCTTCCAAGACGAGGCAAAACCAACAAAAGTTGTTCGAGGAAGAAGCACATCGAAACAAATGATTGCCTGTTTCTTCGGCATTAAAGGTCATGTGGCAACAGTGGCGTTAGAGCAACGCAGGACGGTCAATTCCGAATGGTACACGACCATTTGTTTGCCAGAAGCCATCGGAGAAATTTGAAAAAAACAGAAGAACAGGCGAATCATTCTTCATCATGACAATGCGAGCTCTCACACATCGACTCAAACAAAGGTATTTCTGACGGAGCGAAAGATCGAACTGATGGGTCATCCGCCGTACAGCCCTGATTTGGCACCCAATGACTTCTTCTTATTCCCACACATCAAAAATAAATTACGTGGACAACGATTTTCGACCTCCGAAGAAGCGGTTGATGCATTCAAAACGCATGTTTTGGAGTTACCTCAATCGGACTGGAAAAGGTGCTTTGAAAATTGGTTCAAACGCATGCAAAGTGTATTGATCATCATGGAGAATATTTTGAAAAACAATAAAACCAATTTCGATCCTACATATTTGTTTTTTCATTATTAGGCCAGAAATATAAATAGCAACCCTCGTAGTCTGGTAGATTTGGCCAGACTTTTTTTTCTCAGTGCAAACAACTTACGGTAGGTTTATTTTGGATTGCGCAATGGGGAAGTAAATTCTGCTGTAAACAGTTTCCACTTTGATAGTTTACATATTTGACAGTTGCAGTAATTGTTAGCACTTGAAACATTGTTTACTTTAGGTCTACCTAAACACGCTTTTCTCTAAATTTAAAAATTCCAATAAAATTTGCCATGAAAGGTTTACGAAAGGTCATATAACGTACTCTTCAACATAAAGTAGCAAACTATCTTTATAAGTTAATGGCATAAAATATTTTCAAATTAGTTTTACAATAACGTTGGCTACTTTTTGTCGAATCTTCTTCCAATTTTTATTTATAAGATCATTTTCCTTGTTTATAACGAATTTTTGATAAGTTTCGAGAATTATGTTTAGAAGTAATTTTAAAGCTTGTCGCATAAGCCAGTTATTAAAATCTACAAATTATTCGTCGAATTGTTTAGAACATGGGCTAAACTTGTATTCATTTCTTGATGGAAGTCCTGCAAACTAAATTAAATTTAAGTTCTATTTTTGAATTGTGCCTTTTTTAAAGTTTTATTGTAGCGACAAAGGAGAAAAAATTTATTGACATCTCTGATTTTCAAATAAAATTTTTTATGCAATCAGAATTTTAAAATAATGTTACCATTGCGATAAACAAATAAGTTTTTATTACTTCGTACGGAAAAAGGTTTTTATTTACTTCGTAATATGCAGATACATAAAATAAATGTAGAATGCTGTTTTAATGTGATTTAAACTAGAAAATTTAATTTTGTCTTCACATTTTTTGTATGAATGAGACGCATTGTTTGAATTTTGCTTGAAATCATTTTGGAAACTATTTTTTTTTTTTTAAATTGCAACCAGTTTTAATATAGAGCAAAATTTCGGGATGTCTCAAAAATAAACGATGATTTGAAAACTTAAAGAAAAAAGGAAGAAATGGAAATATCAATTCTGATTGAGGAAGCAGATCATTTTTTCTCATAGAGTTTCAAACTTAGTTTAAAAAATCATCAACAGATGACGCTTCAAACTGGACAAAATCTTTGCAATATCAACGCGGTACAATAGAAGGAAATTATTAATGGTTGTTCGTGCAAAAACTTTAGATGATTCACTCTGCTTCAGAAAAAATTGTTTTATAGTTTTTCTTCTGTCAGCTGCGTCATCTGTTGACAAATTTAGTTGCTTTATAGGAATAAATCTAGTTTCCTTAACGGAACACAGCAGACTACGCATTTCTATTTCTTTCCGTTTTTCTTAAATTAATGTTTCAAATCATGGATAATTTTTAGTAGGTAAAATTACCCAGTTTTTGGAGAAATGTGCAAAGGAAAATAACACTTTTTGTGAAAACTTCGATTTTTAATTTAAAGTTTGATAGAGACGCGTTAAAGTTATAGGAATCTAAATTTCTATTTAATTACAATGCCAAGTAGTTGAATACTATTTTTAAGGCATTATAATACAACCTTTTCTATATTTTCTGATGAAAAAACTGCACCAAAAAAAATGCCAATGATAGCTTAACAGGTAGGGGAGAGTCGGGTACCCCCGCCCACAGTCAATTTCATATGTATAGAATATTTTTTCAAATCAATGGGCCATCGGACATTAATTGTTATATTAAAACAAGATTATTTTCAAAGTTTCAAGTATTTATGCAGCTGTTAACATGGTAAACAATAGTTTTAAAAATATGTTGAATAAAGTAATGATGAAATTAAGAAAAATTGGTTGAATGTTTCGATTAAACTTCATTTTAATACTAAAAAAATAATTTTTTCTATACATGTAGTCTTAAGTTTAATTTGCACGAAGAAAGAAGTTTATATGTGAAAAATTGTTCGAGTAATTACAAATTTACAAATTTACCAAAAAATTGGATTTCGGGTAACCCCGCTCACATGAATGTTGGGTATCACCGCCCAATTTTATTTCGTTGATAAATGTACGATTGCAAAGATTATTATTTCATTTCTTCAAATCTGAATGCTATATGCATTTTTAACAACAAATATTGCTGTTATTAAATGATAGAATTCACTAAAAGTATATAAATATGTAATAAATAAAAATAATTTTGTGATAAAAATGATAAATGAGGTTTATCTATTGTCAATACATTGGTCACTTTCATTTATACCTGAAAAAACAGTCAAAAAAACATAATTTTTGTAACTGGGAGGGGCTACCCGACACATTTTGAAAAGAACTGAAAAACATGTTTTTTTAAATTTCTATTTTTTTAAGTTAAACTATTCTTTTTTGGTTTATTCTTTTTGCATTATTTAATTAGATGGTAAAACAATAGAAACATACAAAAATATTGATTATTACTCAATATTATACAGAAATATAAGCAGTACTCCTTAAGTGGGCGGGGCTACCCGACTCTCCCCTATATATAAAAATATTTAATAATATTTGCACAGTTCTCACAAAAAAATGCGATAAAAGCATATTTTGAGATTAAAAGGAAAAAAAGTTAAATAACTGGACAAAATGTCCGTTTTCTTATACTATGTTTCTAAATGATAAGTAAAATAATATTTTAACTGAGAAAATTAAATATTTCATTAATACTACTTTTTATTTTGGGAAATGAAGGGATACCATCAATGCAATAAAATTACTTCATTTAGTTTAAAAAATAGCCACGAGACGTTCTGCTTAAGAAACCAGAACTCATTCTTAACTAGTTCAAAAACTGGTTGCTAAAATCTGCAACAGATGGCGCTTCTAACTATGAAAAGCTATAAAACAAGAATTTCATGGAATATTGCAAAATTTTCTAAAATATTTTGAAATAGCTCTTTTGAATTTGTTATTTTGAAAACATTTTGTAAATTTAATCTTAGTTAAAAGTGTTTCATCTCTTGACGAACTTTTTAAGTAATTTTAAAACTTGGCAAAACTAAATTACAGTTTTTCTTAAGAAGAACGAAGCAAACTGTAAATTACAATCATTTTCCGCTTTTTTTTCCTTTTTATTAAAAATGTTTTTTCCAATGAATATTTTTGACACCCGACAAATCTGACTCTGTAAGATTTAAATTTATTATAAGGCATTTTTTAATTATTAAAGTATGATGTTAATGTTTACTATCCCTTAATATTCTTCATTTACATAAATCTGAAATGTAAAATACATTTAAGTGTATATTAAAACATAATAATAGATTTGAACTGAAACACATATCACTAAAACAATTAACATAACTTACGTTTTAAAAACTTGCTAATAAAATACAGCTCGTAAAAATTTCTAAGTTCATTAAAAATCATTGATAAGTATATCGACCCATTTTTTTTCAAATTTTGCCTTAAAAAAATCAGGAAGTATTCTTTAATGATCACTTTAGAGTTTAAAAATTTTTTTAAAAAAAAGTAAGAATAAATATTTATGTTAAAAAGTTAGGCGAGGCGTTAAAATTTAATGAAGTCATTATTAGTGAAATTTTTTTTCCTATTTTACGAATCTCATGCAATTTTGTCAAGATATGCTCATGAATAAAAACATTTTTCAAGTTCAAAGGAGAATGGTTTTATTTATTTAAAGTACCTTCAGCATCAAAAGAAAAATTATTTTAAAAGCTTCAGTTGTTACTTGTTTAAATTTTGTGCTTCGTTTGCTGAATAGGCCTACTTATTAATCTTATAAATAAACAATTGCGTCGATACGCCATGAATATTTTCTAAGATTTTTAAGTTTAAGAAGCATGAATTTAATATTAATATTCAAACTCTAACGTATTTCAATATATTTCAACTATTATACTAATGTTACTATAATGTTAAAGTTACTTTAAAATGTACTTATTTATATCGAATATAAACTATTGTGAGCATGTCTCGAAAATGAACGACAAATTGAAAAGTCAGTTTAAAAAATAACCACGATATGTTCTGCTTAAGAAGCCAGAATTCATTCGTAACTAGTTCAAAAACTTGTTGATAAAATCTGTAACAGATGGCGCTCCTAACTATGAAAAGCTAAAAAATGAGAATTTCATGGAATAGTGTAAAGTTTCCTGAAGTATTTTGAAATAATATTTGGAAATAGTTATTTTGAATCCGTTATTTTGAAAGCATTGTTGTAAAGTTAATCTTAGTTAAAAGTGTTCTATTTCCTGACGAACTTTTTAAGTAATTTTAAAACTTGTCAAAACTAAATTACAGTTTTTCATAAGAAGAACGAAGCAAACTGTAAATTACAATCATTTTCAGTTTTTTTTAAAAGGTTTTTTCCAATAAATTTTTTTGACACCCGACACCCAATCTTTCCTAAAACACTTCGATTAAAAATTATGGTAAGACATACTTCTACAATTTGGTTTTCTAATAAAATGTATGCTAGTATCAAAAAACTTTGTTTTCAAAATTTAATACTTAATTAAACAATATTTTAGTATTATTGGTAAAAGTGTGAACATTCGGAATTGAATGTTTTCTGGGATTAATTTCAATATCAAGATTTTGTAGAGTTTTAGTTTAGAATAAATTGATTTTATTTTATTTATTTTTACGGAAACATTAATACTTGAAAATCTCTAAATTATTGCAAAGTCAACTTTAAGCTTCAATTCAACACCTTGCGATAATCTTCTAACTTACTTTATAAAGTCAAAATTTCGCGCTGTGATCTAGTGATACTTATTATTTTATTTCTTTTCAGAAAATAAGATTTTAGTATCTCTGATATAAATAGGGCGTTCACTTATTTTAAGAAAATTAACTTTAAAACTTCTGCCGATCATCTCTGTGGCAACTAATTGAATATTTTGGTGAAATTAATGCAAATTCATCTTTAAGTAGCTTTCTTCAGTTCATCTCACCTTACCTCGAGAAAACTCTTTAACTTGAATTAAGGCTCCCGCTGAGATCTTGTGATGCTTATTTTCCTTTTGGCAATTAAAATGCTATTTGAGAATCACTGGTTTAAATATATTATTCGGAAAATCCCTAGTTTTTAAAATTATTTCTGAAATATTAATTATTAATAGTTAAATGAACACTGAATACGGTTTAGTTTTTAACTTTTAAAATTTATAGTTACTCTCATGTTTTTAGATGCAGTGCTTTATTTTGTGAGTTTTAAAAATAATAGATTCGACAGTACCAAATAATTTTTGCCGTAAAAATTGACTATGATGCTTGAAGCTTATTGAAAATGAAAAAAAAAAGTGTCCATATGTATAATGCAAAAATTAGCCGGGATAGCCTGGTCGGTAGGGTGCTGGGCCCATGTTCGAGAGTTCGTGGGTTCGAACCCCGCCGGCCGAAGACTCCCCGTGTAGTAAAGTGACTGATGTGCATTAAATCTGTCGAATAGCATAAGTCCTCCATGTTCCCATAACAAATCAAAGCCTCTGGGGGTACTGGATTGGAGATCGATCGTTCTCTGATTCAGGTCAAAATTACGATCTGTGGATGAATGAATGGATGTATGAATGGGTCCGCCTTGTAAGCAGGTGTGACGTATGATGTGGCGAAGTCGAATTCTTGGCCATAGATGGCGCCACTGAAAAACAAAAATCGCACACTCTGCCTTAAATTTGCTCGGTTTCACCAAGCAGCAGGGCTCGAAAAAACTCAGAAATTTTACCAGTCCCCGAGGACTGCTTGTCCAACAATCTACCCGTCCTCCTTTGAAACTAACCCGTCGCTTCTAAATAAATAAAAATATTATTTCTTCTTATTTATTACAAACATTTATATAAATTACACAATGAGTTAGTAGCTACTAGGATTACATTATACAGTAATAAAAGAAATACTAGGTTACTAATAGTAAAACCTAGTATTTCTTTTATGATATAATTTATTTCCTTTATGAAATAATTTAAATGACAAAGATCAAGTTATCTGGAATGTCAATTTATCCGAGGATACTGCGTTTTCTAAATGAATCAAATATGACGTTTGCCAGTTCCACAATCAAGCCTAAGATTTACAGAGGTTTCTGCACAGAAATCTGAAAGGGGTTTTCCATTTAGGTGGATGCTCATAATTGCGTTTAGCACTTACGTAATGTGTTTTTTTGTAAGTTCATTGCTGAAAAGTCCCTTTCAACTGCTGCAGTACTCCCAGACGGAAAAAACATCAATCCACCATGTGCAGTATGTTGCTGTACGGGATTTCTAGTTTTAGAAGTGAAGCGCTAGACTCTGTATCACGAATTGAAAGTGTATCACGAACATTAACGGGAAAATGGCCGTCCGCGCGGACGTCTGATTCGAGAAATTCGTTGTCTGCGGGAAATTTTTGACTGCCGAGGACGGGCGGTTTTTTCGAGCCCTGCCAAGCAGGCTTGCCAGTGTGGCAAGTGGCATTAGAACCCACCAACCAGCCAAGCACAAAATGAAAAAGAACCACTTTGAATAATTTTTGATCTAATAATTGGATCTTCACGTTTTGGAACTCAATTTTAACAGTTTGAGAGGGTGACCTCAAATATGCTAAATAATTAGAGCAGACGATATTTTAAGTTCGGAAATTAGACACAAACACGTACTTCCTCTGAATAAACATTTTTCGACGGATTCGAATTTCTGACCACCAAAATATAGGGGGTAGTCGCATTGTGGGAAGTATAGTTTAGTCAGGAGAGCGGTTTAGAGTTTGGACCACTTAATGTTAATTTTACTTTTTTGCGTATTTCAGCATATCTCAAGAACTTCTTAAGTGAATTGAAAATTTTTTGCACTCAATTAAAAAATTAGTTTCTTCAAATAATAATTCTAAACAAAGTATAACTTATAATAAATATTTATTGCTTTTTATTATTTCATTTCAAAATAGTCGAAAAATTTTAAATTATAAGGTATGCAATTTTTTACATTATTGTAAAGATTGTAATTTTACAAGGCAAAATACAAAATTTGAGCAAAGTCAATCGTATAATTCCAGAGAAATCGCATTTTAAATATACGGCTTCTTTATCTAAAATTGAGGCGACCATATACACCAAAAATATAGGCTGTGGTTCTAGATTATATTGAATGCAAAGTAATAAATATTTGTTATAATATCGTAAAGCCGATCGTATATCGGTAGAGTATATAAAATATATGCAAGGATAACAAATTCCTTACAATTTTCACAATACTAAAATAATTGCAAAAGCATAGTTTGAAGGAGTTTACTAAGACACTAAGTCAAATTTGAATATTCTAAATGTACAACATATCGAATTTCTGGCATTTCTAAGCGTGTTCTATTACCAAACGATCTTCAACAGATACAGGTGAGCACATATGTTAAGTAATTGTACTTAACAACGGTTGAAATTTAATCCTTCTCGTTTGCTTCAATAGATCAAGAATTCTCTTAAGATTTCTAAGGTTGATGGTATAATCTGTGCAGACGATATAGAATTCGAGATGGAATTGACTTCGTAATATCGGATCAGGTGAATTTTAAGATAAATTCAAATGTTGTTCTGTTATTCGTAAGGATAAGTGACAGAGATTAATTTCAAATTAAAGTGTTTATTCATCTGATTAGCATTAAAATATCATATGGCATGGATTTATTAAAAGGTAAAATTTGCTTTAAAAATAAACAGCGAAACTCTAAGAGTAAATTTCGTCATTGAAACATGAAATGCTAATATATTTTCTTAAATCAAAAGTAGTTTCAGATTTATTAGAATAGAAAAAATTTGCATTCACATTTCAGATTAAAAATTTATAATACTTTAGGTATAGTATAATTGTAGCATAAAATGTGCTTCAATTCGCCTTATTTAATTCAAAACAATATTTAAGGATGGGACAAAAAGAAGCACATATTTGAAAACGAAAAAAAATTTCTGAAGATTTCACTTTCAACATTTAACTTTTATTGTTTAGTGAAAAAAAGCACATATTTAAAATTGCAAGTTGTTCTACAATTCTAAAGTGCTCATTGAACAAAATTTTAACAATACTTCGTATAAAAAGTAAAACTTCAGAATGTTTCTACACTTTTGCATAATAGCATGAATTATATCCTGATGCAAAAGCCTAGCACAAATAATTTAGATTGTGATTTTAACTTAGCGTGATTTGCAACGTTATTAAAGGGAAAAAAATTAGGATTAAGAGATTTGTGGGAAAATGAAGGCAGACTTCACGAATATTTGTAGAATGCTTGCGAATAAAGTTTAAAATTTTTATTTCTAAATTATTGTTTCAAATTACAGATTTATTTTCTGTTGTGACGTTTGAATACAGAACATAAAAATTTCATTAATAACAGCAGTAAGCAACACTCCATAACCCTAATATTGAACAGCAATAACCATAATATTTAATAAACACTTGTAATAATTATGTAAATACTAGTCACGTAAAGCTATTTTTATAAAAAAAAACAGAAAAAAAACTAAGCATGGAGGATATAAATTTAATTGAATTAAAAAATGATTTAAATGCATGACTTGAAACATAAATTCAAAAATATATTTCTGCAAGTGGATTCAATTTCTCTATTATTTTTCCTTCTCAGCAATTAGCTTAAAGAACAAAATAAATTAAATATTACCTGGGACAAAGTAAAACTTTGAACTAACGTTGAAACTAACATGAATCTCCAAACTGAACTTGTCCCGCAGTGGACTGATCGTTAAGACACGGTTCCCAGCAGATCACCGAAGTCAAGCATCACTGACTGCGGTCAGTGTTCGGGTGGGTGACCACTTGGATCAGCCTGCGTAAGGACCGAGGGTGTGCGGTGTTGATCCTCGTTGAACTGTTCTACCGTAAAGTGCTCGACTTCGCGCGCAGGTCGTCGGGCTACCGAAGCGGGGGTGCCATCCACTCTGCAGAGGATCAAAATTGTGATGGCATGTCTTCGGATCATCCTCAGGGATGTTTCCCCGACCGTCGCCAATAGCCCATTGTGCAGCTCTAGTGCGATGTAAATGAACTACAACAACAACAAACTGAACTTTTCTGCTGTAGTCAACACTTCACATACTAATGGATCTTGTTATATACATAATAACAAGACATCCAACAATTCAACATCCATTTAACAAGATACATCAAATTTTTCCCAGCCGGAAAAAATGATTTGAAGTGACGGGTTAAGTCATGGCTAAGGTGACCAAACATTCTCAAATCTTGAGGATAATACACGAATTTCATTGCTTGTCCTTAAAATTTTTCCAACTAACTGAGGGTAGAAAATGTCTTTAAATTTTAACATGTGTCCTCAATATTATTATTCTCGAATTTTTTTTTAAAGCATATATATATTTACTTTTTTTTAAATGAAGTGAAATATATGTATTAAAAAAAGATTTTTGTCGTACAAACGATTAGTAAAAAAAGTACCATGCTGAAACTAACAGATGATAACGCCATTCTCATTTTAAATAACTCCACCGAAAAGTAAACAAATTTTAATAATCACGTATTCATTCATTTTTCATGTGTTCAAATACAGGATATTATATGATATTATAGTACATATAACTGCTTAGTAATGAAATCAAGTTTGATAAAGAAGGCTCTGCTCCTGATATTAGCTATCAATTTTCAAAAAAAATCTTCGTTGATCTGACAAATTAATATTTTTCATAAATATTTCAATAAGAAATCTGGTCAACCTTAATCTTTGCCTACCACGGCGTGGATAGCTTTCAGCTGCCCGTGCTAAACTCTGAATGTCTGATCAGGCTGCATTTTCTCACTTCGTGATGAATCCAGTCTAATGTCCAGTCTAACGTCTAATGTCCCACTTCCTTAGAGGACCAAAAAAGTCCCGCAGTGAACTGATAGTTAAGACGCAGTTCCCAGCTGATCACCGAAGTCAAGCATCACTGGCTGCGGTCAGTGTGCGGGTAGGTGACCACTAGATCAGTCTGAGTAGGGACCGAGGGTGTGCGGTATGGGTCCTCACTAAACTGTTCTACCGTAAAGTGCTCGACCTCGCGTACAGGTCGTCGGGCTACCGAAGAGGGGGTGCCATCCCCTCTGCAGAGGATCAAAATTGTGATGGCATGTCTTCGGATCATCCTCAGGGATACTTTCCAGACCGTAGCCAATAACCCATTGTGCAGCTCTAGTGCGACGTAAATGAACAACAACTACTACAACAATTATCTTTAGCTTAAGATTTGTGGTGTTTCGATGATGTGGTGGAATGCAAAAGAAGTTAAAGAGTATTCACATGGATAAATGATCATTTCGGTTCTGACTGTGACATGTTAATGCAGTAAGGTGATAAGATTATAATGTGAAAGTATGAACTTGAGCTAAGCTGGTATGATAAAAATGATGTTATGTAATATGCTATTGATATCAGGAATAGAGCATTTGGGCACGTCTTATTAGAGGTCTTTATATAATCTCAATGAAGAGTTAAACGAATCCTGCAATTAAAAACTTCATATACTGTTATGTTAGACCGAATCAAAGAACTCGGTTTGTAAATTGAAAAGTTTTACAACCAACCATCAACTCCATGAATAACCGAATAGATCCTCGAAACTCAAGTGTTTTCTTGTGTCCTTTTAATGAAGAATAACAAATCCAAGTTGCGGTAAATCAAACCTCTAATACTCTGTGCTGGATCCGAACTGTTTATTGGTTATTGCAATTACGTAAATTTTCAGGCTTGTGTGCTCAAAATAGGCTTATTAACCTTTGTCAAGTAGAAGAGAACAAATAGCACAATAGGAGAGACATCACCAAGTAGTCACCGAACTGTTTATTGACCAAGACTGTATTAATTTATTTGAAAATGTATATATAATTTTCTCACAAGTTTTTTTTTTACTTGCCATTTCTTTTCTTGTTATCTTTATCTTAATAATCTTTTATAGATGACGTCAAGAATTTTTCTTCCGGTCTCCACATGATGTGCAAGTGTTCATTTACTTATTTATTAGTGCGCATACATACAGACTTGTGTGCTCAATTACATTAGTACGGCTTATTAGCCTTTGGCAAGGGAAAAGACAGATAGTACAATTCAGGGAAGGACAGTACAAAGATACCCCCTGGTTACTGTGGGATTCGAACCCGCTACCTCAATGCTAGAGAGCGTTTGCCAGGCCATACCACTCTGCGAGTAACATAGCCCACGCCACACTGCCACAACCCGTTTATAGGGTGGGCCACATTCATACATCACACACAACAGAGGACAACACAAGAGAGAAGCATCCATTCCCAGAGCGGGATTCGAACCCGCAGCCATTGGCTTAGCAGTCCGGCTCGCTAACCACTCGGCCACCTGTCCGGCTTAGCGAACACTATAAATTTTAACATTAATTCACTCATTGTTGTTGTTGTAGTTCATTTACGTCACACTAGAGCTGCACAATGGGCTATTGGCAACGGTCTGGGAAACATCCCTGAGGATGATCCGAAGACATGCCATCACAATTTTGATCCTCTGCAGAGGAGGTGGCACCCCCGCTTCGGTAGCCCAATGACCTGCACGAGAAGTCGGGCACTTTACGGTAGAACAGTTTAACGAGGACCAATACCGCACACCCTCGGTCCCTGTGCAGAATGCTCCAAGTGGTCACCAACCCGCGCACTGACCGCAGACACTGATGCTTGACTTCGGTGATCTGCTGGGAACCGTGTCTTAACGATCAGACCACTGCGGGACCCACGCTGCGTGGGAGCCCCATGTTAATGCTGCGAATATATTTATAAAGATTTTAAAAGTTTAGTTTAGGATTTAGGATTTACGATATTATCTTTGGTAACACGTTCCAGAGGTCACTCTGGTCGAGCTGTCTCGCCGTTCAACCAAACGCTCTGTATCGTACAGGCAGTGGGTTCGAATCCAGTCATAACCCTCGATATGTCCTTCTTCAACTTGAAGTATATTTTTTATCAGAACTATGTTTAATTAAACCGTACTTTGTAATGAGGATGCAAGCCAGCATATACACTTGTAACAATAAGTCAAGAAACACCTTTTGTGCGAAAATGCAATACAGAACATGAACATACCACAGGCTGTTATTGTGCGTATCTAAAAAAAGATTTATGTGTTGTATTTGCACACATCTCAGTACAGGCAGGTAGGTATTTTAATTATGTCACAATAGAGCAGCAACAATGGGCTAATGGCGACGGTCTGTGAAACCATCACAATTTTGACCCTCAGCAGACAATTTTATTCGTGAGGTCACTTCCTCAATTTAGATATGTATCTGAAGGGGAAGGAAATTTTCTCCAGATCTCTGTATCCATGGTACTGATCAGCGACCGACTACAACACTTTTGATTCCACAGATTTTACGAACACGTGTATCGGTTACATTCGGTGGGTCTTAGCGGAGTCGTGGATTGAATTTCGGCATCTCCGGACTAGAGTTCGATTATCTAACAGCTTCTCACCAGCTCTTCTCATTATAGTGTTTGTATATTGTACTTGAGCATGCCTCAGTAGTGTTCATATAACGTGCTTGCATATGCCTTTGTCATAAGCTGTACATATTGTGTGTATGCTGTACATATGCTGTACATGAGAGCTACGTTTAATTATGAAAAACGATAGCACTAAAAATTACTTGAATCTTTCACGAATTAAAATATATTACTTAAAATTGTTTTTAGACTAAATTTGATTTTATTTACTCCCTACTCTGGATAACATACAGTTACTGGTTCTAAAATATTTTCACTACGAGAATAAGGTGTGAGGGAGAAATTCTTAAAATTTTTTATACTAAACTAGTCAAAAACAGCTGAAAATCTTTTTTTATATCTCTTCAAATTACCTTTGCATCACCTCTTTTCTTAAAACTAACTTCAACTCACTCAATTACATTGTTTACATCATCAACTTTCCGGTTAGTTTGAAAAACAAATTGACGTCTTCTCGTAATGTTACACTTACGAGAAAACTTTTAATAGGAAATTGAAAAATTCTTACAACAGAATATTAAATTTCGGAATATTGTTTTTCTATAATCCCATTCTAAGCGAAAATTTAAAACAACCGTAACAATCTAAAACGGGAAATATTTTTGAGAAGAACATAGGCTATTCTTCATCAAACTATAAACCTAAATATTTTAATACGCATTCTTCTAAAGAAGTTTTGGAATTGTTCTTGTTCCAAGAAGGGCTGAATTAATGCGTCTTTCTGAGAAGAAAAGCACGTGACTGATCCCAGGGGGGTAAGCAGAGACAGCTGGGGGAGTGTTAGGGAGTGTCGCAGCTGACAATTCCCTGGAATATTCTTTCTGTTTGATGAAAAGAAGCAGAAAATTGAAGTGAGCGCACTGAATAGGAAACTTTTTGTTATTTCATTTTTTGTCCATTAAAGCATTTCTCGCAGATATAACTCATAATGGTTTGTTTGTTTACATTTTAAAGAAACTGTGTTTACAATGGTATTGTGTAAGATAGGCTGATTTTCAGGGCGTTTGTTCTCAGATTTAAATGGGATGTTTGGATGAAAGGCTCTTGTGAATTGAATTTGAAACACAAATGGGGATCAGGATTTTAATGCAATATATATATATATATATATATATATATATGTGTGTGTGTGTGTGTGTGTGTAAATGCCTTGGTTACCATTGATAAAGTCAATCAAGACATTTAATGATTATGCTTATTCCTTAATGATAACATGAGTTACACAGACTCTTAAACAATTAAAATCGAACCACACAGGTTCCGAGTTTCACACAGAAACATTTAGTTACACATGATCGAACCACACAGGTTCTAAGTTTCACACAGAAACAAACTTCAATTAACTAATAACATAGTTATATATACTCTTAACCACTAAGGTTACCAGTTTCACTTAGAAACAACTCCGACAGACAATTCCAACTGACTCTCTTCATTTACATCAAGAAAGTTCTATGCCTTTCGTTCAGACGAGCGACATCTGGCGGGATAACATAGAGGTTGTTGTCTCGCTTATTTTATATATATATATATATATATATATATATATATATATATATATATATATATATATATATATATATATATATATTAGAAATACAAAAAAATCTGATAAAATAAACGTAATAGTCACTTCAGGACGCATTCCTTTAAGAGAGAACTTTCAAAAAAGAAAATGATTATTTTAAAATATAAAATAAAATTACTTTTTATAATGCCTAAGTCTGAAAAAAAAATGTAATTGTAAATGAATTTTCAATGTACTTCAGTTATATGAGACACAATGTAAACTTATTACAACCTTAAAATTGGATATAGATCAGAAACGTATTACTGAGTTCTTTAAAGATAAAGTACAGTCTGAAGTTTTAAAATAAACAACGCCATAAATGCTAATTAGTGAATGCGTACGTAATCCTACAATTCTTAATTCTCCATACATAATAAATGATCCCATTATGGAAGCAGTAATAGTCAAGATGTATGATTCTCGAAATGTTCAAATGATTATTGACTTTTCACTGAAAACACATTAAATTGCTTAAATTTTTCCTGACTGAGCAAATATTATGATTATGGTCTATGAATTAATGCAGAAAGTAAATATCACAAAGTACTTTTCTTAATTCTTCGATAACCGTTTGATGTCCTGCTTCTAGAACTACATAAATACAGCCTTTTATATGTTGTAAAGAGCTTTTCTTTGTCCTAAATTTAAATTTAATAAATTTGAAAATCGTTAAGAAAATTTTTATTGAACCAGACATTGTAAAACTAAGAGCAACGAGAAATAAAAGGGATTTATAAATGTATGAAATAGTTTTAATACATTTTTCCTTAGAAAAAAAAGAGTTTTGGGTTAAAAAAGATAAATATATTTAAAAACAATTACATAAAAACTGTTTTTATTTATTTTCTTTTCCTAATATCCCAGGTAAATTTCTTAAACTTTAAATAAATAAAAAAACTCTTTTAAAAAAATTATTAAAATGGCCTGTTCACATTATAAGTGTATATAAATGCGTGTTAGACAAAAATGACATTCAATTTATCAATAAATACAAATTTGCCAAGAAAGTATTGTTGACCTTCCTTCTAAGAGGAAGCGACCTTTTTTGTTTTCGTCCTATTTCTGGTTCCAAGCCTTTCTATATCTCGTCAGATTATTTGCAATCCTTATTGGAATTGTATGCGACTAAGAGCAATAAGACACTGCGCTAATCGGATTTAGTAGCCCTCCAAGATTATGGGGAATTAACGTGATGCGTGATGAAGAGTTGTTTTCTTACACATTTTGAACATAATGACAATATCTATCATCAATTTCCTCTCGTTTTTTAATTTATATGCTACGATTTCGTAAAAACAGTTTATCTCGATACTGAGTATTTTTATTGTTACGTGATTGTAACGTATTTAGCAAAATACGCGAGTTCGTAATAAAAGTAAATTGAATGAAAGTTTCAATTTTGCAGTTGGACAGCAAATTTGATGAAGATCAACACTTGATTCAAATGCACCTCTGAGAATTTATCTTTGGTTATATATATGGGGGGGGGGGAATTGGTAATTGGTTGTTATTTTACTACAAGAAATTACCCGAAGTGATTCTGCATGACATTCTAAATTTGAATTGCTTCTAAATTTGAGCAGTTGAAATAGATTCCGCTTGAAAGTTTATTTACTTTATTTTTATAATCGTCGTTGAACAGGCGACCCAGTTTTATGGGTTTATGACTACTAATGTTTAACTCCGCAGCCTTGTAATTTTGAACCCAATCCCGAAGACAAGAGAATTCCTGGATCGAGTATTGGGAGAAATTTGCATTCGTGGAGTACTTTTTGATGGAGCTAACCCGCATTTGCAATACATGGAGAGGAATACCACGGGAACCTCCCGCGGTTAGCCAGACGACAAGGGGACTCTAACCCATGATTCGCCTACCACTGAGGATATTTCACATCAGTACCGTGGTCGGTGCAAGCCGGATGAGGAATTCGTATCGACTGGGATTCGAACCCGGTTCGCCTCATTGGAAGGCGAACGCTCCATCCCCTGAGCCATCGCAGTTCAAAAGGTATGCCAACGGCACGCAGTGTTACCAGGTTGTCATCCTCCCAAGTACCGACCGTGGCGGATGATACTTGACTTCGGTGATCGGACAAGAACCGGTATTTTCATCATGGTATGGCCGTTGACTTATTCAAAATTTTTATACGAAAATGTTGAGACCTTGTGAAATTTTTAAGAGAGTGAAAGAGCTCGAAATGAGACAAAAAATTATTTTCCGCCCTCTAAAAAGAATCAGAGGGTAATTGATCAATTCCTGGTAGAGGTGGTACCAAAATGGTTTGGACAACGAAAATGAACGGATAGATGGTTAGAAAACGGATTGTCATCTGTTCGAGGTATTTCAAAAAACTATACAAATATCATCATCAACGATGAACAGAATACACTAAGAAGATTTACAGCTGAAGCCATATAAATAACGTCAAATTCATGGTCTTACCAGCGCATTCTTGTGACATTCTCATTTCCGATGAGGAGCATTTTATCCTACAAGACAATCAAGACCGACAATATGATCGTGTTTATGCAGCAAGTCTTGCCGGCATTTCAAATGATAAGTTGCCAGTAGAACGACATCATTCTGATGCATTCCGTTTCCGATGCCTTTGCTTTGAAAGTGATGTTATGGAGAGAGATTTCCCCAAAAAGGAAAGCTATAATTCTTTTTAATGATCCAGGAGTTAAAATCAACGCTGCGTAATACTTGAAACAAGTCTTGAAGAAGCATTTGATTCTACTTCTTATTTATTCGGAGGGTAATCAGCAAGACATAGCACCCGCCTACAAATCCCAAAAAGGTGCATGGTGCAGAAGACAATTTGATCAGTGCGGAAGTGTGACAAGACCCTTTTTTGCAAGATTTAAATTCAGTTGATTATTTTATGTGAGTGAGATCATTCTCAAAGATTAAGAGCACGAAGGAACAAACTACTCAAAGAAACTACTTAACGAAATACTCAAATAGCTCTTGACACAGATTTGGAATTAAGTTCTGGAAGAAACAGTACTTACCAACTGTAAAGAAGTTAATGAAGTTATGAATTATAAATGAAAATGGGGAAAGATTTGAGCTTTTATTAAATACACTGGTTATCATAAATTAAGGAAAATTCACAAAAATCGCGATAACTCAAGAAATTACACATGGAATTTTATGAAACTTACCCACAATATACAACACATAGTAAGGTATTAAACAACATAAAAAGAAATTATCAGACATTAATAGTAGTATAGAAATTAGCACATGTATAAAATAAACAAATTGGAAGTATCGGTTTGCAATAGAAAAAGT
The DNA here is from genome assembly GCF_982258835.1 of Parasteatoda tepidariorum. NCBI lineage: Eukaryota > Metazoa > Arthropoda > Arachnida > Araneae > Theridiidae > Parasteatoda > Parasteatoda tepidariorum. The sequence continues at coordinate 72,751,631 of NC_141757.1, forward strand.
ACCTTTAATATGGAATATGATTGCCTCTAGAAGCAATACAGCACAAACAGCGATGTGTGATGCTTTCAATTATGCGGTCTATCAGTTCAATAGGAAGTGAGAGCCATTGCTCTTGTAAAGCAGTTGCAAGCGTGGCAAGGGTCTGAGGGGGCGGATTGATGGCAGATACACGCCTCCCTAGAGCATCCCAAACGTGCTCGATAGGATTCAAGTCCGGGGATCGAGCTGGCCACTCCATGCGAGTAATTGTTTCCTGTTGAAGATAATCATCAACAATGCGAGCTCTGTGTGGTCTTGCATTATCGTCCTGTAACAGGAAGCAATCACCAATTGCCCCGGCATATGGGCGCACATAAGCATCAAGGATGTTGTCTCGATAAACCTGAGCATTCACGGTTCCCCTTGGAAAGACATGGAGGTATGTGCGCCCTCCTAAGGATATGCCTCCCCAAACACAGACACTGCCTCTTCCGTATGCATCTCTTTCACGGATGTTTGATGGATGATAACGGGTCCCAGGTTCTCTCCATATCAAATAACGTCTACTGTCACTTTCTAGACTAAACCTGGACTCATCCGTAAAGAGAACAGGCCTCCATTGATCTGACGTCCAGTGGACATGTTGTCGGGCCCACTGCAAACGGTCTCTCCTATGGCGTGATGTGAGCGGCACGCAAATGGCTGGTCGTCTCGCATACAGACCACCTTCGTGGAGCCTTCTGCGCACAGTTGACGTTGACACCAACCTTCCGGTGGCTGCAGCAAGAGAGGATCTAAGATGTGTCGGAGTAGCGGTTCTATTCCTGCGTGCACTTAATGTCAAATATCGGTCATCGGCACTGGTCGTAACAGTTGGCCGTCCTTGACTGAACCTCCTAGATGCCGAATCTGTGGTTTGAAATTGCCTCCAAAGTCTATGAACCACAGATGGACTCACATTTAGCCATCTGGCCACTTCTGATTGACTCTGCCCTGCCTCTAGTCTCCCGATGGCTCTCCATCGTAGTTCTTCAGGCAAATGATGCCTAGAGGTCATTATTACGAATTGGCTATCTCAGATTTTCAATGTCGCAATCACAGTAAAATTTGTGTGCTTTCTCTCAAACTTGGACTTTTATGCTCCAGGCAGATGACGTAAGCCGAGTGCAGCGCCACTAATTTGCATATTGCAATTTTACTCAGCTACTCTTAGTGGACAACATATGCAAATTTTGCACGGTTTGGCTTACTTTTGAAAGAGTTATCGCTATTTTTGTGATTTTTCCTTAATTTATGATAACCAGTGTACTAAGTCAACTGTTACACAGAGAAATAAAAATAAAGAAAAAAATATATTTTGGAACATGTTTCTTTTTTATTACTTAGACTTTCCTTTAAAAACACTTATTCTGGTACATCCCGAAAAACTTCAACTATTTCAAAATTTGAAAATATTTAAGTAAAGAATCAAGTAAAACCTTGTGACACCACTGTGTGGTTCATAAAGCTAGCTCCTTTGTATATATTTGACAATACTAGGTATAATCATGAATGGTTATAAATAAATATTTTATATTCAATTTCAGACAAGAAAAAGTAAATAATTATAATATCCCCTGAAAGAGCAATAATAATCAAATTTATGATGTTCTAGTCATGTACAAAAGATTATTGACTTTAAAGTTATTTTATTATTTTTTTATTTTGACTTTTCACTGAAAACCCATTAAATAATTATTTAAAATCTTCCTGGTGGTGTTAATATTATGAAAATGCATTATGAGTTAATTACCAGTCTAACCAAAATAAATCTTACCGATAATAAATCTTTTTAAGTCTGTAATATTAAAAAGTATATTTGTCCAAGTGTTTTAACAGTTAAGCCTATTAAACAAGGGGTTATCGCGACTTCTCCACTATTGAGATTCAATAATAGCATGTGTGTAAAACAAACCTCAAAATATCTGTGAGCTGTAAGGAAAAAACGTGACGCAAACCGTATCAGCCGTTTCGGCTGTTCTGTGAATGAGCATACAAAAAGAGTATCTCTTTATTTATAAAATTACTTAATGGATATAATTATTTAGATCATTGTTTCATGGCAGTGCTATAGTTATAAATATTTAATCATTCTAGTAAATTTCGACACAATTTTATTAATATTAGCAAATGTCTTAATGTTATTTAGATTTCTTTAAATCAATGAAAGTTATTTAACTTTACCTCAAATGTTATTTAAGATTATTTCTAAACAAACTGATTGGATTGGCAGTTTTAATTTTATTAGTTCTCAAAGCGATTAATATACAAGTCAGTGCGGATTACCTGGAAATAATCAGTATTGTTGAGAAGCGACGGCTGGTTAAGGCACTTGGCTGTCATTGTGACGAGCTGGGGTTCAATTCCCAGAGGCGGCTTTAAGCCCATTCTGCCTAAGATTTATGGGTATCAGCTTGTCCGGGGAGTAAAGGCGGCCTGTGCGAAATGCGGACCACATTGCCACAAACACGTCGTTGTTCATGAAATTGTAGATCCTTATCCTCTTGGCCAACAACGAGCATTTTTAAATTAGTATCATTAAAACAAAATTATTTTATAATTAAACATTCCTGCACGTATTTGGAATTTAAATTAAGAGCTTTTAATTAGTAGAAACAATTATTAGTGCTCCAATATTTCGTAAGAGATCAAAAAAAGGGAAGAAAATTAATCTTAAGGATTTCACAATAAATGGAAAGGAAGTTGATTGAAAAGTAAGACATTATTAAAAGATTGAAATCGAAATCTTTTCCATGGTAAAAACGAGATTAGTTTTTATCCTCGAACGAATATTTTGAAAATTAATCAAAGTAATTTATTCAATTAGGTTAATAATTGATGTTGGTACAAAAAACGATTTTAAAAGTTGCAAAGAAAAAAAGTTTAATTTTCGAATTATAATTATAAAAAAAAATAAGTTAAATGAGTTTAATTAAATAATTTGAAACAAAACTTAATTACAAATATTTTAAGTTCATTTTGTTTAATTTTTATGTACTTGTGTTTCTTCATATTAAAATGAAATTAGCGAATGAAAAATATATCTGAGAAAGATTATTGAATAAAAGATAATCTTTACTAACCCTCCATTTAATTTTAATTTTAAAAACTTGAATTCAGAAAATTTTTTAAGATTAAAAACTTTAAAAAAAATTTTTATTACTGAATTAATTTAGTTTATAATTTGATGTTATTTATTAATATTTGTAAAATATATAAATTTTTTAAATTGGTTTTGAGGATTCCTATTACCGAGAAAGAATGCCGCACGTAATAATTTTTATATATTCTTATACTATGACGCGAAAATAAATAACAAAAAATAATACTTTAAAACTTATAAGTAACCTACCTCTTTTACTTTCAGAATTCAATCTGCAATTTCCGATCACGTCTTAGCAATGTTGTCAGGATAGAGCGATCCCTTATTTGAGTTCATGAAAAAGTTTAATGTACACACTTGAAATAGCTTTAACTTTAACTGTATCTAGCACACTTATTCTATTAAGAGTTTTAAAAAAAAGACATTACATAATAATCATAAAAATTTATCAGATTAGCTGCAACTTTAATGTAGTGTTAAATCGAACCATATTTTAGATATTAAACTTGCTAACGTGGTTCTAATTCAATTAACGGAAGAGTTTTTCAATTTTATAAATTAATGAGAATGTAATAAATAGTCACAAAGTGATTTAACATCAAATCTGTGTTTTTAGAGAGTATTCAAACGGATTACTTTTATTGTATTTAAGATAACGTTTTCTGCATTTAAATGAAGATACATAAGCAAATATTGTAAATATCACAATTAAAATCCATTAAAACTGGAATTGCTATGCATGTTTTCTCAAAGCGTGTACTTCTAAGAATATGTAAATTGTTTTTTAATTATGCTGTAAATAAATCAAATATACCATAAATATACACACTTTAGTTTTATGATAGAATCAAACAAAATGTAAAATAACAGTTAATGAAATATACTATATTGTTGGTCAAAATATATATATATATAAAAGACCGAAAACTTGAATTACCGAAAAAGTACCGGAATTTTTATTGCTACTGAATTTTTCAATTTAAAGTACCGGAATTTTTATTGCTACTGAATTTTTCTATTTAAAGTACCGGAATTTTTATTGCTACTAAATTTTTCTATTTAATGTACCGCAATTTTTATTGCTTGTACATTTTATCTGAATTGAAACAATACTCTTTACATAATGTTCACCTTTAATTTAAGAAGAAAAATTAGTGAAAACGAAGGTAATTTAATTTTACAGACTTTTACAGTACTGGTACTTTTTCACGTTTTTAAAAAAAACAATATTTAAAAAAAATTAAGAGGCACATGTAAATAAATCGCAGAAAAATATATCGATGATTAATTGTTAACTACAACTGCAGTTCGCCGCGTTTTAGTGCTTGTTATTTTAAACCTCTTCACCTCACCCGTAGTAAAAAAAAAAATGACGCCATTAATATGTTCTAAAAATATCGACAAATGATTTCTGATGTAGTCAACCAACCAACCTCACATTTTTTTTCTTCTGAGGGAAATTTTATTACTCCCCACTAAGCATACATTTCTTAAGAAAGCAAAGTCCACACTGAGTCCATAAATCTAAATTACAAAAGCTCCTTTGTGACTGCGGGCAAAATTAATGCAAAAATAATATACACGTGAAATCCAAGCTGTGAAACAACTCCCCATTTGAGAAATGCGTTTAATAATTCATTTATCTGGTTGACACATAATATATTATTCTTTAATTGAAATCGGAGAAAAAGTTTCCAATGTAATAAAGATTAATTTATTCAAATCATAAATATTTCATTTTTTCTTCTCAGAGCAGGCAGTTATCAGAAAAGCTATGATTGTCGTACAAAAAGAGCGGATTTAATGACATGACTTGAAAGTAATAAATGAAAATAAAAATTATTTCTTAGTATAAGTTCTTAGTTCCTGCAAGCAACTTTTATTTGCGATTTAATATTGCTAACATATACTTAGCGGTAATAATCTTAAGATTATATATTTATTTCATGTACAGTGCTTATCCTGGATAACTTTTGATCTAATGATCGGGTTTTCACATACTGAGACTCAATCTTAACTTTACGAGGGTTAAGCTTTAAGAATTATAGCTAGTTAGTGTAAACGATATTTTAAGTTACAGATTGGAGTTATATTGTGGTCTTAGAATGTTCCTGATTGATTTTCCAGGAAGGTAGCTAGCTACCTCATCAATTTTGATATATAATGTGCAGGAAAAAAATGAACACTCTGAATAAGTTTTGATCTAATTATAGGAATTTCACGTACTAATACTAAATCTTAATGGCTCGGGGTCTTCACTTGAAATATCCTAACTGATTACTGTTGATAGTTTAATTTACAAATTGAGGCTAGATTGAGATTCCAGATTAATTTTCCGGAATGTGGCTACTTCCCTAATCTTAAATGTCAACAAGCTTAATCCGCCGGAAAAAAGGTTATGTTTATTCAGAGAAAGAATGTTTGTGTTTCTTAGCTTAAAATATCGTATACTTTAATTAATTAGCATATGTAAGGGTAAGAGTACCATTAAGATTGAGTCCCAGAAGGTGAAAATCCCATCATTAGTTAAATGACAATTAGGATGCTAATTTTTCTTCTCACTAAATATCATGGTATTATAAATTAATACAAAAGGAAAAGTAGGGTAAGATCGGGTAGCTACGATTCTAAGGCCTGTTGGAAGTGAAATGTTCGATCCAGAAAGTGTCAGATTTAATCAAGCGATTAATTGTTTAACTGTGAAGAATACTAACCTAGAAAATTATATATATATATATATATATATATATATATATATATATATATATATATATATATATATATATATATATATATATATATATATATATATATATATATATATATATATATATATATATATATAGTAGTGAAAAAGTAACTGACATTTTTATTTAGTACAGCAAATCAGGAACATTCTTATGTACAAGCTTCACATGTGATGTAGTTATCTTCTTTTCCCCCTTCAATGAAGGTTTTATGTGCCCAAGAAAAGCACTTTCCGCATCGGATGTACCCTTCTTCGTTTTTGAGTGTAAAAATACATCATTATAATCTAAAGAATCAGTATCTAATATGTTTTTTAGTAGTCATCAAAAGAACATTGATCAAGGACTTATACTTTTTTCTTTTGTTGTCTGTTTCGTTATATTGGTTCATTATGCTCTTCTCTTTTTGATGACCACCTCAAAACCTAAAATATACCCCTTTATTCGGCGATCCAACTCGTCCCAGAGGTTCTCGATAGGGGCTCTGGGCAGGCTAGTTCATTCGATTAACCCCATTGGCACCATACCAAGCCTTGGCGACCCTCGCAACATGACAGCTGGCATTGTCGTCCTGGAGGTAACAGGGGTCCACCCAGTAAAACTGCTACAGAGTAGGAAGCACATTGTCATCCAAAATAGTGCTGTAGGCATCTTGCAAGGGACTAATGCCGATGTTGTTCCCTACACGATATATACCGGCGGAGGGCGTGACGTATCTCAGGACCACAGATATAGTCATTTGCATAGGCATGGATGTCCAAATACTTATAGGTAGATAGTGTATATATTTTAATAAATACACTTTAGGGCCGGGATAGCCTGGTCGGTAGGGCACTGGGCCCATATCTAAGAGGTCGTGGGTTCGATCCTCGCCGGCTGAAGACTCCCCGTGTAGTAAATGGTGACTGATGCACGTTAAATATGTCGAGTCTCGAAGTCCTCCATGTTCCCACAACAAATCAATACCTCTGGGGTACTGATCCAGGAGTTTCCTTGTCTTCTGGATTGGTTCAAAATTACAAGGCTACGGAGTTGAACGTAAGTAGTCGTAAACCCATGAAATTGGGTCGGCTGTTCAACGACGGTTATAAAATAAAATAAATACACTTTAATAAATACTCGCTAAAGCAGTAATATCTGCTTCTTAAGTAAATGCATTTTCCATTAATGTTTTTATGCAAGCTGTTTTGCAGGCGTTGCTGATTGGACTTAAGATCTTACAAACATCTCACATCTCTTAATTAATACATTGATTTAATATGGTACAGTTTAAATTGAAAAAATTACTTATCTACTCTAAAGTTCTTCATTAGTATTGAATATTTCACTTAATTATGCAGTGGCAACTATGTTAAATATTCCAGCATTAAAATGAAAATTGTAGTTAAATATATCAGGAGGGTCCAAATTCAACATTATTTCATGAATATATTTAAAATACTAGTTAAGATATAATCGTAAATTAATTTATTTTAATTAAAAATAATGAACTTTTATTTTAATATACGTATATTTGTCTTTTAATTGCATTGGATTCATTTACATTTTATTGCCGTTTCCTTTTGAATTGATATCATGCTTTAAAATAAGCTCCATTCTTGCTGAGGTAACACCTTTGTGTCTTTCTCTTCAAACCAGCTATATTAAAACATTTATTGAATTGAAAACGACAAAATGAAGTAATTATATTTCACATTCAATATTAATGCGAGGCATTTTTAAGATTAAAAGCTAAGCCTATTTTTTCTTTGTTCGATTTTGCAGCATTCACTTCTATGGCTGATTTCATTTCAAAATTAATCTCCAAACTCTTAAGACAGAATTCCTGAGGGATATTAAATTTGAAGAAAAAAAATTCTTTCTTTATTTCGATTTCTTGAATTGGAAAAAGAGAAAAGAAGAGAAAAGGTAAAGAGTGAATGCGTTGGATTTTGAAGGAAAAGAAATCTATCTTCTTTTATGCCTTCCAAATTCAAGATTTTCTTCCTTTTTTTTTAAGGATTTCTTTTTGTCTCCGCGCTGATTACTTAGAGTTCACTTTGAAAATATAGGGAAAAAGCAACTAGAAATAAATTTCAGACGAGAATCTATGGAGAAAATGAAGTGAAGAGTATTCGTAAAAACGATTTCTTTTCTAATTTGCTTCTAGAAAGTAAGAAAAAAGCGTACACACGAAAACAAATAAGTAGTAAAAAGACGACTTATAAATATTTAAATGGGATTTGGAGAAAGTTCAGTTTTTAAAGAATCCAGATGATACTTGCTTTGCAATTAGATGAGTTCATTTAGCAACACGAGCGATTTTTTCTTCTCTTTCTCGCGAACATATCATTAAGATTCAGAAATATCTGCGTTTTTAAATACGATATTTTTTACTTTGAAATTCGTAAATGTCATGCTTCAATTAAAGTGAAAGATATTTCTAGATATTTTAATCGTGTTATATGTAGTATCTTACAAAAATGAAAAACTTGTTAAATTGTAATTTAATAACCTCATCTCTGATAATTGAATTAGTTTGCCATTTTCTACAAAACTAAAAGTTTTTCAACAAATGAATATCTATTTTTTAAATTTGTCATTAGTTTTCGAAAGATTGCGTTTCAATTTTTACTCTTCATTAAATGAGTTGCAATTTAATTTCAATAAAAATTGTAGTATTATAATTAAATTATAGTACCTATTAAGTATATTTAAGATTAATTTGGTTCTTAATGTTTATAGAATTAAAATTTAAAAAGTATCATGAATAATGTTATAAAGATTAAGAACGGCATTGTTAATTCAATTTGAAAACGACTTGAACAAGTTTGATAAGGTATAAAAAATACTGCAATTTTGAGCATATGCTTGTAATACTTGTTAATAAAAACGAACACCAGAATATATCTCAAATAGAAAAAATAATTTTAATATGTTTAATTAAAAACTGTTTACTTAAAAAAATCAGATTATTTGTTCTTATTCCTTTAATTTTTATTTATGCTTTTTTCTACTCAAATACTCCAAATTTAATTTTTTTTCAAACATGGCATTTTTACTTTTATTTTTTACGTTGACAATAATATACTTATTTTAATTCTTTTCATTTATACTCTAAACAAAACTTTACCCGGGCATGAAATATATGATATGAAGACTTCTTACTTCACTATTAAGCAAGCAAAAGAAGTTTCGACAGCTTCAAAAAGTGTATAAGTTGAATTTAATTGTATTTATAAATGACGTGAGAATATGGAGCCAAGGCTAAGGATAGAACTTCAAACCTACTTGTTCGCACAGTTTTGCGTTATGTTTTTTAGCCAGAGGTAATCTAAATTGCTTTCCAAATAAATTACTTTATGAATGAATTGCTTAATGAATGACTTGCTTCACAAAGCTAAAATAAAAAAGTTCTACCGGCAAAGTTAAATCATACAGTAGTTTAATGACATTAGGGTATAATTGTGGTCTTTAAAAATTGGAGGAAGATCAATATCATTATGTGATTCAGTTCTATAGGATAAATACAATCATATCTAGCAACAATCATATCTCTAGCAACAATCATATCCAACTTTTACTTATATTTATGGTTTAAAAATGTCAGTATGATATCCTTTTTAAGAAAAAAGGTATGCATTTTATTTTAACTAATCACTAAAAAATGTGTAGTAAATATAGTGAACTTAATCTTGAGAAATGCCTAATGATTATTCATTAAAAAACTAATTTTTATATACTTTTAATAACATTTCTTGTATAATTAAAATTTATAATAATGTGACTTCGATAGGGCTAAAAGATTGTAAATATCTTTTAAAAAGCCAGATGAATGTATTTTTAATTTTATTTTTTTAAGCTTTATAGATGATATATTCGTTTTAAAAAGAGCATGTTAGTTTCTTGAACATCTTAATCTGTTTTTTTTCCAGTTTGATTCAAATGTTTGGGGTTAAAAACTTAACATTATTTTATAAGTTATAAAATATATTATGCCGCCACATATAATGAAAATGTCTACATATTTTTCTCTTTCTAATCTTACTTAAATCGAAACAATTTTATTTTAGTTTATCAAATGCAAAGTCAAATGCAATCAAATCTAAAGTATTTTTTGTTTGTGTGCTGTATAATATAGTTGAACAATAAGAATTTAACCTTTTTATTGAGGAATATTTGTAAAAGACCACATTTTAATATTTGAGAAGATAAGGATAGTCTTTGAAATTTGTCTTACATCCGTAAAATTGGATAATTCTTTTTAAACCTTTCCATAAAATTATTTTTATGTAGAAATACAAAACATTTTTTCTGATGTTTTCTTGCTTTATTACGGTCGAAAACAAAACGAAATTATTAATTTTTCATTCCACAGTACATTATATTCTGTTCTCTTTTCTAATTCTTCCATCTGATTCTCCTTTTCATTATATCTCATTTTTCATTCAATTTTTCACAGCCATTTCATTTTTTACTATATCCCAGTTTTCATTAAATCTGTCAACCTCATGTCGGCTTCATTTTTATTCATCCAATTTCTTTTTTTTTTCGATTCAATGATTTTTTTTTATTGCATCATCTTTTCATTTTAATTTCTTCTCGTCCTTCTCTTCTTTATTATATTATAATTTCTTTTTAATACCTAATTCTCTATTTCATCTTTTCAATTCTGTTCTGTTTCTCATTCCTTTTTCTTTTGGAAAATTTTTTTCTATTTTTCATTTTAAAAAAAAAACATGATACCAAGTCGCAAATACAGGCATTTAAAAAAAGAAAAAAAAGAATGAAAGGCTAAAACAATAAAGGAATTCTGGCAAAAACAATAAAAAAAAGGAAACGGAGAAGGCCAACAATGAGAAAGGAAATCGACAAATATCTAACCATAATAAACGTCTAAAAAAGCGTTTGTTAATTAGCAAATGGCTATTGAATGCTGAATATTTCTTAGAAGAAACATGAAGACATAAATAGCGACATTAATTTATCTGCAATATTTTGCGTTTTTATTCTTTTTGAAACTTTCCTTCTTACTTTGTTCTACAGAAAGATACAAAGATAGAATAACTAAGTTTTAATGACGAAGTTTATTCTCCCAGTATGCATGATTCATTTTAGAGATCAAATTACTATTTAATAGAATAATAGTTCATAGAATAATAATAGTTAGTTTAGAAAAATAAAATAAATATTGATAGTTTGATGAACAATAGAACATTTTATCAATTTAATATTTAAACAGGAGAATTTATTTTGATTTTATTTTCAACAAATCTATATGTCTAGACATTATGAATCATCTAGCAAATCAATATGTCAAGCAATATCAACTTAATTCTAGTTTATTTATACTCCACTTCTTGATGTCTACCTCACGCAAAGGATATTAATTTTAATTCCCTCAAAAAAGTTCCACGCTTCAATACAGAGAAATATTTTTTTTTAAATGTTCCAAATCAAACTGTGTGTGAATCATCAATGTTCCAAATCAACTCTCTATCCCGAATTTAGACATCATTTTTAACTATAACGACATTTGCTTCCAGTTTGAAACACAACAAAAATATAAAATAAAAATATATTGTGTTGCACAATGGAGACCTTAGAGTAGTAGTAGTTGAGTAAAATTTAAGGAAAAATGAGTTCAGTAAAATCTAGTAAACCATGTAGTTTCAAATATTGTAAAAATGTTTTTACAATATTTGAAATTGTATTTAGAATTGCATAATTCTAAGTAATCTTTTTTTTAATGGCGGAATGCTACCAGAACTGTTACTCTCTTCTCGTTACCCAGTGGGCACCTGTGGCGAAGTCACGGCTGTGGAGCAGCGTCGCCCACGTCACACAACCACAAACCCGTTTATAGGGCGGGTCGCATTCACACAAAGAGGAAAGGACATGGAACACAGAGAGAGAAAGAAACATCCATACCCTGAGCAGGATTCTAACCCGCGGCCAATGGCTCCGCAGTCAGACACGCTAACCACTCGGAAACCTGGTCGGCTATTTTAAGTAATCTTCCTTTAATATTTTTGCATTTTATTATTTTGAATTTATTTTCATCATTTGAAACTTAATAGTTTACTCTAGGTTTACATTGATTCACTTTTTCTATAGTTTAAATTTAAATTACTTCTGTAAGTTAAAGGGAATTTACTATGCAAGGTTTCTCACGAGCTATAGCGTTCTCTTCAAAGGACGCTTATACTGCGAAGGAATTTTTTTATCCCAAATTCTCTTTAACTTGCAAAAGTAATTTTACATTTAAAGTAGAAAAAAGGACAGTTCAGGCAAATCTAGAGTAAGACATGAAGTTTCAAACATGGAGGAAAAAAAATTCAAAGTATTAAAATTCAAGCAAATTATTCCATAATCCTACGTTATTCTCTCATAATTTGTTTTCAGTTTGATATATTGAAGATTTCGTTTCAGCATTTCAAATTTCATGGCTCTCATAGCTTGTCTGAACTTAGTTTTTCTATATTTTATATTTTGAATAACATATGGAGGTGAAGGAAAATTCGCGATGAAAAGTTTCGCCCGTGGTTAGGTTTCCTTCTAAGAGGACGAGACATTTTTTAGAAACTTCTGCTCCAACTACTTTGGTCATTAAAAATTTAATATTAAGAGAAAAGTAAATTTAAGTAAACCTAGAGAAAACCATAAAATTTCAAGGCTGATTTATTTATTAATTAATTAATTTATTTTTCGTGAAAATGTCAAAATGCAAACTAACTATGCAGGATTATGCAGTGGGGGAGGTAATCCCGCATTAATTTGTCAACATTTTGATATCTTCGAAAACACTTTCAGAGAATCCGAAACTATTTTATTCTAGATCTACAATACTTCAATTTTGTCTTAACTTTAAATTTATGATTACCACTGGAAGGTGAGACAGAATTTGCGAAACTTTCTCCGGTATAACTTCCCATAAAATAAGATTACGAATATGAACTAGCCTCGCGTTCCCTACGTGGTTTGTATCTCTTTACCGCAAAAATGTTTATAAAGTAAAATGATAAAATCTAATTTCATTTTTATTTTATATGTACGTAACCAACAAATTAAAAAAAAAAATAGGAAAACAATTAATGATCTTTTTTTTATCAAGTAATTTATCAGGAAAAAGTTTAGTACAAGCAAAAACCAAATAAATAAATACGAAACTAATCTTCTAGATTTGAAGGAAAGAAAGTGATACTTTTCTCGTTAGTGCAATGAGTCCTACTTTAAGGAACTGATCCTGAGCAATTGAAACTCTATCTGGAATAATTCAGGGCACAAAAAGAACACGAAAAAAATAAAAATAAAAAAAGGGTTCATTACAAGCATGGAAAGATGCTTCAACGAATCCAACGCGAGTGTTCTTCAGTAAGTAGAAAAGATACATGAAAAGGATCAGAAGGTCTAATCTGGTTGCTATGGTGATGCAGATGAAGACGAATCACATGACTTTCTTCTTCTTATCCCGCTTATCTCTTTCACTGGACTCGCTGAGAAAGCCACCACGCTTCGTTTCCGTTCTTAACAGTAGAAAGAGATAAAATCCCCAATCCATAAGAACTTTTCTGCATATTGCCATCGGCTTCGTTATTTGACGAAGGGTGTTTAATAAGTGGGAGGGCTTTAAAAATACTTTTCTGAATTGTGATTAATTGATAGGGCTCGTTAACAAAATTAAAATGTATTGATTTGCTCTTTAAACGGAATTTAGAGTGGAAAAGGTTTCATCGCTTAGAATTCTATTGATAGATAATGTTTGTTGGACAGATGCCAAATTACGGCTCAGTTTGTGATTTAATTGGCAAAGCCGTGGTAGCACTTCATTATTAATCGATATAAGTACATATCTTTTTAAATATATTCTCATTTGACTTTTTTTAAAAACTATATAAACTGTCAGTATTTTCATGCATTTAAAATCGCTGTAGAATATATATATATATATATATATATATATATATATATATATATATATATATATATATATATATATATATATATATATATATATATATATATATATATATATATATATATATATATATATATATATATATATATATATATATATATATATATATATATATATATATATATATATATATATGTATATACTGCAAATAATAGCCATACCTTGTCAATAGCCATGATAAGCAATGGATTTCAATTTCGGAGATTTTTTTAATCAAAGGGGTTTCAATTTCTCCATTCTCAAATTTCTCTCCTTTCACAAATTCTTTTTAGTGTTCGCTTGTTTCTAATGCAGAAAATTGTGTGGCATGCCATAACTTTAATGGTTTATGCAATTTTCGTTCAAAACGAAGTCTTTCTGTGATCTCTACGAAAGATCATTAAATAAAGTAAAATGAAATAATTCCCAATTTTTAAAAATTCGGGAACTACTAAATCTTTCACTGTTATCTTTTCTGTACAAAACTTTTTTTCGTCAAATTAGAATTGTTGCGCATATTATTTTTTTGCTGTTTGTACCAAAACCACATAGTTTATGTTAGCTTAACTGTAGTACTTAATAAAAAGTTTCACCTTTTCACTTCAACTCAGTAATCATTAGCGTTTCAAAGATATTAAATTTTTTGATAAATGAGCTATAAATGGGTAAAAAAACTCTATAAATGGGTTCTATTAGATTAGCTACCAAATATTTCACACGATGAAGAATCTTCTTTGCTTAATAATAGTTAATATTTACTATACTATTTTGAATTTGTATATTGATTACACTTTATATATATACTGCCACCTTTATTTTAAACTTTTAAGCAATACTAATGTCTTATGATTCTAGTTGGTTGTGCATGTTTGGCCAGCAGAAACTATACATAGTCCCATTTTCAGGATGGTATCACTCCATTCTCCGTTCTTGCAGATTTCTCATTCTAAAAGTTTGTCTTTTTTTTAGTTTCTTTTTCTGCAATTTATGAACCATTTGAAAAAAAATTCATCAGAACCCTAAATGAGCAATGAATAATAAATTAAGCTCATCATTTTAATTTACTTTTATTAAGTAGTTCTACATTTCTTAAATTAAAGGTTGCCTGGCACGATTTCAAAAATAATTTAAATATAATAGTGTAAAAATATGTTGCACCGTATGTCTCATTTTCATTATGAAAAATAATTCTGAAAAAAATGGTAGAAAACTTACCTAATCACTCTTATAAAATTATTTGCAAAAATAATTTTTTTCAAATCGAATTCGAAAATTTCTGTTCTATTCTTCATGTATAGATGGCAGCACAAACGATAATAAGAAGTAACACATTATGAAATAGGTTTTCTTAAATATTAAACGTTTTTACAACAAATATTCTAACAAGAAAAAAGTTTTGGAAAAATGTTCACAGAAGGAAACCATTTTTTAACACTATTTTATAAATTAAGATGAAGACTGTAATGGTGTGTTTGAAGTGGGAAACAGTAAAAAAAGTTTGTTTTTTAAATTATACCTTTTCCTTATCACAGTTTCATACATTTTTTCCAATAACAACCGAACATAAATTAAGCTTTAAATGCTTGAGTTTGTTCCTTTAATAATTGCAAATGATTATGAAATGAGCAATATAAGAATAGTCATAGAACGTTTTTTTTCTTCTTAAATTAATTATGTTGTTTAAATCAATTATGTTGCTATAAACATAAAAAATATTCAATAGGAAAGTGGATAAATTTTAATCAATAAAATATTCAAATGGAGTAAAAGAATGTTCTTAATTTTATGTATATAAGATAGAGCATTAAACTAAGTTTAAAAGATTTTTTCTGTCGTAGTGCTGCCATCTATTTCTAGATGATGAAACTATTAGGAAATATGCAGTTTGGAGTTTCACTACTAGATGTCGTCACTAAAATAAGAAATAAATGTAAGAGTTATTACTAATGTGTTTTTAATAAGTTATTAACACGTTTTTATATTAGAGAGCTACATTACTGGAAGTTAAATGTCATAGATCCCACGTTTCTAAATTAAATAAAATATATATATTTTTTTGTTACTTTAGCAGCGCATACATCATTAACCTATCAATTGTATTCATTTTTTGATTAGATTCATTAATTTTATAATTATATTCTATTTTGTCTAAACTAAGTATAAATTATAATTTTTTAACTTTATTTCCCTTTTCTAAAAAAATTATGAATGTTAAAAAACATAAAAACAAGGTTCCATTAGCAGCTAATCTAAATTAATTAATTTCTAATAGATTTTTGAATGATGATTAAAGAAAAATTATTTATTACCATTGCCATTGAAGCATTGTTTCCTATGATATTTTTTATGTTATGTTGAAAAAAGCAAATTTAAGCTCATAGAACTTATAGAAGAATGTTATAGAAGTAATGAGAGTTTTATGTTTGAAAATTATGAACCTTGATTTATGTGGGTGCGGGTATAAAACGCTTATTAGTTCTATAGTATTATTACTTTTTTTCATTGGATTTAGCATTCACAAATTTTATTTTCCGTCAAGAGACAAAATTTAATAACAAATGATAATACCTTACAATAATTGTCCGAAAACTAAACTCTCATGCAAACTCACTTAACTCTGATGGTAAGAGAAAAAAAATATGCAAAAGAAAACTTTTAAGGGGAGGGGGGAGTTGATCCCCACAATGCCGGTCTCATTTTTATTAAATCTTGTTTAATAATACAGGAGGAAATTTGTGAATAACTCCTTATCATTTTGGGCTTTTTTAAAAAAGTACATAAATTTATGAGAAAATTGCTTGATAATTTTTAAGATATTCAAATAAAGCTTTTATCATTAATTGCCTAATACGATTCCATAAAAAAATATGAAAAAATTATTTTTACAATTTATCTGCACATGCGCAGTATAAAAGAGCTTGCTTAAATTCTCGTATCTTGCACAGTTTTTCAACGAATTGTTTTAGAATTTTAAATCAATAATTTTGTAATTAATCTTAAATGTCTCCAAAAATTTTGTTTAATTCCATTAAATATTTATGAAATTAAGGCAAAAAGACGTATGGTGAAAAAATTTATTTCTTATTAAAATGTCCATATTTCCATAAATATTGACTCTAGGTTTACGAAACCTTGTGCATTTAATAAAAATTAATACCAAAGTAATCGATGCAAGTTACAAGCTCATTGCTTGATTTTTCTGGCATAGGGTGTTCAAAAATACTTCAAATTTATTGTAGGTTTTCCAAACATCTGAAACCTTCAAATCTTATTGTTCAGTTTGAAAAATCACAAGATCTAAGCATCTTTAAAGTTACAAAATAATTTACTAATTAAATTTACAAAATATTTAACAAATAAAAGTATTTCTTGAGAAACTTAAAAAAAAAAAGTCAAAAACTGAAAGTGTCTCTTTCATTATTGTTGAGTAGTGTATGTGAGATGTAAGAAATATATGAACATCATGAATAACGTAAATAAAGTGACATATAAAAATAGCATGATATTATAAGTAATAGTAAAAGAAAACCCCACTCAAACACCCTTTATAAGTTGAAAACCAGTCTAGCCAAACTCAACTTACACAGTTTTCTCTATATTGCATAAAATTTCAGAGAAAAATTTAAACAAAATGTGTAAAATACAAAATTACAGAAAATAAAAAGAAACTAACTTAAAGAACAGTTAATAAAAAATTTAACTAAAAAAAAAACCGGCTTCACGAAAGTAACATCCGAAAAGAAAACGTGTTTTATTTTTCATAAATTTATGGGCATTAATTATAACTGCACTTTCATATCTTGCTGAGTTTTGAAACCGGTATCGAAATTTAGACCTGATACATTTTTAATTAGGCAGAGGGCATCAAATTATTCAGTTCTTTCATCTTCGGTTTTTCAAATCAACGGTCATTCAAGATGGAATAAAAATTTCACAATATCTCAAGAGAAATTTTTCCTTGTTATAAAAATTTTATACGAAACAATTTCCGAAAATTGTAAATAAGCAAAAGAAATATTTCTTTACCAAAGCTATTCCGTTTTTGAAAATTCCTTATTATTTCTCACAATCGGAATATTTTACATTCAGGTTCAGAAAAGCAGCAATTTTCATAAAAGCGGTTTTGCTGACTTCACAGC
Source organism: Parasteatoda tepidariorum (assembly GCF_982258835.1). NCBI lineage: Eukaryota > Metazoa > Arthropoda > Arachnida > Araneae > Theridiidae > Parasteatoda > Parasteatoda tepidariorum. Next base: position 72,769,574 of record NC_141757.1, read on the forward strand.
TTATAAATATGGATGTAACACTAAATAGTGTTTAAATATTTGATTTCTTTAAATGGCTTTTTTAAATGGTATTTTCCATTAAGAATGAGAATTTACGAAATTGACATAGAACATAAATAAAAAATGCAGTCGTAAAGAAACGTTTGAAGAATAACGGAATTGCTACAGTAACTTTAAAAATTTAGCATCTTTTTGTCAGGCAGTGTAAATAGTGTGTAAAGAACATAAACGCTGTTTGATTGAGTGATAGAACTAGAAGAGGTTTCTAATAATAGTCTTCCAAGAGCCGCAAGGGCTCAGGGGATAGATTATTAGCCTTCCAATGAGGTGAACCGGGGTTCGATCTCGGTGATAGCTGGTCGACACGAATTCCGCATACGGCTTGCACTGACCACAGTGCTGACGTGAAATATCCTCAGTGGTAGACCGATCATGGGTTAGAGTCCCCTTACCGTCAGGCTAACCGTGGGAGGTTCTCGTGGTCTTCCTCTACATGTAACGCAAATGCGGTTAGCTCAATCAAAAAGTCCTCCACGAAAGCAAATTTCTCCCTATACTTGATCCAGGAGTTCCCTTGACTTCTGGATTAGGTTCAAAATTACAAGGCTGCGGAGTTGAATATTAGTAGTCGTAAACCCAAAAATTGGGTCGGCTGTTCAACGACGATTATATATATAAAAAAAAAATAGTCTTCCAAATCTTCTTTTTCAAATTACTTTGAGATAGGTTTTGGATGCTGGAAGAAACCTGTTTCATTCCAGGTTAGGCAAAATATGTTTTTAATGCTCATCTTACAACTCTTCCCAATTTCTTCTGGAAATCAAATAGGTTTTGGTGTTTTTGAAACATCTGTACTTGTGAATAGTTGTTCGTCAGCTTTCAGTAGCGTTTTTTTCTCTTTTCCCTCGCTTATATATTAATTTGAGTCCCACCCACGTTTAGAATACTTTTCTTTCTTCCTTTTTAATCAAATATTTTTATATTTCGGATCACCTGTTTTCTTCCTATGGTATATCCCAACCTTAATCCATTTCAAGATCTGTTTTCTAGATCCATAGATAGATCTATAGATAGATTTCTAGATCTATAGATAGATTTCTAGATCTATAGATAGATTTCTAGATCTATAGATAGATCTCTAGATCTATCTAACATCTATAGATAGGATATTTTTTTTTCAGAAAATTTGGTTAGTTACATTATGGCTACTTCACTTTTAAGTATATCTAGCACATGGCGAAAAAATTCTGATGAAATTACTATCCTCTACTGTAATGTCATTTTTGTCTGTTTTTTTTTCTTTCTATTTTTCGGGTAAATAATAAATCCAAAATATATCGTATTTAAGCCATTCAATTGGTAATTTCACATATTATATGGTAGAAATTTATCGGAAATTCTTGTTTTCAAAATTACAGTTCCTATAAGACACCACATATTCAATAAAAAAATAAATAAAAAAAACTGAAAAATAAATTTAACCGAATAAATGTTTTACATGGCATGCTCTAAATATCATGATAAAATTACCACATTTTATCACATTTACCATATTTTATCACATATTATAAAACTAAACTTTATTTTCAATTTCACTAAATTATTGCCAAAGTGCTTTTAGTGTTCCCATAGAGCAAGAAACATGGTGAGGGCACCATATTCTCCTAGTTTTTTCCATACTTTTTTTCTCAGTGCACGCACATAATTTTGAATTAATCTTCAATTTAAATAAATACTTTTAGAGACCCTCAAGGGATAGAGTGTTCGCCTTCCAATGAGATGAACCGGGTTCGAATCCCAGTGATAGCTGGTCGATACGAATTCTCGCTTGCACCGTGCACGGTGCTGACGTAAAATATCCTCAGTGGTAGACGGATCATGGGTTAGAATCCATTTGCCGTCAGACTAAACGTGGTAGGTTTTTGTGGTTTTCCTCACCATGTAACGCAAATGTGGATTAGTTCCTCTAAAAAGTAACTTTTCCCAATACTTAATATAATAGATTTAGGAGTTCCTTTGTCTTCTGGATTGGGTTCAAAATTACAAAGCTACATTGTTGAATATTAGTAGTCGTAAGGCTAGACAATTGGGTCTGCTGTTCAAGTACAGTTATAAAATAAAATGAAATACTTTTAGAAAAGGAATGTAACAAATCCTTTCAGCTCAAACTTTCCTTCAAAAAAAGTTGTCAAACATTACAGAAATAACGTTTTAAATAAAATTAATCCTCCCTATGATTTGCATAGTGCCCGGAGTAGGGTGAGCCAAATTTCAAGTGATACTATTAGAGAGAGGGACTGCCCAAGAGAGTGAATTTAAATGAATGCAGCTTTAATTCATTCAAGATGCTGTTGCAGTGAAATAAGACCGGGGGCTATTTGCATACTAATAGGATCTCATTACGAGTCTATTCCATTCGCATATTTCCCAACAAAAGCCTCTTTTAAGCTTCGACAGGGTGAGCTTACTTTTATTACATTAGTTTAGGGAAGTTTGGATGGTTAGTGAAATTTCGTTTTAATTCTGTCGCTCTTTATATTGCAAAAATATTTTAATTGTATTGAAGAATAAAAGTATTAAGATAAAATATAGATCAAAGGAAGTTTTTTTTTTTTAAATTTCTTAAATTGATTAAAATAGTAAATTCTGTCAAGCGTAATTTCCATTGGTTTGAATATTTTTGCTTTTGGGTTTCACTTCAGAGCAATCACAAAATAAACAAAATCTATTGATTCTGTTTTAAATATTTGAAAACATAAGTTTTTAAAAATTAAATAAATTATCACCAAGTGGGCAAGTCCAAATTTTCTAAAACAACAAAATTTCACTCAAATAATATAGATTTTTCGAAAAGGAATGGCCCAAATGACTTACTAGTTAATCTCCAATGTAGTAGATCCATCCCGTAAAAAAAACGAGAAAAAAAAAACATAAACGTATTGTATTTTTTTATTTGTTTCTCATCAAAAATCGGTGAATCTCAAACTACCTTATTTTTTCCACCAGGCTTAAACTTTGTAGGTTAAAATGCTTCTTCCTGCAGATACTCTTGTAGTGTATCTACCACTACAAAAATACAGTTCCAATTTCCTAGTATATAAGTCATGTTAAGTCGATTCCATGGTGGGGTACCCTTTCTTAGATGAAGGTTGACATTGTCGAATTCTACACTCCCCACATTGGTGACCTTCGGAAGTGATGTGAACACACCTACCTTGACAGAAACTCCCACTATGATTTGAACACGCCTACTCTGATGGATGGTCTACATTGAACAGTTGACTTGCTACTTGTGACTGCGACATTAACCTCCTCACGCTGTTGCTACTCATTCTCGATCACACATAACGTACAACGTATTCACTCGACTGCTAAAGGCAACATAGGAGCGACCACGACCGTGAACTTAATACAGCTCTCACGAGCAGCACTCAAAAAGTACGGTGATCTTAATGAAGGTCTCCCGGCTTCTCATAAAACAGCAATGAATCAACAAGTGGTATCCGTTCATCAAATTCTACTACAGATAAAATTCTGGTGGGGGAGTACTGTAGTGTATCTACCACTACAAAAATACAGCTCCAATTTCCTAGTATATAAGACATGTTAACTCGATTCTATGGTGTGGTATCTTTTCACAGATGAAGGTTGACATTGTCGAATTCTACTCTCCCCACACTCTCATTCACCGCTGAAATATCTATACATAGATAGATAAAACTGAAACAAAATATAATTGATTGATTTATATAAATACTAGACTGTTTTGTTTTTCAATTACTATGTTATGATATCTGCGTGATATTTTAATCAAGTAATTTTCCATTTAAATTGCAATGGAAAAATATTTCATGCTTTATTTCTATTTCACCTACATGCATTATTAATGTATTAATTTAAAATATCAAAAGCAATTCTGAAATAATTTCGATCACGCTTTCAAATAAAAGGCCTTTCAAATTTAAAATACCAAAGAAATCGAAAATAATGTTTTACTTTACTTAACTGCAACTGACACTGAAAATTAAGCAAGCATTTTAGCGACATGTCGTTCCTGATTTTACAAAACCGACGAGTTTCGTAATTTTAAACGAAACAGAGTTTCACCTTTCTATAGCTGCAGTAACTGAAGCATAAATTCCAATTATTTTCCATGAGAATTGTTGCCACCGTTCATCCATTAATTATAAAAGCAAACGACTCTTTCTGTGCTTAAAATAACTTCGATTTTTGTAATATGAGAGAATCACCGTTCCGTCACTGAGAAATAAATCCATATTAAAAATGATAATAATTTATGATTTCAGAATCTGGAATTATTTATTATTCATTAAGGGGAGTTATGAATAAATGAGAAAAAAATTAAAAGATGAATGAATAAAAATGGGTGTCGACGCTCGTTACGATAAGAGATGTTAAGAGCAATTTGTAAATTTCTCATTTCATTTCTGTGAACACAAAATTGCTTTTATTCAAAATTCAGATGGAAAAAAAACATTAGAAGCATTTTTTGTGTTAATATATTGTTAAATTTTTTATTGTTAAACAATGAATATTTTAATTTTTATTTCTTTAAAATGAAGATAACAGAAACATTGTTCTAAAATTCTTTTGAGGTAATAAATTATATATATATATATATATATATATATACTTTTTTGGACTCTTCACTTTATTTACTTTCGTCAAAATGCACCCTACAATAAATTAAGAAACCCTAAAAGTATATTAAAATGAGTAACCTAGATGTTCAATAAAGTAGCTAACAGATATTTGTTAGGAACTGGTTGAATTACAACATTAACAAGATTTATTGATGTTATAGATTAATAAGCGATACTATTTCTAAAATTTTTTTCCTAATGTTTTGACATGTGCGTCTCATCTCATATTTTATATTGCCATATAATCAACTGAATACTTTTCAATAAAACAGAAACTCATAAAATGATGCATATACTTATAGATTGTTTATCAAATTTAATTCACATTTGTTTGGTAAAGTGGTAAACATGTTACTACGAAAATGTTGACTCAGGTTTGATTGCTATTTTCTAGCGACATACCATTCTGCCTTTATCCCTTCAATGAAATAAACATATAGCTTGAGCTTGAGGAGGCTGCTCAACCAAAGAATATATAATGTGAGAACCAAATGAATATATAACACTTATATATTTTTTGGCTCAACTATGATTTAACTTGAACAGAATTATGAATTAATTTTAGAGGCTGCAGCACAACTAAATGGTATTGTTCAACATCGAAGTGGTTTTTCTCACACTGTTAGAATTTTCAATATAAAATTGTGGCAAAAGAATCTGATTGATTGTGAAGTTTACGGTAAGTAACATATTTTACCTATACTGTTTTGAAACCGTTTACAGCTAGTATGCTTAAACCATGAATATAACAATTCAGCCATTTTTGAACAATTTACTAGCATGATTTCAGAAACGTTAAAAAGAAATTTAACTGGACATTGGATTTAGTTCTTCAGCTTTATAGTCCTGCCATCCATGCGTGAATGATAGTATCGAATTTTAATAGTCCAGAATCACAAATCAGAGAGTGCAGGAAGCTGGAAAGTCTTCATGTGTTGAAAGAAATGAAAGCGGTGTCAGCGCTTGAATTCGGACCCACGTTCTGTCGGTCACTAAAGGGCTTCATTAGATGGGCCTAGTTGGTGCGATAAAATTCTGGTTGTTTAACTGTATTAGGTGAAGGCATTTAATAAGCGGTTTTTCTCACAATTAATAGTTTTAATATCATCTTATTTAAAGTTATTTAAATGTTTTGTTTGAATATGGTAAAATAACAATTATATAAATTGTTATTTAAGCCTTTTTTCATGAGAAATCTCTTATAATGCTGAGTGTAGACAGCACTGCAGCAAATTTCGGATCAAATTACGGTAGAAAAATACCGACACTTAGGATGATGGTACTTTCTATCGTAAAATCTATTTTTAACTGGAACATGTTACGGAACAAAAAAATATGTGATATACCGTAATTTTTACAGTAATAATTACCGTAAAACCACTGAGTCATTCTAATTAAATAAATATTGCTGTAAGAATTATGGTATAATATTTTATGTGAATTTTTATGTAAATTGTGTAATATTTTATGTATATTATACATAAGATGGATTTTACGGTAAAATGGATTTTATGGATGATGCATCCAGAGTGCCGGTACTTTATACTGTAATTTAATCCGGTATTTTTTATAGTGAACTCGTGTTTTGGAGTAGACTTGGTAAACTGTACGAGATTAGCGCCAGACATATAATTCAGATATGCTTTTATAATTTTAATTATTTTTTCATGTAGGTTTTTATTTGTACTGTTATTTAATTAACTAATAAATGTTTTGCCTAACGGAAAGAAAAAAGTTAAACTGGAGTTTTACTTTAAGATATCACATTAATAGCTGGAGACTTTTCATACGGTTTGGGAAAATATTTGAGTTAAAATAAGCAGAAGCAATAAGTAAACAACTAACAAACAAAATATTACACCTAGAGGAGTAAAAAATTAAATCAGTAAAATGACCCATTAGAATTTAAAACAAAATTAAATACTCCCATACCAATTTGCTAAATCAATGTTATAATTTCTACCGTTAAAACTTTCCATTTTCAATAGCAGATACAATTTGGAATATCACCTCATGTAACATAAACAAAATATTTCACTTCATGGCTATAAAAATAAGATAACGCACATATAGATATGTAGCTAAAACAATCTCAAACCATCCATTCCAAAAATGTGATACTTAAAAGCATTTTTCCATTGAGAAAGAAAAATTGTTTCGAATTCCCCTATATTGAGATATAAACCCTAAAATAACCATTTTCTCTAAGGCCTCTTCATTCAATGTAAGAATTGAAACCATCAATTCTCAACATTGAGCGAATCTAAAACATAAAATAAAATGTTATGAAAAAAAAAAGACGGCGTGAGAAGTCTTTAGTTAAAACTCATGACTTGAAATCCTTTGAACTCAAAACAGCAGCTATTTCCGGCTAGTGTTTGGCCGTTTCCTAGACAACGAATCACTATTCATAACCATTAGCCAGATTTAATAGCGGTTGCCAACATTCCTGAAACGGGAGAGGTAAAAGAAAAAGGTATAATATAAAATCTTTATTTCACCAATAAAGTGGCCCCCTCATACTTTTAAGAAGCCGAATCTTCGACTTCAAAGAGCTTCTACTTTCAATTTTTTTTAATGGCAATGGTCTTTTTCAAAAATTAGTTTATGGCTTTTGACATTAAAATGTCAGAGTATGATTAACTGTAGATAATTTGAACTTCTATTTTAGTGCTGTTTAATTCGTTAAATGGCTTTGATAAAATTAAATTGGCTGAGTCAGCCAATTTAGAGGTTAAGCTTTGAATATGATAATCGCTTGGTTTTGCTAAAGATAAAAAATGAATGTTTAATAAGATAATATTTTATATTTCTAGAAATATAGGTCATGGTAAGGAATCTAATTAAACTGAAAGAGGAAATATAAAACTTTTTTTATATAGTAGGGAATTAGAAAAATATGTAATGATGATATAGTTTACAAGAATGCAACAAAAGGTATTTAATGTTTAATAATTTGAAATGGCGCAAAAAAGGAACTCGAGGAACACGAAAAAAATGAGTATCATGTATAAAACTAAGATAGTAGAATTTGCGCGAAACATCGGAACATTACATCATTCAATTATATTTATTTTTCAGTATTAATTCGCAAATTGAATATTTATCCGATATGATGTAGTTGAACCTATCAGTTTTGAAAAAAATTTTAAGGCTTGTCAATAAATTTGTATCTTCTTAGAGGAAAACGTTCGATAAGTATTTACACATCAGTACACTGTAAAACATAGCTGTAAATTGAAGAAAATGGAACATAATTTTAGCACGAAAAACTCTGAAAAAAATTCAGATTTTTCTCTGTTTTTAATCGTACCCCGCAGGCTGCAAAAAATTCCTGTTTTTTTTTTTTTACAGACTTTCTTCAAATATTTGGCGGTTTAAAGCTGTTTTTCATAAAATAGTTTTTCTCCGTTTTTCACTCTTATAAGAATTCTATTTGTTTTTAAAATTGCGACTTTAGTTTGCTGCCACTGATAAATGCATTTCGCACAAAACTGAAATGTTGCAGACTTACACAATAAATGCAAAACATATTAATATAGGTATAAGGTATTACTATATCGATATATTTGGTGATTATTAAAACTGCACCGATATTAAGCAGTTTTACTACTAATACTGTGGAAATAAGTGTCATACTGCCCCTTGAACGGGATATGCACCGGAGAAAAGTATTTGATAGTGGTTAATTTTGACTGTCATAAATTGGCCGAGAGCAATATCATCACACTAAGTGATACTAAATGCAGTTAACATTCTTTCTGAAGAGATGGACTACAAAGAGCGTGTTTTGCTTAATATAATAATGTAAAGTGCTAGTGAAAGGGACAAATAATAACAAATAAAATATGTAATTACTTCAGCTTCATTAATTGAAGAGCTTAGTGAAAAAAACCGAGTAAGTGACACTTTCAGAGAGGTTATAAAAAGAAAAAAAGTTGTATCCGAGCTAATTTATTTCAGATTTTTTAGAAGGCAGGACTAATAATTCTTTATCTTATTTAATTTACCACTAATCAGTTAGTGTTTTAGATATAGATTATGACTGAGATTAATTATAAATAAAGTCAAGATTTAAACATTGCGTGAAATCAATGTTTCTCTTTTACAACAGTTTTTGTCAAACAATAATACAAGGAAAAAGTTAATGCTTGGTTAATGAAAAAAAAATCCTAATTTATTTTAATAAACGATACCTTAATTATTTTAATCAAATATTTTGCTAAAAATTTTGTTCAATTTTGTGAATTAAATTGTTTGAAAAATTCCTTTCCGTTGTCACTAACTCTGCTCTCTTAATGTCTCTAAAAATAAGTTTTATTAGTTTTGTTATTTAAACAGCCCGAAGGATTAAGAAAATTTGATTTTGAAGAAATGATTCGTCAAAGATATTAACATTTGCTTGATATTTATCTGAATTCATAATACTCTTTAAAACTTTAATACCATTTATTCAGTGAAAGTTTCCTTTGGAAAGGTAATCCGATTCACTCAAATTTTTCCTCTAAGTTGTATCGAAAGACCCTAATTTGCTTTGGGCAACTTTAAGCTTTATATGGGAATCTAATGTAACAAAAAGGCCCCCACAATTCGATTTGTTTTAGTCTTTTCTTATTCTTCTCCAATCCTTTTCACCGGGGGCAGTATCTTTGGTCGAAGATTGTTGAAGCAGCTAATCGCGTTTGCTGCCTTCACTGTTCTCTGCCTCTGTAGCGTGATGCTTTTCTCTCTATTTCTCTTAAAGGATGGTAAAAACAAGCACTGTTTGCTTTCTTCTCTCTTCATTCGTTCTCAATCACTGATTTTGCGGCTGGCATTGAAGCAAAGAATACTCACTGACTGATGAAAGTACTGCTCCTTCTTCCTGAGTCGATGATTGGTGGATTGTTTGGATCTGTTGACACAATCATCGATGGAGCAATTGATGAGAAAATCTGTTGGCTTTAATTGAGAGTGTGATGCTTTTATAGATGCTTAATGTTGGAGATCGTTAATAGTTGCTTATTTATTATTAATTAGTATTATTTCAAAATTTATTTATATACTTTTAGCGTGCACATCATTGTTTAGGTTACATCCGTTGGTTATTGGTTTCATCATTTACATTTGAGAGATTTTTACAATTTTTCTATTATTAGAACGAGACGGCAGCAAAAGTTGCAATGATGAATTAACTACAGAGCCAGTATTTCTTGTGATTGAATTAAACAATTACAATTTTTCTATAATCAGAACGACGGCACTAGAAGTTATAATGATGAATTTATTACAGAGCCAGTATTTTTTGTGATTGAATTAAACAATTACAATTTTTCTATTATCAGAACGACGACAGTAGAAGTTATAATGATGAATTAACTACAGGGCCAGTATTTTTTTGTGATTGAATTAAAATTGCATTAAAAAATTTTAAACTGTTTTTTGAATATTAATTAACTAGTTCTGAAAAGCTGTTAAATATTCTAAAGATTGTGTTTCACTACGAAAATTTCTAAAAATCAAAATAAATTAGTTTAAAATTGATAGAATTTTAAGTTAAGCTTATTCAGTGTCTACTGACTATTTAAAATGTAAATAAAATAATTACTTTCAAATTAACACATTTTTTTTTTCGTTGCGAGTGCCTTGAAAGCAAATTTTCATCCAAGAAAAACATATTTCTTGATTAAAAGAAAGATTGATTTATTACAAATATAAGATTGAACCGAGTATTATTAGTGCCTTTAATTTATTTCTTCTTCGTAAAGTTTGAGAAATTTTGCGTAAACTGAATTAATTTTGTTACAGAATGACATGTAGTAAACATAAAAAGGTGTTAGCAGACACAAACTTATAATGCTCTTTTTATTATTAGTAAACTCTAAAACTGAAAACTATTAAAAACTAAAAAATTTCTTTATTTGCTACTAAAATATTGCATTTTATTATTATATATTGGCATTCTACATAGATATTTTTAAAATAAAAGTTATTAAATCAACTTAATTAATATAAGTTGTGTCTACCGTTTATAAAAATAAAATCGTTAACAATGTTTAAACGTTAGAAACTCTTTAAGGATAATACATTATGTGTACACATTGGAGCATTATGAATATTTGAAGTAATTAAAATCAAATTATTGTATACAATATATATAATGCTTGACTTAGTTAATTTTCATTCAGTGCATTTTAATTTCAAGGCTTAAAACAGTTTGCATAAATAAATGCCTTCCACTTAGTAAACGTTGGAGTTTTCTAAAGTTAACATACATTTATAAAGTATATGACATAAATGATGTATCATATATTTAAAGCTTATTTTTAACTTACAGATATCGAAAGAAACAATAAGAAAATTATTTATCTTTACCTCGAAAAAAATAAAAATTTCATTAATTCAGATTCCGTGCAAAAAATTTAATAAGTGCTGTATCAGAAATATATTGAACAATATTTAAAACATTTCAATTCTAGTTGAATAACCGGTTTTCGTACAAAAAAAGTAAATAATTAATAAAACGGTGTTGATTAATACTGCGAAATCATGCACAAAACTAATATACATATTGCCACAACTAATTAAGCTAAAAAAGTTCTATCATTTTTATTTATTGTTATATTTACTGACCTTCTTAATGGCTTTACTTTCTTAGATTAACCAAAACTTGTTTTTAAAAGTTCGTTCCAACAAATTAAACATTAACTATATTCAGCATCTTTCTATATAATCTTTTTATATATTCAGTATCTTTTTAGATAATGCTTATATAATGCTCTTTATATAATGCTCGAGATCAACTCCTAATAGTCTCCAATTACCATAATCAACAAGTTTCTACAATACTTATCCCTTTCTGCGGGCCATAAAAAAGTAGAACCTATAGTACCTATAGTATGTGTCTAGAACCTATAGTATGTAACTTGGTACCAATATTTGTATATCTAGACCCTATTAAAAATACTAATTATTATATCAGCAGTACCTATTAAAAAACCAATTAACAATATCATTAGTACCTATTGCCAAAATTACTTAAGCATCATCACCGTCAATAATAATATGGAGACATGAGTGTTCTTGATGAATAAGTAACTTTTCTCCATTAATTTAGCTTTTTATTAATTTTTTTTATTTCTTTAACCAATTACCAAAATTATTTTATTGTCATTCTCAAAAATAATTAGCGACGACGATAATATTTCTAAATTTTTTTTCGTGAAATATTGTTTATACTTATTTTGAAAGCTTTAAAAATCTTAAAACTATAATTAACGTGAGTGATGATATTGTTATAGCCATTAAGATTCTGCGGAATTTTTTACTATGTAGTCGATAAAAATGAAGTAATAGTGCAATAGTAATAGTGTAATAGACGAGATATTTATTATACATTCTTAAAACTGCAAAACCATTTATATTTGTAGCTAACAGGCTAGACTGGGTAACGGTAGATCTATAACAGACAATGTTTGAAAAGAACAAACGACACACTGAATAAGAAAAAAAGTAGAAGAATTTTCTCAACTCAAGTGTAATAAAGACAAATCGTAACAACAATATCGTAAAATAATAATACCAATATTATATTCGTGTATATTATTTTCATCACATTTTATCTTAATCTCGTCCTACATTATACACTCAGAGAAATATTTAATTAAAATTTGAAATCGATTTGCTTAATCAGGTAATTTTAAAGTAGGTTTTCAGTAATCACGAAATTAAAATACAGTAAATGCGTCCTTTAAGATTGTTGTTCTCAACCAAATTGGAGGATAATCCTTGCATTCACCATGGAAAAAATCTATCACATGATTACTGCAATTTTAATTGCAATCGATCATTATTAAAACAAATTGAAGGAGATTAATCGATAATTGCGAAACTGCAAAACTCCACATTGCAAGATTTGGTACAGCATTTACTGAAAATAATAAATAGATGATCCTTAATGAATCCAACGAGTAAAACTATATGCCTGAACTATGTCTATAATTTATAGACTGTTAATAAGTCTGAACTATTAAAATTTGATATTTTTACTTACTTTATTTTACTTACTTAAAAAGACACTGGATCGGTTGTTTTAAAATCTAGAGTTGTATTCATATAAAATGGGATATTCTAAACACACGCATAAAATTAGGAGCATTAGAGCCAATTAAGACAAATATCAGGAAAATTAGGAATACCGAGACAACTTTGAATCCAATAATATATAATTTATTCCGCATAAAAATCTAGATTAATTTTCATTATAAATAGTTTTTTTCTGATAAACAGTTCAAACATATACACATATATTTTGAAAAAGAAAATTTGAACATAAATGCACAAAAAGACGTCGAAATATTTACTTACCAATTAAAGATAAAACATGTTTAGCTCAAATATATAGTTAACACTTACCTGAAAAAGAAAAGAAAATTTGTAATTAATAACTTTGAGAACCTTAATTTCTTTTCAGTATACACACTGAATTAAAAATATATTAATTATTATCACATTGTATGTAAATTATAATAATTTTTGTTGATTCTAGTCGTGTTTAGTTATTATTTTTCATTAAAATGAACTTTATTTTATTTCAGTTAACAAGTTCAAATTTTCCCATAAAGCATAGAAGCTTCAGTTCAATAAATTCAGTTCAGTTAATAAAGTTTTCCTAGTTTTATGGCATGATTATCAGGGTTTTAAGTGTTATCAGGCATCTGAAAATATACTTCATTCCAAATAGCATATTTTAAGTATCTAGTTAACATTATATAGTTTACATTGCCTTATAGAAATTTTAACTGCTCAATTTAATTTGCTTACTCCTTTAGTGAACAAATGGAATATAGCTTCTCCAACACAAAGAAGTTATATTTTAATAAAATAAGTATTTACTAGTTTTATGACATTATTGTAAAAATTCCAAGTAACGACATTTAAGTCAAGAAACATGCATTGGATTTAAGTTGCTTTATATTTAGCTTATTTTTCTTCAAATACATTTTAATAGGTTGTTTCAATTTCATTGCTTCCCTAGAGAATGCTTCAACTCAAAAAATAAGTCCAAACTGGTTTTATAGCATGATCATCAGAATTCTAAGTAACAACATATAATGTTAAAAAATATATAGTTTCTACATTTGCATAATCCAAATACACTGATGACTTGTTGTAGATTGGATATATTTATAATTTATGAGTTATACTTTATTCTGGTAATGTTAAACATAAAGTTATTTCATGAAAAATCTATGCTATATCATGCGAACATATCCAATGTATATGTGCATTAAAAATGTATGAACAAAAAGCAATCATTTTTATACAGTTATAGAAATAATAGTAATAAGTAATAAAATAATAAAGCTAATAAGTTATCCAAATATATTTTTTTAATATTTTACTGCTTTCATTTCCTCAAAACGCAAAAATATTTAATAATTAAGGTTTGCTATAAGTAAATTAATAATATCAGATTTAACAATCTTTTAGAAAGTATACATATATATTTACAATATATATTTATTTACACACACACATATATATAAATATCTATACTTATTTACACATATATTTATATACATATTATGCATATTTATGTACACATGTATTTATTTACATAAATATGTGAATTAATTTCTTCATCAAAATAATATGCACGTTCATGTAGGGAAATGAAACATGGAATAAATAAAGTTATTTTACTTTCTGTTTCCATATAATATAAAATATGTTGAAACCATTAGAAATTCATTAAAAAAAGGTTCTAAGAATATAACTGTTCAACTCAACATCTCTATTATTAACATATTGTATTTAGCAAATATGTAGACTTCTAATTGCGAAACGTATTTTAAACTAATTTACAATTTCTTTTTAATTAAATATGCATCAAAATATTTTTAAAGAAAAGTATATTTTTAGAGATATTATGATTTTATTAATTAATTAAAAATGAAGTTGGGAATTAAAAACTTACGTGCTAATGAAAATTTAAGTACTGTGCTTTTAACCGTAGCCATTCATTACAAACTCAAATCCTCATTATTGATACTGTGGAACAATTATTTACTAATGGTTTATTTCTTTAAAATTTTTCATTAAAATAGTATGTTTAATAAATAAGTTTAATTAAAAAGAGAAATTAATTTATTCTATTTCTCTTTTTTAAAATTTATTTACTTTTAAACTCAATTATTTGCCAACCAAAATATTCTTCTCTCTCACAGAATGTTAATTTTATAGTATAACAAGTGTGTTTTACAAATTTTTAGAATCTCATTCTGTGTAGATAAATACTCACTTATTTTTTTAAAAAAAACATAAAGAACGTATATCTTATACTCTGTTAAAAATTTATCGGAAAATGGTTAAATAACAATTTATTTAATTGTTATTTTACCATATTGAAAAGAAACAGTCAAATTACCATACAAAAAAGATGGTTTTCAAACTGTTAACTATGAGGAAACCGTTTATTAACTACGTTTATCAAATACGGTTAAACTATCAGAATTTTATCGCTCAACTAGACCCCCAAATGAAGCTACTTAGTTTCTCCAGCTGGGTAAAAATTATAGTTGAAAGTGCTAATTTGTTAATCTCATGACCGACTGAACGGGATCAGAGTCCCTGCCTTAACACCACAATATTTCCTCAATTCCCTTCAATACATGAAGAGTTTCTAGTTTCCTGCACTTCCAAATTTGTAACCCTGGACTTTTAAAATACGTTTTTTTCTATTCATGCATAGATAGCAGCAACATAAAGATGTAAGAGAAGACAAATATTAGAAAAAAACGTCAAATATTCTCCCTCTCTTAGGATAGGTGAAACAACCTGATATATATATATATATATATATATATATATATATATATATATATATATATATATATATATATATATATATATATATATATATATATATATATTGTTATTTACAATTCAAACCTGTATAAATTAAAGTAAATGCAATGAAGGAAAGGTAGATATAGAACGTTAATATTTAAGTTCCAGATCGATAATTATTTTAAGTAGGTAAGTGTTAACTACTAGTTTATTAAGATAAAAATTATTCCACTATATTAAGTGTTATTACTAAACGAAACTTTATACTACATTTTACGTTTGTTACAAGGTAATTTAAACTAGAGTAAATCCTCTAATTTCATCACACGATTGAGTAAAATTCACAAAAGTTGTTAAACCAAAAATTTTTGAATCGCTTTTAACAAAGCAAGTAATTCTCATTCTATTAATTTTGATATCTCCGAAATATTTTAGGAATTTACTGCTTCGCCGATAAATTTATAATGAAGATTCCACTCTCTTTGGTATTTACAAAATCAGTGAATCGAGTAATAAATTAAGACGGGTTTATTACAAAGAATAAAGGTATTGCAAAATTGACAAATAGTATCAAAGTTGTCTTTCTAAAGGCTATAAGGATATATTATTTATTTATTCTGTAATATGTTATAGGTTAATACAAACGTTTTTATTTCAATTACTGATTAAAATTTTTAGCTGCAGTTGAGGAAAAATGAGTTAAATCTATTTTTTAAAAATTAATTTAAACAAAAGTTTAAAAACAAGTATCATAAATGACAAGTATCATCATGTCGCTTTGAGATATAAAGATTTAGAATGCTTGTTGGACATTTACCAATTTGTCAGTGCACTGTAAAAAATTCCGGATCAAATTACAGTATAAAAAAATCGGCATTTTCCGTACATCATTCTCAAATTTGATTTTATCGTAAAATCCATTTTTATTGTAAAATACCATTATTTTTATACTAACATTAATTAATTAGAGAGATTATTAGATTATTACTGTAAAAATTATGGTATATCAGATTTTTGTTTCCATAACATGTACTGGTAAAAATGAAGTTTATGGTAAAAGGTAAGAAAATACAGACACTCAAGGTGCCGGTATTTTTTAAAGTATTCTGAAATTTTTATTTTGAACATATTTTTTTTTGGTTAGGAATTTTTTGCTGTGGATATTTGCTTCATTCATATTAATCATTCATCACTTCATACATAATAACTTTTTTGCCAGAATTACTTTGCAATTTATATAGCATTTTGCATGGCTTATAAAATTTGCCTCATGTCTTTATAAGTTTGCTTAGACTTTTTTTATTAAGTTATGAGAAAATTTGCTTCTGCATCTTTCTTTTTGTTTGTTTTTTTTAAATTTTCTATTCAAAGAAAACATTTAAAATTATTATTTTTTTAGAGCATATAATATAAAACTGTAAAAATATAATTTTTTAATAAGAGAATTATATCATTCCTGGAATTATATTTACGCATGAAAATTCCGGAACAAATTCTTGTCTTAAGTTTGGTAATTAAGTTACGTGAAAAATTGCTTTTGCACCTTTCCTTTTGGATTTTTTTTAAAATTTTCTATTTAAAAGAATCTTAAAAAATTATTATCTCTTCGGTGTATATGTTATGAAACAGTAAAAATATCATTCTTTTTTCATTTAAAAAAAAGACTCATTGTATGCTATAAAAGATTATTTTAATTTAAAGTTATTTTCTCCAATCGGAAACCGAAATATTTGCGTTTAAATGCTGGTTGAATTTGATTGATTTGAGTGATAATTTCATGAGTTCCTCCATAATTTTATATTTTACAAATATTTTTTTTTTATAATAACAATTTATAAGCAGAATAAAAAAAGGAAGAAATCGTTCGAAATCATTTCTTTTATCATTTCCTACCTTAAAAGTGATTTTTTTCCAACTGTATTATTCATCGCACATTTTAGCGAAATAACCGCAATTCTTTACATTTTAGGCCCAAACTTACAATTGTAATCATTTATTTCTCTGCAACTAAAGCGATATAGATAAATCTTCTGTTTATTATACTTCATGCTTTGTGACACCTATCTTTTAGTTCAATATTAGAGTGACAACAAAACTTTAAATTCATTATTTTTAACAGGGATTTCAATATTCAAATTTCATCTGTTATAAATTATCGGTAATAAATGCCAATCTTTAGTTTCGTATTTGTGGGGTATAATTTATTGTTTTAATAATTTGAAAAAGATACATAAATCAAATGCAGTACTTGAAATTTATATACTAATTCTGAGTGTGAAATCCTTAATAATTTTTTCTGTAATTGCTTCTGTCACAGCAGAACTTCCATGCATTTAAATTGCTCATATATATTTGCATGAATGTGGACATGATAAGCAATCCGCATTTCCACCCTGAGAAAAAAAGGATGGTCAAAACTACCGGAATGTGGGAAAATTAACTCTATGGGAATTAACTCTATTTCAGGCTCTATGGGAACAATAATTAGCTTGGTAGTTTTTACAGAACCACTTTATTATGATTTTCGTAAAATTAACAAAATATGGTTTTATGGCTTAAAATTTGGTAAATATGGTAATTTTATCGTGATATCCGAAATTTTATCATGATAACTTAGAGCATGGCATAAATCTCATTTATTTCTATAAATTTACTTTTCAGTTTCATATTTTTTCTTAGTATGCGGTAATAAGAACTATTATTTTGAAGAAGTATTATTTGATCTCCTGTAAATTGTTACTATATAAACGGAGAAATTACTAAATCAATAATTTTAATACCATATATTTTTGTTTTAATATTCATAGTTACTCTTTTTTAACCAGAAATGTCAATACCATACAGAATAGTAATTTACCATAATTTTTTCCTCCGCGCAGAATTAACATGAAACAGTTCTATTCTTAGTATGCGGTAATAAGAACTATTATTTTGAAGAAGTATTATTTGATCTCCTGTAAATTGTTACTATATAAACGGAGAAATTACTAAATCAATAATTTTAATACCATATATTTTTGTTTTAATATTCATAGTTACTCTTTTTTAACCAGAAATGTCAATACCATACAGAATAGTAATTTACCATAATTTCTTCCTCCGCGCAGAATTAACATGAAACAGTTCTATGTATTAAATCGCACACTTACTTTACATGCTGATGAATTCAAAATCAGTTATATGTATCTCCACACTAAGATGTTAAATTATCATGCATTAAGGCTATTCATTTGCAATAAAAGCATGTGAATACAAAGTAAGAATTACCAGAATTTATTTAATTTATCGATTTATTGAAATTATTATTATTAAAGAATTTATTTCCCTTTCTGAATCGACATATAAAAATTTTAATGTATTGAATCAATACTTATGTATGAATTTGATATAAACAGTAACTCACTAATAATAGTTTAATAGTAAAACTACAGCGCATCTAAATTGCACTCATATACATCTAAAATAAGTGTTTCTGGAATTAGAAAAAATAAAGATCTAAGTCAGTTTCAAAACATGGTTTCAATGGTTTATTAGAATAGCAGAAAGAATTTAGGTTAGGATATAGTATGATGGGAGGGTTTCATTTCAACTTTATGGTAAAATAACTCCCTCTTAGTGCTCGTAAAAAAAGAGATTTTAATCACGTGAGGGAAAATAAATCAAGGTAGTTTTTATTATTGTACAGTTTCTTTCACCAAGTTCCAGAAAAGGTGTTTAAAAGTTATGAAACTTGCTTTCTCCGCAGATATTATTCAGGAGAAAAGAAATTGATTTTTGTTCTCACAGCTTTGTCATCAAAATCTTTTATTTGGCTTTAATCTGTTGCTGCTCGTAAAATAGTTGGAAGGAAATTGTATTAGCGGCATTAAATTGTGTACTAGAAAAAAAACACCTATTTTGTCTGAAACTTAATGATATTTTAAGTTATTAGGGAAGAACACCTCAGTAGTTTGTACTGTCAGAAAAATAGTATGATCAAAACTACTAGAAAATATAAAAGTTCACTTTGCTTCCGGCTCTGTGCGAATCCCAAAAAGCAAGGAAAATTTTACCGAAGCGCTTTGGTAGTGATTCTGCTAAAATTAACAATAAAATGCTGCTTTATAATTTGTGTTAAAATTTTGTAAATGTAGTAATTTTATCATGATACCTTGGAAGATTGCTTAAGACCCTTTATTCAGTTAAATTTACTTTCAGTTTTGTATTTTTTACCAAATGTGTGTAAAAAGAAATATAACTTTGAAATCTAGAATTTCCGGTAAAACTGTTACCATATGAACGAAAAAATTACCAAATGAATGGTTTAAATTCCACATATTTACGTTTTATTACCAGAATTATGTTTTTTTGCCAGTATTATATTTACTTTGCAGCATGGTGATTGTATCGGAATTTTTTTTTACGTATAGTATTGAATAATAAAGGAAAATATATGAAAACTTCTTTTCACATTATTCATCGTATATTAAATTAAATTCAAAATTCAGAAATCAAAACAGCATTTATGTAGTTTTATTGTCCGTAGGAATTTATTTGAATGAAATAGTTGAATATTGTTTAAAAAAAACTTTTGAAAGATAAGGTTTCACATTTGTAAACCTACAACTAAAATTAGAATTGAAAAAAATCCCTTAAGTGCAATCGAAATAAAATTAGCTGTATTAGACTGTAAAATATTCCAGATAATTGGGGATAATTATTAAAAGTTATCATGCTTATAAGTTTGAAAAACGTTTAAAACCTCTTTTTAAATTCTCGAAAGCTTATTTTATTTAAACGTGCTTTAATTCAGCAACCGTTGTACTTTTCTTATTAAATATGAATGAACAAATTAAAAATAAATTTATTTAAATATAATGTAAATTTTCATCCATTTCAAAAGATTTTTGGGTTTTATTATTTTATTTGAATGTTTTTCAGAGGTCAGACATTTTAAATATAAAACACTATCAAGAAACAGGAATAAAATGTTTTGTTATTGTAATAAAAATGAGAAGTATTTTCGAGAGTATGTTTTTAAACATCATTGCAAAAAAAATTTATGCCATAATCTTGGGCAATACAAAAGAATAGATTTTTTAACAAATAAAATGTGATTACCTTTATTATTCTGTATAATTTAAACAATTAATCGCGTACAAACGCGTTAATCTAAATTATTACATTTCATGTTTCTAAGTTTCTAAAAAATTCCTACAAATATAATCATAAAGACATAATAACCTTAGCTCATGCCTGCAGTCGAATACATATTAAGCTGAAACCCGTAATATAGAATTTGTTTGGCAGTGAATTAGAAAACAGTTAAGATCCACAATCAAACACATCATATCATAATGTTCGAAACGTGCTTTCTTTCTGTGACACAAACAATACAGATTTTTTTCTCTGTCTCAAATATACGAGGTGTTTTCTCTCTGTGTGTCCCTGTTGTATTTAACATTTTAAATTACAATATGTTACTTTTAGTACGTAAATCTCTCTAAAATCTAATTTTTTTCTCTTTTTTTCCTGATTCAATTAGAAGTTCATATATTTTAAGTACTATAGATATCAATTTCTATGCACAAATTTAAATTATTTATTTAAAATCTCATCGGATTAAGAATGTCTTTTTTTAATAAAAAAAGTACGTCTCTTCAAAAGCATTTAATTTATATTAGCTAAATATTTCACCTACTTTTAATTCTTTAGTGTTTAAATGAATTTTGAATTTCTTATGCATGAACTATTCATTTTTCTAAACTGTACTTCTATATTTTTCTTAATTCTGAATTGCTTACTACTTCAAGTGGGAGATATTAAATTCAGTAATTTATTCCTGAATTATCATTAAACATAATTGAGACGCAGTTCTCTATGTATCTACTTGTATCTGATTTGGATGATAAACTAGAGATAATTGATGATAGACAATCAACACAATTGACACCATAAGTGACCAGAAATAATTTGGTATTCGTCTATGATTGCTAAATGTGATACAATTCGTATAGTTATAATAATGTTTCATATACTATTTGACTAAACCATACAAAAACTACTCTTAAATTATGGAATAAGTTAAAAAAACTAAGAAAATTTTAATAAGAAAAACATATATTTGTTATTTTACGAACAATAGGTAGAAATATTTTCTTTTACTAAAAAATTATACATTTTTTAAAACTATTTCAATATTTTTTTTAACTTTCAAATAACTGAGCTAGCAGAGATATTGAAAATAATTTCTGCTGGGAGGAAGATTGTATATGATTTTTATTTGATAATAACGTCAATTTGTATTGGAAGCTAAACATTTAAAACTTAATGAATACATATATATATACTTCTGTTAATATTATTAAAGGAGAGTTAAAAAATTTCCTTCAAAAGCTCAAATATGTAAATTAAGGAAAAAACCTTTTTTGTTTAATTCATAACATTACATACTAAGTTACGCAAAGTGACTTACATTGTTACAACAAGAATTAATTTTTAATTATCTTCTCAAATATTTCTGTTTGATACAAATTATTTTATGACATTAATAAAAAATGATTAATATTTTCTCGAAGCAATTGTTTAGAAAGAAGATTTCTTTCAAATAAATAATTTATACCTCTTAACGAATTGTGATTTCAAAAATATAAACGTAATCGCGTAATTAAATATTTGCTAATAAATTTTTCTTTATACCGTCGAACTGACAAATTCCGGGGAAGTTTTAGCCACTTAAATTCTTTTTTGAGCCCTAAAGGTTGTATCCTAGTTTTTAAAATTAGTTTCCTCGGGCAACCAGTAAATTTCTATTTCCGGAAAATTCTTTCTTTTTCTCCCCTTTGATTTTCTTCTCCCTTTTTTGATTGTGAGTTTATTTTTTTAGTATTAGATCTTTTTCTTAGGTTTCATTTGTTTACTTAAGATTAATTCTGTAAATCCAAGTAATGTTACTTCATACATATTACATTTTTAAAAATAGATTTAAAAATGGAGAAAAAAAATTGACATTTTAAGTTATTAAGAATTTTGTTGCTATTAATATTTTTTGTGAATTGAAATTTATTTATTCTACTTTAAATCAGCGGGATTCACTTGCTGTTAAAATATTATATATTAATTTAAATGTTGGAGTTAATCTAAAGAAGAACTAATATCAGAAAATTTTGTAAAATTAATTTCAACTAGTTTATTTGTTGTTTGCTTTTATTTTGCTTACACGTTTTGGTAATATTTTCAAAGCGTTAATCGAATATTTTTGATTGGTTTATTATATAAGTCTTTATCCTCTTTATCCTATAACTCTTTATCCTAAATAATAAACCAAATTTTATTCAAAACTCAGATGAAGAGAGCTATTAGCTGTAATATGTTGCTTTAATTAAAAAGTTTTCACTTTAAACAGAGGCTCAAATATTTGAATTTTAAAAGACTTGACTTAAACTATTAAATTTAAAAAAAATACTATTTTTAAGAAATACATTTCAAAGTTCCCGCTATTCTCTACATTTCATACATTCTTTTAAGATGACAATTAGTAAGCCTGATTAGAAACTGAACGTAAAATAATTTTAAATTTATTCATTTTAAGTATCTTAAAAATTATTTTTCAACTATGGTGAAATTTCTGTGATTTTTTACAAAATTGTTCGTTACAACGTACATTTTCAATGATTTTTATAACTGAAAATATATTTGTATATAAATGAAATAAAATAGAATATTATTGATACTGCGAGTAGACAATTTTTTTGCTGAGCAGCAAAGATGATAGTAGAAAAAAATCAGCTTGATTTGCTAATGGTAACTATTATCTTCTTTTCTATATTCATAAAAGCACCTGAAATCTTAAATTATAATAATAATAGTAGTAATAATAATAATAATAATAGGCATAATTTGATCAAGCTGTACTATGCTGAACTGGACAATTTCTAAGACAATGTTTGCGCTTGTTTTCTTAAGTTATTCTCAAGAATATTTCATTGTAATAAACGTTAAATACAAAAATTTATTAAAAATATGTTTATATTAGTAGCTTGTCTGTATGATACTCTGATTTTTTAATAAATTGAAATATATAAAAAACGTTTTCTTCTCACCTCACATGCTCAAATTTTCACGAAAAACCTATTAAATACCATTAGATATCTATCATGCAGCAACTCAAAGTAAAAACATTTCAAACAAAATCAATTCTATTTCATTAAACTCAAGATAATTTTTTTATTAAGAAACTCATTCTGTAGAACTTTGTTTGTCTTTATCATTACAAAATACGAATGCTTTTAAAGGTTGAAAAAAGAAAATTACAAAAAGGACAAATCTTACAAAGACGAGATTAAAACGTAATTCGAACTTGTGTAGAAAATAGGAAAGTAAAACAAAGATGTTTAAAGCTTTTTGCAGTTTTTTGCAATAGCGACTGAAAAGAGCAAAATTTTGAGTTACAATTGTTCGACAAGCAAGTTTAAAATTCCAGAACTTGAGAGTGACATGAAAAAGAACTTTTGTTGTTTCACAGAAAATAAAGAAGAAAGAGAAAAGAAACTTACAATATATGATGAGTGAACAAACGTAAAGAAAATAATTCTTTCAAGAAACCTGTCGCATAAAAATGGCAAGGAACTTTTTCTAGCAGAATTAGAATTTCTTCCTTTTTTTACAAGTTTAAGGAATGATGCTATTATTAAGTTTAAAAACACAGACATTTCAAACCTTTACTATAGAATTTATATTCTTTAACGCTAAAATGATTAATTAAGTTGCAAACGATAATGAAGAAAATGATAATCAAAAAATAATTTTCTCAAAAATGTTGCAGTGCTGTCATTATATTTAAATAAGTAAAAATTACTAAAGCACTTTTTGACAATAAGAAATAAATTTTTTGTAAGTTCCACCAAATATTTAGTTATTCCAAATATTTTTAGAGATAATATGAATTCAGAATTTTTCCATGCTATTAAATGGCAACAATATTAAGTTAAACTTTTAGCTAGCAAACGATATATTTTATAAATAATTTTAATTTCCTAAATATGATTATCAAAAAGTATTTCTATAAACTTGGAAGAAAAATATAATAAATTTGAAAAAAATGAGTGAAAAAATTATTATGAAATTCATTACAAGTTTGTATGTAATGAGAATTAAAAAAATCTTTTAAAAACTGTTTTTAAATGTGTTCTTGATATTACCTTTTTACAGTGTTTTACACTAATAAATCTTTACTGTTATCTTTTTACAGTAACTAAATTATACAATGTGAATTTTTTCTACGCATATCTTGTTCCAAGATTGCATTAATAAGCAAATATTTAATGAAAAGGTTTTAGTGATTATCTTAAAAATTTAAATCATTTCTACATATAACTCCCAGTCTTCAAGTGCAATGCACGGTTTCGTTTCAATTAAACTAAAAGCGGTATTTTTACACCTATCTGGTTTCAAGAAATTGTTATATTAAAAATATTTAATGAAAAATTTTCAGTGTGTACCTTAAAAGTTCAAAAACATTCCTATACACATCTCACAGTTTTCAGTTGTAAGAAGGATACACTGTTAGATTTTTCATTCTTAAAGTACAATAAAATAATAAGCAGCAATCAGTTTATCCGACTAACCATAAAGTTTATGATTAAGAACAATTATTTTACCTTTTTGGGTTTGAAACCGTTAGCAACGGGTACAGTTAAAAAACCGTGAATACAAATCCATACGGTTTTGTAACTATTTACAATTAGCACAGTTTCTAAATCTTGAAAATAAAGCGTATACAGACATAGGAGCTTTGCGGGTGCTGCGCCATTTATAATAAAGTTTCGTATTCTAATAGTCTAGGGCAGGGGTCCCCAACCTTTTTGTACCTAAGAGCAAGTACCAGAATATCGGTCGAATGGCGGGCACCATTTATTTTTTCAAGACAAATTTATAGTTGGTAGACATAGGTAATAATACATACTACATATAGTGCACAAAAAATTTAATTTTAAAAATTAATTTAACATATGAATATAATTGGTATTAATATTCTTGTGTAAAATAAATTATTACTAAATTGCTTTCAAAACATACGAAGTATAAAAATTATTTATAAAATACAGTCAATGTGGTGTTTGGCATGGCATTTCGCTGCCAGCCCTACATAATTGGGAGAATATGATGCTCTCTTTAAGAATGGAATTTATTCCTTCAACTATATTCCAGAGTTTCTCATGTGATATAATAGTTTTGAGGATAATGTCATTCTAAAGATCCAAAATTTCTATGTCCAATTCTTCTCGATTTACTTGAAGAAATTCTGAAATGTATGTTGCTATTACGGTTACGTTTATTTGGTTGGTAAAAGGATTAACAAAAAAGTTATCAAAAGCTCAATGATATTAAATTGTTGAAAGCGCTTTTTAAATTGATATTTAAGCAATTGGAGGTTGATGACAAATGTTAATAAGTCAATTTCACTGTCACTTATAATTTTTTTCATGTTTGGAAAATGCACAAGAGACTTCATTTTCAAATGTGATATCAGCAAAACTAGCTTAGCTCTGAACGAGTTTATAGCCTCTATCATTTTTGCTTTATGTTTGTCCTTTCCCTGCATCTCCAAGTTTAAATTATTTAGTTTTTCCATTACGCCCGCTATGAAAGACAAATCTGCTAGCCGAAGAGGATCTCTTAATTCTAAAAATGTTTGATTTTTGGCTGGAAGATAATTTTTTATTTCTCCAATTAAATGTAGAAATCTATCAAGTACTTTGCCTTTACTGAGCCAGCGTACCTCAGTATGTATTTGCATAGCATTTATTGAGAAAATAGAAAACTGAAATATTTTATTGTTAGGCACAAGCAGCGGGCGCACCTAGATCGATCGACGGGCGCCATGGTGCCCGCGGGCATAGGGTTGGGGACCCCTGGTCTAGGGTCACCGATTGACAAGTGCAGGATATTAGAAACTTTACATGAATTGAAGGAATGGAAGAAATATTGTAGTATCAACCACCGGTATTCAAACCCCAGCCGGTCATGAGATTGACCGATTAGCCCTCTCAGCTACATTGTGTACGGAACAAAATGGCTTCACAAATAGGGTCTAGCTGGTTTAGATAGCAATCTGGCTGCCAAACCGTATTAGGTAGAAACAATCAAAAAATGTTTTTTTCTCACACTTAACAGTTAGAATATCATTATTTATAGAGTTATTTGACTATTATGGTTGAATATGGTAAAATAACAATTAAATAAATTGCTATTTAACATTATTTTTACCGATGAATTTCTAACAGTGTATTATTTCATTCATATTTAAGGAATTATAGTAAAATTGCGACAAGATATTTCATGAGTATAGACGTTTCATTTTGAAAACAAAAGGAATCGTTGCTAAAAAATAGCTTTTAAACTTTTGACTTGATTTATGACATGTAGTGGTCCCTATTTTTCTGCAACTAATATCATCTTCAGATTTTAAAAAATGAATAATATTTTGAAACCAAAATAATTTATTATTTGATAAAATAAATTGCACATAATTAAACAACCACAAGTTTAACATGAAAAAATTTCGAGGTTTATAAGTAACTTTGGTGACCCATCTCCTGATACCCCAGGGTAGGAATCTCATGCGTTTAAAAATAGTGCTGAAAGCGTAAGGCTTCAAAACCAAGCTTAAACATTAAGTCAACAATAAAACTTACGCATTGAGAAATTTAAAGTAGAAAAAAAACATTTGTTTAACGCTATGTAAATATTTCTAATTACTTATTTAAATATTCCAATTAGAATTAATCATAAGAGAGAAAAGAAAAAAAGCTCTTTTCATATTTTCTTAATGTTAAAAAGTTTGCTTCTTTTTGACAATCTTTAATTCAACCAGAGAATTTTCACTTTCAAAAGGCGTTAGAAACAAACGTGAAACATAAAATTATTAAAGGAAATCAAAGCTTATTTAAAAATTACTGAAAAGGGATTTTTAATAACATTGCATATTTAAATATTTTATTTATAGCATATGGGAAAAGAGAAACGAAGAAAAAGAAAGAAACAAGGATGTACCCATTTCTTTAAATACTAAGAAATTGCCTATTTCAATAATTTTTTCTAATTCTAATTTATAACTTTCACTAACAGAAAGGCGTTGAAAAAGGTATAAAAGTTATAAAAGACGTAAGAAAAAAATCAGAACTTATCTGTTAAACACTATTTCCGACAATATTTTATTCAACTAGCTAATTTTCACTTTCAAAAAGGCATTAAAACAAACGCAAAACTACAATTATTACTTGTAAAGAAATCACAGCGTATTTGAAAATACTAAGCACTTTTTAATTACGCTACATATTTAAATATTCCATTTGAAACATATGGGAAAAGAAAAGGATTGAAAAGTAAAGAATTTCTCTTAATAATAGAGAAGAGAACAATTTTTTTATAATAACAAAAAAATTGCCTATTTTCAATATTTTTTTAAAATTCTATTTCATAAATTTCACTTTTAATAACCTTCACAATAACGTTGAAAAAAGCATACACTTGAAAAGCAAAAAGACATAAGAAAAAGCAAAAACAAAATTTAGCTTGTAATCGCTAAAAATGTTTCTAATTAAAAACTTAAATATCCTTTTGGGAACAAACCATATTTAAAAGAAAAGAACCAATTTTTTCTTAGCACTTAAAAAGTTCTTATTTTCAACACTTTTATTCAAATCAAAAAGTTTTACTTTCAGATTGGTATTGTCATCAGGCATAAAACTTGAAAATCAACACATATAAAGAAAAACACAACTAAGTTATAAAATGGTAAAAAAAAAAATGCTAAAAATTAAATACTTAAATATTCTATTGGAATTTTCACTAATGTGTAAAGTAAAAAAAAAGAGAGCGAAGAACAAAAAAGAAAGCAAAGGAAAACAATTTTTCCTGTCACATTAAAATTTTTTTCCATTTTCAAAAACCTTATAACAATACCATAATTCAAATTGATAACTTTCACTCTCAAAGGCGTTGAAAAAATGCAATAACTTAAAAAAAAAAAACTAAGACATAAGAGAAAAACAGAACTTAACTGTTAAATATTAAAAAAAAAAGAACGAAATACATATTTAACTATTCTATTGGGAGCAAATCATATGTGAAAAGAGAAACAAAAAAAGTTTCTTAGTACATGGAAAAAAAATGGTTATTTTCAACAATCTTATTCAAATTGATAACTCTCACTTTGGAAAAGGCGTCGAAAACAAAGAAAAACAATAGAAAAGAATCACTAATGTGTGGAACTTTTTCTTTCAGAGAAGCCATAGTATTGTCGGCACATCGTATCTCGTCACGGAGGGTTGCTTTTATACGTGCTGATTATTAAGGTCAACCGTAACACGTAATAAAAAAGAAGTTACTTTTTGTTTGAGACAGAACGCGGATTAAGAAGTCAGGACATGTATCGCATTTGCTTCTTATTTATTTGTAATGCGCCAGCAATTATTTTAATCGAAATTTATTAACTGCATCGAGATACAGGAAAATAACAAGCAAATATAAAATGTCTAGGTTAATTTATATTTTTAAAAGTTTTTATTGGTTATCATAATTATTAAGAAAATATATTTTATTTCATATTTTATAATCGTCTTTAAACAGCCGATCCCGTTTTTTTTTTGAACTAATCCGCATTTGCGCTACATGGAGAGGAAGACCACGAGAACTTCCCACTGTTAGCCTGACGGCAAGGGGACTCCAACCCATGATCCGTCTACTAATGATAATATTATAGGTCAGCACTGTGGTCAGTGCAAGCTGGATGCTGAATTCGTATCAATCAGCCATCGCTGGAATTCGAATCCCGCTCACCTCATTGAAAGGCGAAGGTTCTATCCTGGCCGATTTTGGATCTTTCATCTTGCTAGAAAAATAAAAAAATAAAAAATAAATTCCTTAATTGCTTACGTAAAATTTTAACACTCTCTTTCCATGCATTTTATATTTTAAATGCGATAGCGTTATTTAAAATATAAAATGCATGGAATAATGTATGTATTTCAGTTTTAAAAGCGCATGTTTTAAATATTAACTCATAATTATAACTTCTACATTAAATAGCAAAAATGGAAACATTTAACTAATTTTGAATAGAACGAAAGTATTTAATATAAAAAAAATGTATGTAAATAAGTAAATTTTTGCTCTTAGATTAAAGCAATCGATAAAAAAAAGAGAAAATGTGAGTGTTTTATTCAAGTTAACCATTAATTTTTACTTACAGAGAAAGTTTTGTACCCTGGACTAATGTAAATATTTGCAACTCTTAGTAGAGATGTTATTTGCAGATGTGCTGTCAATTTTTAAATATAATAATATTTAAAAAGTAATAGTAATTTTAATTATTCCATTTGGAATGTGATTTTCTTTTCCTATGCCCACTCGATTGACATCCGTCATTCAGGTATTGGTTTGGCAGATTTGTTAGCTGCCGCTCCTTCAAGGTACCATATTAGGTGGGCCAACGTTACTCCCACAGTAATGACAGATAGTACAGAGAATGGAACACCATTCATGCCTTGTCGTGGACTCGAACCCAAGACTTTTCTGATGTGAGGTCAGGTCCTTGACTCCTACGCATTCGGTCGGCTTTAGGTTGTTGTTGTAGTTCATTTACGTCGCACTAGAGCTGCACAATGGGCTATTGGCGACGGTCTGGGAAACATCCTTGAGGATGATCCGAAGACATCCCCTCCGCAGAGGATCAAAATTGTGATGGCATGTCTTTGGATCATCCTCAGGGATGTTTCCCAGACCGTCGCCAATAGCCCATTGTGCAGCTCTAGTGCGACGTAAATGAACTACAACAACAATGGTCCAAAGGGTTGTAGTTTGGAAAAGTTGGTCCCATAGCTTAGTCGAGAGATCGGTAATTTTAATCTCACATTTTGTTTACTCCCTTGTATGTTAATGTATCTCAAGCTTCGCTATATCTCAGGTATGTTTACAGTGCATAAGATAAAAATTGGTTTCTAGCTGCTGAGTAATTTTTTAAATCAGTTTTATCAAAAAAATAAAACCCTATACAAAATTCACATTTAAAAAACAGATTTAGGGTAGAAAAGTACTAAAATACCTTATAGTGTCTTCTTTTTTAGTGTTTTCTATCGTGTTTTTTTTTCTTCGTATTTCTTTCGTGTTAACTACGGATATTAGAGAATTTTAGCATAGCTTTACGGTTTCCTGTCAACACTATTTGAGCCCCACAGAGCCTTCTTACGAATATCAGAGTCGTCTAAGAGTAGAAAACAAGATTTATATCACAAATAATTTAGGATAAACTTTATGCGGCATTTTTCTATTGTTATGAATGCAATTTCCTCATTTATTAAGTTCCATATAATTTCGCATATTATTTTAATTTTATGGTTGTAAATATTTTCAATTTTCCTAATCTAAAATGTTAATCTAATTTTTAGAAGAATAGAAAAATTTTCCTGTTTTACAATTGACCCACAAGAATTAAAAATTTACTTGATTAGCATACATATTTCAGTATTAATTTGAAAAAAAAGGTTGAGTATAAAACTCTTTTTCATTAGCTTTTCCGACAAATAAATATTTACATAGAAAAATTTTATCAATTAAACTAAAAAATTTTATTATTTAAAAATCCAAGCTTTTATACACACTACACTGTAAAAAACTCTGAATCAGTCCGAATTCCTATATTGTGGTGATGATTACTTATCTTGGTTACCATCAAAAAATGAAATGGTTCTTGATGGAATTATTGATGGTTACTAGGACTGGGCGATATTAGAAATTATATATCGTGATGCATCGAAGTTTTGCATCGCGATATAGTATTTTTGAATTTCATTTACTTGTAAGGCACAGAAAGTCAGATTTCTATCAAAACTTCATGCTCAGATTGATTTAAATCAATTTATAAATTTTGTTTGTTTAGAAATATATGTTTTGCTTAAGAAAGATATTAAATAAATTGACTACAATGTACAAATCTTACTTAAAATATTTATTGAAATGTTTGCTTAGAAATTCATAATACGCGTAAAACAAAGTGTTAAAAACTTTTTTTAAAGCGTTTTTTACAAATTAATATTTTCTTGTACTATTATGCATAAATAATTACATAATTATTAAGTTCGATCGTAATGTTCAATTTCTAAATGAAACGTTAAAAATTATTTGTATGTTTAAAACAAAGTGCTAAATAAATTTAAAAAAATATGCTTTTAAAACACTATTTTTTATTATTATCATTTCAGTTATTATAGTTCTATAATAGTTCATTTACGTCACACTAGAGCTGCACAATGGGCTATTAGCGACGGTCTGGGAAACATCCTTGAGGATGATCCGAAAACATGCCATCATCCTCTACAGATGGGATGGCACCCCCGCTTTGGTAGCTCGACGATCTGCACGGAAAGTCGAGCACTTTACTGTAGAACAGTTTAACGAGGACCAATACCGCACACCCTCGATCCCTACGCAGACTGATCCAAGTGGTCACTCACCCGCACACTGACCGTAGCCAGTGATGCTTGACTTCGGTGATCTGCAGGGAACCGTGTCTTAGCGATCAGTCCACTGCGGGACCTTACCATTTCAGATAAATAATTAAATTAAATAATGACCGAATTATAAACGAAAAACAAAGTAAGATTTAATTTCTTAAAAATAAAAAAATTGTGATATTCGATAATATATTTAGCTAATTAACAAATAATATGAAAAGAATATTTTTAAAAAAAAATTATTATACTCTCTAATAAAACGAAGTGCTAAAGGATTTTAAAAAAATGAATAAAATACGCAAACCTTTCAAATTTTTTTGAATAAACAAAGTTGATTTACTTATGTCCAAATCCAAATGACAAAAATAAATTTTGTTTTAACTTTATTTCTAAAAATAAAAACAACAAGATTTATAAATTTAAAATCAGTAATAAAAACTCATTAAATTATTAGAAGTTTCATCCAAAAAGTTTTTAATAAATTAAAAGAAAGTAAAAAAATAACCTAACAAATTCAATTCTTTATGGGCGCCTAAATTAGATTGCCGATAATTTTCACATTTAAAAATAAAAAGAAGTTTTTTTAAAAAATAACTTATCTAATTAATGAAGAAACTCTTCTTTATATATTCTTTTCAATTATAGATTGCCTTCAGAACAAGGTAACATCGGCGATCACGAAGTTAGTCCCACTGAAAATAATCTACAAGAAAAGTCGCGACAAAGAAAAAAAAGCTAAGAGGGGCGAAATGGAACATGCTATATAACGATATGTGTTCTCAAAACTCTGATTCTGATTCTACAGCTCACCAATCAAGGCCATTTCAACATTACGAACCGAACATCGCGACAACATAACGTTTACACAGCGAGTCGACATCGGAACGTAAGAGAAGGGTCTTATATTGCTATATCGTTATCTTATATTCTTGCGTGTCTTATCGTTTTGTTTGCGCTCGTTGTCTTTACTCGACTGCCTAAATCAGATTTCTGATGCATCGCCTTGAATGAAAGTCGCTGTATCGTCTTGCCGATATATGCGTTAAATCGATATGTCTCGATACACCGATATATAGCCCAGTCCTAATGGTTACCTTAAAAATTATGTTGGTCTTTCGATGGAAAACCATCAAAAACTTTGACTTGGGTAGTAAGAGTACAGTACGAGTCGAGTGAAGTATAGGGGAATAAAAAATTTAGAAACAAACAAAAGAAAAAATTGTAATGGAAATTAATGATGGTGCAGAAAACAAAGAAGCAAAAGTTAAGCTTTTTTGAATGTAATTATTTTACACACGGTTTCCTATATGATTCCGCTAATTCATATGAAAACAATATTTATACTAAAGCGTTTTTGCCCATAAAGAATTCTGAAAAATTCTAAATGATAATTAGAATTTTAGTCCGTAATGATGGCAATAAAATTCTTGGAAGTGAAAATAAAAATGAATCATGAATTTGTAATATAAATTATAAACAAAAAATACAAGTAGAAGTATTTTGAATCGTTAATCTCTCCTTTACATCTACGATAACATTTCAATTTATAGTAAGTGTCTTGAAATTTATAATTTTGAGAAAAATAACTTAATTGCCAGATAAAATTTCAAAATAAACATGTAGAAATTAAATGTTATCTTGATAAAATCTTAATAGTTGAATTGTGAATAGAATATTGATATTATACTTCCTCTTGAAATTTTGTAATAGGGAAAAAGCTGATTTCTTAACATAACTTCTTTTGTTGTTAATATTTTGAAACACTATTTAAATTAACTTATAGTTATAAAAAATATATGATTATTGTTGAGAGGATATTGTTGGGAGTGCTAATATTTCGAAAACTTAAATTTTAGAACTTGATTTGCGTTCGTTCATAAGACGTATTTTATTATTTTCTTTAAAATTATATGCTATTAACAAATATCTTATAAAAAAATGAAACATAATTTTTGCAAGAAATGTTATTATATTAGTAGTAGTAAGCAGTTAAAAATATGAGTTTCTTTAAAAATACGTTTTTTTTTACTAATAAGTACATATAATTAATGGTAAGTACATATAATAAGTACATATAATTAATGGTTTACTAATAAGTACATTACCAAATAAATGAGCAAAAATATCTTCAATGCTTTTGAAAGATTTTCCAATGATAATTCTTTGTTGTAAACACGGTTTTTAGCCCCAAAAAGCTCGGTAATTTTTTTCGACGTAATGATTTTGTAATGATTTTTGTAAAAATTAACAATAAAATATGCTTCTTTAGTCTGTGATAAAATTGGCAAATGTGATAAAGTTTTCTAATTTTATTATGATACCTTAGAGCATGGCATAAAAACCATTTATTCGACTAAATTTACTTTCCGTTTTGTATTTTTTTTCTAAATACATGGTAATACGAACTATATTTCGAAAACTATAATTTCCGGTAAACCGTAAACATATGAATTGAAAAATTACCAAATAAAGGCTTTAAATACCATATATTTTGACCAAATATTTTTTACCCTATATTTTTTATTAACCAGAATTATTGCTTTTTTTACTAGAAACGTCATTACCATATTGAACTAAATTATTTAACCAGATTTTTTTCTAGCAATTTCCAACTTGTATAAAAAAACGTCATATTTTCTGTTGAATTTCAAACTTATAAATATCTTTAGTTATTTTTTTTAACTAACACCCTTTGGTTTGTTGAAAAATTTATTCATAACAATAACGCCAGAGTATATCCGCTGTACATTACGTGCAGTATTTTTAACACAACCCTAACAACTGTAGCTTTATTTATTTTTATCTCTTTAAATAAAACATTCTCTTCTACAATAACAATCTAAATTATGATGTCAGTCGTAAAAATGAAATGCTAAAATGTGGAATAAACAGCAATTTGAACACCACATTTTTTGTAATGCCTGCAATGATGTAAGCGTGCAAGTTGGATCTCCTAATACTAGCATTAAAATACCTCTTCCGGGTGTTATTTAATCTTCTCGAGAACGGGAATCATTTTAAGCTTCTGGAAAGTTGTTTTGCAAAAGTGCTTCTATCTCTTGAATAATAATGAATTGTTGGAGTCTGTTGCTGTGGAAGGCTTCTACAAGTGACTGAAAGTTTATTTTATTCGCTAATCTTTAAGGCAATTTTTTAAATTGCTTTAAGAGTGTATTTTTAAGAGGGAAATAAACGGTAAGTTTCATTGTGATATTTTAAGACTTGAAATGTGCTTTAATGTGCAGAGAAGGTGATTAATATAAAACCTGTTTGCAAAAGTTATAATTGAAACTTGCAAATTGCCAATTAGTTTGTGGTTAAAGGGTATTTAGGGCTTAAATAATTGTTAAATAAATCCTTGAACTTATTAAAAGTAATGTTTCCACAAGCACAATGCGTTTTTTTTTTGAAAATCAAAGCAAGCTCTCACAAATAAGTGTCGCCAGCATTTCCATGCAGAATATAAAAGAAATAACAAATGTTACTTCGTAAAAAGAATTTGTTTGAAATTGTAACTGTACGTAAAATCTAATTAAATTATTTAGATGTTTAGATTTTGTTTTAAAATTTTTAACCAAATGCAAAATACGCAGGATAATTATCGAGTTTATTTTATTTTATCTTTATGCAACTAACAGCTTAATATTGACGGATTTGCTTTTAAACTTCGTATTTTTAATTCAACTCATATGACAAGAGATTTCCTGGATCAATCATCACGACTCTCCATTGTTAAGTACATTTTGAGGGAATTTAACCAGCGTTTGTGTTACTTAGAAAGAAAAACCACGGAAACTTCATACGGTTAGCTCAGCAGAAAGAAGACAATAAACAGTGATTTGTATGCCATTTAGCCCAGTAGTCTGACCAATCCAGGAAAAGTATACTAGTTTCCGACAATCATCTGATTTTAAATCTGTGTGTTGACTTTTAGAGTCACCTTCGTGTTGAACTTGAGTTAAGTTAAATCACATTTGTGTCATATATAGCAGAAAGTTATCTTTTACAACAAGCCAAAGTCAACCATGTCACCATATCCCTCGAATATTTTACAAATGGAGATATTTTGGTTAGCAAAGTTTAAGAGACAAATCAAACAACAATTAGAATTTGGTTGGCCTATCAGAATCAAGAAGCCAGTGCTGTATCTTTAGCTATTTCAGTTTCTTTTTAATATATTTTTTACAATTCCAAGGATCATATAGATTTTTTTTAAATTTTAATTTCATCTGAATAGTATTCCGTCATTTTATCAAGCATAATTCCTTAAGAGAATCATATTTTATGAACGTGATTCGTTACGATAATTTATAAGTAGCCTCATAACTTTGATTAGTCTGTTATCAGATAAAAGAATAATTTCTAATCAGGCTTTGAATTTGGAATTAGCAGCATGAGTTATACTGCTATTATATGTAATATACTATACTCCGTTGCCATTTAAGAAAACACCATTGCGATATAAGATTTAAGTATTCTTCCGCGATGGCTTCTAGTTCCGTTTTATTTCGTAATCAAATTACACAAATATGCTTTCAAAACAATATAAATGCTTTTAAAAGTTAAACATTTCAGGAAGATATATAATTCGAACTATTTTTTGCGATATATATCTTAGAAATATTTAAAGAAATTAGTTTACAAACATTAAAATTAAATAGTTTTGTAGCCTTACTGGAATCCTAGATTTGGAGACATATTTTGATAAACAAGGAGAACATTCGTTCTTTAACCTTATAACGTTGCAAGACCATTGGATTAACAAATCAAATGCGAGAAAAAGAATTTTTACTTTTATTTCGCTGTTACAGAAAATCGTCTGCAAGAAACAATATTTATTATTCCATCATCAGTTTCTTTAAATGCGAACAGAAAGAATAATATTTGTTACGATTTTTAGTTAACATTTTTATTTCTTCTTATTATTTATTAATTGATTATTGTTGTTAATAACTGCTACTATTATTAATAAGAAAGCAAGTAAAAAGGAGGCTATGCAACGTCGTTTCAAGAGTTGGCGATATTGATATACTTTCGAGGCTGGCAGTTTGGCATCCGTTTATTTTGCTTGCAGTTAAATGCAAACAGGCTCTCTCCATATGGATTATGATTTTTTCTAAACTTGCAACAAAGTATATTATCATATTCGTACTTTATTGTACTATCTGTTCTCACTGTGGGAACAACGTTAGCCCGCCTAATATGGTGCCCCTGAAAGAGTGACCAACAAATCTGCCCTTCATGTGCCTGTATGACCTAGGTCATAAACCAGGTGGACATTGGAAGAAAAAAAATATTCGTACTTTATCAAGTACTAACTTCCTAATCACGAGTATGAACGGAACATTCCTTAATAACGATCGGAACATTCCTTAATAAAAATTTTGTTAAATGCCAACATAATTGACATGGATTTATAGTTCGTAGCCCATTTCTCATACATTTCTCCAGTATCAAGATTGTTCGTAGCCCATATCTCATACATTTCCCTAATATCAAGATTGCTTGTAGCCCATTTCCCATATATTTATCTAGTATCAAGATTACACAATCACCGTTTTCTGGTACATCTCTCTTAAAAGTGCATATATTTCTTTTCTCATACGTTTCTTAAACCATAATGGTGCATATAGCCTTTTATCATACATTTCTCTTGCATCAATAATGCATGCATTTCTTTTCTCATATGTTTTTTTTATCAATAATTGTGCCTTTAAATTTCATTAAAAATAACGTTTTAAAATCATATAAAGTACACATTCATTAAAAAATCTATATGCGTTTTGATGTCCCAATGGTACATCTTTATCAGTAGGATAAAGGCACGAACCTTACGAACAAAGATAATTAAAATCCGGTAGAGGTTACGTACTAGAGAAAAAACAAAATCTGTTATTTGACGAAAAAGCATAATCAGTTTCTCAAGCTCAATTGAATGCGTTAACAGCTGAGAAATATTCAAAATTTCCTGTCGATGTGGATTGTCATACATAGGACAAATCAAACGAGCATTCAAACAACAGCTCCAAGAACATCAAGGCTACCTCAACAACCAAGAACTTCACCGTTTATCCATTTCAAAACATTACTGGACAGAAAGACATAGATTCGACTTTTTTCACTTCATTTAATTCATAAATGTATTTCAGAAATTGACCTGGAATTTTGGGTGAGTTACAACATCTTCAAAAACAAAAACCCTACTGTGTATAACCTTACTGCAATACCATATTTGTCTAATATTTAGAAATCATCAATTTTTGAATATTTCTTTAGCTCTTTTAATTGTATATTTTTCTCTTTTAGTATAACGTAACCTCTATCGGATTTTAATCATCCGTTTTTTTCCATTCCTGTCTTTTATCCAACTGATAAAGATATTCCATTATGTCATTAAAATGCGTGTTGGTTTTTCAATAAATTTTTACGATTTGTGATATTAAAACGCAGTATTTAAATAATTTCAATTTCCTTAGAAAGAGTTTTAAATTAGTATGACGGAACTTTAATCGAATTTTCATCTTGTCTGTTTTCACCATTCCTGTCTTTTATCATACTGATAGACATTGCGCCATTGTAACATCCTAACGCGGGTA
Source organism: Parasteatoda tepidariorum (assembly GCF_982258835.1). Lineage (NCBI taxonomy): Eukaryota > Metazoa > Arthropoda > Arachnida > Araneae > Theridiidae > Parasteatoda > Parasteatoda tepidariorum. The sequence continues at coordinate 72,808,157 of NC_141757.1, forward strand.
AGGTTTTTAATAAATTTTTACTATTTGTGATTTCGTTGTTTTTATTGAAATTAAATTTCCTTACAAAGAATTACTCTCGTAATTTTACAATTTTATGCGCATTTCTTTTGTCATACATTTCTCAAGTTTCAATAGTGAATGCGTTGAAAAATAAAGTTCTTTCTGTTCCTTTTGGCGACAAACAAAACTTGAATGTCACGAACCCATACAATTTTTATCTCATTATTTTCCATCAAGTTCGAATGCATCATACATTGTGTAACAAACTTTCTTCTGAGAACTTCAGAAATTAAGCAACTTTTCTCTATCTTGATAACAGAATCTAGTTGCATTTAATCAAGGATTATACATTATTCATTTCACTTAAAATGTTCGGAAATTCAAATGTAAAAGTGTTTCACGTTTATATTTTATTTTTTCTTTGTTTCCATTGCAAATTTTCATATCTGTTTTAGCCGCCATCCAATTTAAGTGTTTTCAATAGGTAGAGAACAACTTAATTATATTCAAAACACAGCAAATTGTTATCTTTAATCACGCTGATTTAGTGTACTAGAGCATTTTAAACAGTTGCAACACCAGACTATTTCGAATTCTCCTTCAGGCTTAAGAAACAAAACAAATATTGAAATACGTGTTTAGGGAAGAGATTTTTTTCCACTTCACGCTCGTCAACGAATGCAAATTCGAGACATAAAATAACGCCAAATATTACGCGTAATTTCCATGAGAAACGATAAAGCATTAGTAATTTGTAGGAAGTTATTTAAAAGTTAAGCCTCAAGAGACATAGCTGTGATTTATTTTCATGTAATAAGAACACTTAGGAATGATTTATAAACTCTCTCGCTTTATGAAAAGAACTTTAAAAAATAATTTCTATTTGCGCCAAATATTCGTGCCCAACATGATTAGCGTGGAATAAAAAGTCACGTGAATTAAAAATAGGTAAACTAAGTTGCAATTATTTGCTGGGAAAAATAAAATAATGCTGACACCGGATCGACCTTTTGTTTTAATAAAAGCTTATAATATTCTCTTATTGTTTATCAATGGTTCTTTTTTTCAAACGAAGAATACATTTAGAAACAAAAATAAAAAAAAATAATTTATTAATAATTTGAGTATGTGTAATGTTTTTTTAATGGGGATGTTTTGAAACACTATTATTTCATTGTTAAACGTTGCTTTCTTCGTATTTTGTTTTCCTTAACCTTGACATTAGATAAATCTATACCAAATGGCCTAGAGTTTATCTAATTTCTGAGAATAAAAGCTCTGGACATCGCAATTCATTATTCTTTAGTTTTACCCCTTAAATATTATTCTTTAAATTAATAGTTGAATTGATAAAATATTTGTTAACAAATTATGAGTTCAAACGAATACTTCGTAAGGGAAATAATTGGCAAAAATAACATAATGGAAATAATAATAGAATTTTATAAGCAACATACTTAATAAAAACAAATTATGTATTTTTTATGAATTGCTTTATATTTATAACTTTAAAGCAATCTTTATATTTACAATGAATTAAATTAAACATTTATAAATAGGGTAGGATATCGTATATATATTTCGCAAAATAAATAATAATCAATAGTAAAAATACCCAATTTCATTAAACATAATAGTTTAATTTTAGCAATAAAATTGTGACCTTTAGAATTTTTATAGAGACTTTGATAAATTATTTTTCCATAATTTCATGCATATATTTCATAAAGAAAATAATATAACTGTGAAAATAATAAAATTAAATAAACAATTTACTTAATATTCCAAATCCAATAAATTTTTTTCAAGAATTGCTTTATATATAATTTTATATATAATGGTATATAATTTTAAATTTAGTGTTATAAAATGTAATGATTAAGTATTTAGAGTGTTTTAAGAGAAATCAATTTTTTTGAAAAAAGAAATAATGAAACATGCACAATTGATAAATAAATATAATTAATATAATTTCTATGTCATCCTTTTAATTCCAAGTAAAAAAAAAGAATTATCGGGCAAGATGTTACATTTAGATAATGCACAAATTGAAAATTTTGGTAAATTCATGTTCCAAATAAACTTTGTAATTACAAGATAAAACAGACCAGATTCACATTTATTTTCATTTGTTTTTTACCAAAATATAAGAAGACAAGCTAAAAACTTAATACTGATGACTAAAACAATAAATTTTTTCCGTTTGTTTTTAAAGTTTTTCTTTGATAAAAACATCTAAATAAAATTGAAAGACAAAAATGGATTTTGAAGTCATCAATGCTTTAACTGCACAAAACGTTGATAAGTTACTTACAATAAATAAAGCATTCTATTCAAATTCGCGTTATTTTGCGCAGTAACGCAAATTGAATGGCAAATTCTACTATAAATTTTTCAATATTTTTGTGTGAAAAAAACATTTGCTTCAAAAAATAATAATGTATAGTTATGTTAATTAAGGAAATTCTCACAACCATATAGTTATTCAAAAACCAAAATTATATACCAATGTTTGAAAAATACCAATTAAAGAAAAACTGAAGTAGATAAAAAAAATGCACGATTTTTTTCCGAGATCCTTTGTAAAATAAAAGGTTTAATCTTATAAAATTTCGACATTAGTTACTAATGTAATCAACTGATGGTAAAACAAAAAAAAATTCTTTTGCAGGTAAAACTATTTTATTTGATATATTAGCACATGCGTCAGTTAATGCTATCATTATACTGCACTATATTACTTAAAAATTTCATCAATGGAAGGCACTTGATCGTAAAAGCTATAAAAAAAATGTTTTCTTTTGCATGTAAGACCATTTTATTTGAAATACTTGCACTGGTGTTTGTTAATGTTATCATTATTTTGCACTGCATTTGTGTTGCGAATGTTCTTTGTAATATGTCCTTTGTTAGACGGACTTAAATGTATGGCGTTAAGAATTCTATCTGTTTTCAGCGAAATGTGTTGGTATACTTTGCAACTAATTTTTTTTAAAAAAAGAAGAGAACAAATAACCTAGCAACGCGATTCAAACCTTGCATTCCATTCTACATTCGTTATTTCTTTTAAAAAAATTCTTTTTCAGATCGTTAGATGCCAAACCGTATGATTTTGCTTTTGCAAAAATCATTAAGAAATGTTACAGCAATTTGGAAAGTGATGCATCGAAAAGGTATGGACATTTCATAGAAAAATTAACCATCTTATTGACATTATAACTACGTAAACCTATTTGAAAAAATAAGCATTTACAGCAAATTTAATGTGTATTCTTATGCCCGTTAAGAATTCCGTTGCACTCAAAGGTATACTTTTTTCCTACCTAAGTGTTGCATCGAAAAGGTGAGGACAGAGCACGGAAAAACTAACCATGTTATTGGCATTAACTGTGTATTAATCCTTTTGAAAAAATAAATATTTACACCAAATTTACTGTGTACGCACGCACGTTATGAATTCCGTTGCAGTCATTTTTTCCTACCAAAGTATTGCACCGAAAAAGTATGGGCATCGCATGAAAAAATTAACTATCTTATTGACATGAACTGTATTAACCCTTTTTAAAAAGTAAGCATTTACATAAAATTTACGGTGTACACACGTTAAGAATTCTGTTGTACTCAAAAATACACTTTTTCTAACCAAAGTGTTGCATTGAAAAGATATGGACATTCCCTGGAAAAATTAACCATTTTATTGACCTTGACTGTATTAACCAATTTAAAAAACAAACATTAAATTTATTGTGTATATTTATGCATGTTTGGAATTCCTTTGAATTCAAAAATAACACTTTTTTCCTTCCAAATACAAATTTGATTTTCAATATATTAGAAAGAACAAAATGGGAAACGTTATTTTTGAAGAGAAACTTTTCATATTACTTTCTATATCTATATTCTATGCGTACACGTATAATACCTGGACAAGAAATAAATTTATATAACTTATTCTACAACATAGAGAAGAAATGGAAAGATTTTTAAAAATGCAAGAGAAAACAGTTTATTAAAATGCATTTCAATATGTTGAAAAACTTTCACTTCAGCTGGATTTTATTTACAATTTAAATAAAATCTTTCTTTTAGGTTTGAAACGAAACGAAAGAAAAAGTGAAAGTTTTGCTTCTTTGGAAGATTTAAATTTTCTTTTCTTTCATTGAAGATATCCATCTATTTTTATAGAAATGCTTAGTTTTCTTCTTCTTTTAGTTTTATCGATATCTCCACAATTAAAATAGTATTCTATCTTTTCTAAGGTAGATGAAAATAGAAGAAGAAATAACAAGGTAAAATTTCAAGTAGTTCGTTATGTATAAAATCCTTTTAAATGCCGAAAAATGCAATTCATAACAGTTTTTCTAAGAAAAAAAACCATGGACAATTAAAATCTTGAAAACAATAATAATACTTAAATTCATAGAGCGAATGAAAGTCACATTTACTTCCCCTATCCGCTTTTAATTTTAAAAAAAAGACGTTTAGCGAGATCTGTATGTTCTAAAATTGCTTCTATTATACTGTCTGGGAAACTTCTTAACTTTTTGTTATAATATGAAACACTTTTGGGGTATTATAAACTCTATACGCTCTTAAAAATTTTTATATTGTGTTTTCTTAAGAGCATAACATTTTAGTAATTTTATGAAACACTTTTGGTGTGTTATAAAATCTATACGCTCTAAAAAGTATAATATATATATATATATATATATATATATATATATATATATATATATATATATATATATATTATATATATATATATATATATATATATATATATATATATATATATATATATATATATATATATATATATATATGTATATTATATATATATAAAATTTAAATTTTTCCAAAACTTTTGCATTATATTTTATTAAATATCTAAAAATTAGGTAATTTACATGAGACTGTTTCGAATTTTTTTTAACATATCTTATTTAAATTTAGGATGTAATATTTTTCAAATTTGATATGAAAGAAGTACGGCTAGGTTTAAGTACCCTATTTAAATATATGGCGCTACTATTGAGTGAGATATGTTAAAAACTTTTATTAAGCAGATCCAGCATGTGAATTCCATATAAGTGTCTTTTATAATTGTATGAAATATTAGAAGCTAAATGAAAAGCTTAAGCCAAATTGAAATTTTTGAAATTTAATATTTTATCTAATGTAATCAAAGTAGAAACAACAGTTTGATATGTTAGTTTACAAACACTAAATTAGTCACATGATTTTTTTTTATTTATTTTATTTTATAACCTGCGTTAAACAGCTGACCCAATTCTGAGTTTACTATTATCAATGTTTAACTCCGTAGTTGTAATTTTGAAACCAACCTGGAATGCAAGTGAATTCCTGGATCAAGCATTGTGACGAACTAGTTTCCATGAAAGGCTTTTGACGATAGCCTGCATTTGTGTTACATGGAGAGGAAAACCTCCCAAGATTAGTCCGACGGCAAAGTGATTCCTCCCCTGATCCGTCTACCACTAAGCTTATTTTACGTGAGCACTGCTGTCAGTGCGAGAGCAGAATTCGGATCAATCAGCCTCCGCCGGGATTCAAACCTAGGTCACCCAATTGGGAGGCAAACGCCTTGTCCCCTGAGCCACCGCGGCTCTCATAACGTCCTTAAGAAAAAATTGATTTGATTAGTGGTCTCAAAAAGTGTGGTTAAATCGAAGATCTTTTTGGTTAATGGAATACTTAATTACTTTAAGGTAATACAACTATTAAAAAACATTCATTATTTTATGAACTTTTTAAAATGACGTACAGCTATTTAACTTTAAATTAGGCGTAGTAATTTTCGCAAGTATTACAATATTTTACAAAGTACAAATATTGGATTGTTACAAGTAATATTTCTTACACATATTTCATAAATTTTCAACTATGATACAATTTTAATTACTTATATAAGTTTAATTATACTCTAAAAATCGGACTACCGTCGATTCATAATATGAATCAAAATGTTAAATTATTCCACGTTCTTGTCGAAATTGGACTGTAGTGACGGGTAATCAATATGACAATGATATGGTTATCACAATGATACTGTTTAGTTAAGCACCTTATTAAGATCACAGTAAATTCGAATATTCAAAGCACTGTAAGAATTCTAACACTGTAAATAATCGCAATGAACTCGAACGATAAACGGCTTCTAGCCAAAATCTGTAACAGAATACGTATATAATAAGATATTCACAAATAATAGCCTCAGTTAAATTCCATAATAAATTTATTACCAAAAGTGAAACAAAATGCTTAAGATAATTTACCAATTCTCTAATAAATTTCACAAGTTATTAATTCCTTCTCAAATATTGATAAACACAGCTTCCAGAAATTTGCAGCTGTCTCACAAGCTTCAGCTTGATTGCTTTTGCTCTTTATCTTCCTTTCCTGTTGCCAAATTTTCGATTCTAGGTCGACAAATTTACCATCGATTTTCTTCATTCATTATAATTAATGAAAGAGTGTGGTTCACTGTTAGACCCTAATGACAATGATTAGGAGACTTTGGACCAACTTGAAATTTCTCGCCAAGATGATCTGTTTCGTGTAATCTATTGTCCTCCCTGGAGTCATACTTTATCAAAATGGGTCGTTACCGGCTTAAGTGTCGAATACGACATAAATGGTTGCTGCGGTGGCATTTTTATAAAGATTGCAATTATCCACTTATAAGAACAATTGAACTTTTAACCAAATCTTGTTAAAGAAATGAGTCTAATTTAAAGAATTCGTTTTGTGGAGTTGTTGTCTACAAAAAAAATTATTTTTAGAGAGTGAATTAAAATTTCGTTTGTTGGAATTGAGAGAGGAATTAAGGACAACTCAGATCATTAGTAAGTAAAAAAAAGGTAAAGCGGTTTTGAGTAAGCATATTTTTTGAAATAGAATATTTCGAGTGAATTTTTAATGCGAGTAAATTTTCCACTTTTAAGAGCTATTTATTTAAAAATACAATAAAATTAACCCAAAAGCAAACACGTTTTGGAATAATTGAACTGTTTATTTTTAGCCTTTATTTATTGTATTATTAAACAATCCTTCTTAATTACTTAATGTCAACTTATTCCCTCAAGCAATATACTCCCTATTCTCACGGTTTGTATGAGCTTCGAAGCAGTTGCAACTAAGCAACCGAATTTTAAATCGTGACACTCACATGCATTGAAAAAACAATTAATTTTTTTGTACCTACTGCACAAATATTATTACCAAAAATTATTTAAGTAGCTGGATAATTGTATTTAAACATTAAAATATTTCAAGTGTAATTATCAGTGATTTGTGACTAATAAAAATTAATCTGTTAAAAGTGGTATGATCTAGGCAACTTATTTATGTATTTAAAAGCCTTTTATCATTTTAAACTAAAATCAATAAATTACGTAACTTCCTAACTATATAAAATTACGCTTAATTAATTATAAACAAATATTATTATCAAAACTTATTTAAGTAGCTGAATAATTATATTTCGACATTAAAATATTCATACTTCAAGTGTAATACATCAAGTGTAATTATCATACATCAAGTGTATACATCAAGCGTAATTATCAGTGATTTGTGATTGATAAACTGTGAAAAGTCGCACAATATAGGCAAATCCAGTATACATGCATTTAAAAGACTTTTATCACGCAAAACTAAAATCAATAAATTGCGGTATTTTAAAAATATAAAAAATTATGCTTAACTGAATTATTAAACTTAAACTAAATGGAATTGAAAAATTTTAATTTTATTACTAATTGAACAAGTTTCCATTTGTAGGAAATGGTCTTATTATTTAAGAAAAATACACTCAATGGGTGAATTACAGTTATTTAAAAAATAATTTAAGTTGAAATAGAAAATAAATATCGATAATAGTTTTTTTAGAACTCGTAATTTTTTTTGTTCTTTCATGAAGACTTATTTTTCAAAGTTCAGTAAATTATTGGAAAGCCATTTATATCTCACTGAAGAGCTTTAAAACTTACCTATATACCAGATTAGGGCTCTTCAAAAATTTAAAAACATTTCATTTCAGAACAGCTGTGTGTTTCTGAACTTAGATTTACCGAAGTACAATTTACTTAAATGGATTCTTATCTAACATTACAACATATTTGCTTTGGAACAAATGAGAAAAGTTTAATTTTCCTTTAACGGTTATGTATTTTTGTAAGTTAGCTTCCTTCATATTTTTACCTCTAAGTTTATAAAACCATTACTTTTTATTTTTACATGAGTAACATTATGTTAAGAAAATATGTGCAGAACCAACTCATTTTTTTAAAAATATTTTGTGAAGCAACAAAACAATAAAAAGTACTTTGGTTGTTATTACCATGCTAATTTAACAAATGTTGTTTTTAGTACTTTATACTTTTTATTAGTTTTATTTTGAAAGTTAAGAAAAAAATTTTTATATTTACTTTAAAAATTGTTTAGAGTAGTACGAGGCAAAACTTTAAAAATTTTAACTTAAAAAACGTTTTTTTTTTTAAATTTAAAAAACGTTTTATTTGATTTTATGTGGGATTATACACTCATGGACAAAAAAATTAGCGCACCTAGAAGGAGTCGTCAAAATGAAACAAAATTTTATATACGTAATGACTACTTTAATATAAGTAAATGATTGGAAAATCAAAGAAAAAGGATAATTTATTTCAGAGAAAAAGGCAAAAGAACGGAGGAGTTAATACCCCGTTGGACCCCCAGTAGGGCGAATGCACGATACGATCGGGCATTGAGGCATACAAGTTCTGTATGATGTCTTGAGACATTTCGTTCCTTATTTGCTGTAACCTTGCCTCTAGTTCATTCAAACTCGTGGGATGCCGATCTCGCAATCCCAAACAATCCCAGATATTCCCGATTGGGGACAAATCTGGGAATCGGGCAGGCCAAGGAAGGGTAGTAACAGTACGGAGACAGTCTTGTGACACCCTTGCCGTATGAGGCCGAGCATTGTCTTGCTGAAAAATGACTCCTGGGAGCCGTTGCATGAGTGGCAACACATGTGGTTGCAGGATTTCATGGACATACCGCCGGGATGTCATGGTGCCACGGAATAATACTAGGGGCCCCTGTGTCTTCTCGAACCATACAAAGGCGCCTGGCTGAAGGACAGTTGGTATCGCAGCACGCATTACGTGTGCTGCCCATGACGCCCACCTATCAACACCTCCGTTTGGAGTTTTGCCGCGCACGAGGAAACTGAATTGCAGCGGAATGGAACCAGGTCGTCTTTAGCGACGAATCCAGATTCAATCTCAGCAGTGATGACAATCGTGTTCGTGTGTGGAGACCCCGTGGTGAACGTCTCAATCCTGCCTTTGCTATACAGTGAGACACCGCTCCCACAGCTGGTGTGATGGCATGGGGTGCCATTGCCTACAATACACGGTCACCCCTAGTATTGTTCCGTGGCACCATGGCAGCCTAGCGGTATGTTCATGAAATCCTGCAGTCACATGTGTTGCCACTCATGCAACGGCTCCCAGAAGCCATTTTTAAACAAGACAATGCTCTGCCTCATACGGCAAGGGTGTCACAAGACTGTCTCCGTACTGTTACTATCCTTCCTTGGCCTGCCCGATCCCCAGATTTGTCTCCAATCGAGCTAATCTGGGATCATTTGGGACGGCGAATTGGGCATCCCACGAGTTTGAACGAACTAGAGGCAAGGTTGCAGCAAATATGGAACGAAATGTCTCAAGACATCATACAGAATTTGTATACATCAATGCCCGATCGTA